>NW_012267224.1:22186605-22203629 GCF_000151885.1 Dipodomys ordii
AAAAAAAGATTTTTGTAATGTATATCGGATTTACTTGATATTAAAATGTTTCCTCATTACAATGAAATAGCTAGTTGGACACATACTTATACCTTCTCCTTTTAAGCTAAAGCAAACCTTAAGATTTCAGAGTAGCAATGCATTATACAGTGATACTTTCAAATGAAGCCAGCGGAAGAGTGTTACTAAGCTTTCGGCTTAGTAATGCACAATTAGAGGGTGTGACTGGAGCAATGAGATTCAGAATGTGTCTTTGAGCAGATGCTGCAGCTATTTGGAGTTTCATCCCTGCTCACCTATGACTACACTTGTTTGCAAATGGCTAGATCAACCCTGCTTGAATATGGAAAAAAATCCTTTCAAGAGACAAACTTAAAACATAGTTTCTACTGTGTCCTCATTTGAGCTTATATTACATTACATTAAAAACAAGCTTGGAAAGATGAGTCAAAAAGTTCATGATTTCTAATTTCTTGATAGATTTCATGCTTTCAATATCCTCTGGAATCCGAGAGAGCTTTATTTAGCAACAGCCTTTGTGTTTAATGAAACCAACATAGCAACCATAAAATGAATCAATTCATTCTTTGAAAAAATTAACATGAAAAATACCACTTGATTAATTCATCATCCTTTCATTTATGTATGCTATTTATTTTATTTTTTAATCTGTAGTGTTTACATGCTTGCTCTTATGGTTTTGTATTGAAAGATAGATGTTATTTCCTACCCGAGTCTCTCGAAATATAACACAAACATTTCAACACATGGAAATGTTTTACTCTGTCTTTCTCTATTGTCACAATTTCATCAAGATTGCTAAGGGTTAGCACAATACTAAGAACTTTGGATACAAGATTTTGGGGGGAGATACTATTAGAAGAAGACACTATTAGGCCAAAGAGAGCCAGATGTGGTTCTAGTAGCGATTCTAATTCAGATATCATAACATGATGTATTTTAATTCATTTCTAACCTTTTTCTTCCCACAGCTATGGCAATATACATATGAGTAACAACAGTGAGAGATGGAATTTGGATGTTGTCCTGTTTATATACTTTGACCTTTGTTTACATGTTTCTAGTTAAAGTACCCTACAAATTACCATACATTTACCTTAAGCATAGATGAAAATGAGTGTAAGTGGACTAAGTACTCATTATTCGAACTTATGAGTTTTGCAATGTGTTTGCCAAGACACTTTTGTGCTTTGAATATATTTCCTTTCCAGATAAATAAGGTCTTATAAATCATATATGCTCTATTATTAATACTAATTATCAGTAATAAGTCTTCCTGATTTTTTATCTTAATTATTACTAACACTAACTCAGTCTAACTTGTCTGTCTTTTCTTTCTTTCTTCCTTTCTTTCATTCTGTCTTTCTTTTCTTTCTTTTTTTGTTGGTCGTGGGGCTTGAACTCTAGGCCTGGATGCTGTCCCTGAGCTCTTCAGCTCAAGGCTAACACTCTACCACTTGAGCCACAGAGCCACTTCTGGCCTTTTCTGTTTATGTGGTGCTGAGGAATCAAACCCAGGACCTCATGCATGCGAGGCAAGCACTCTACCTCTGAGCCACCTTCCCAGCCCTAGTCTAACTTTTCTATTCCCTTTCTACTGTTTGTCATTGGTTTGAAGTTGTACATATTTATGTCTCTCCCCTGAACTCTCCACCTGATGACCATTACTTACTGCATGGAAGTGTCTCACCTTGATGTATTCTAGCACAGTCTACTGCAGCTCAATTATGGAGAGCAGGTGCTCTGCAGAATATAGTGTTGCTGGCACTTGACTGGCCTTGATGTACAGAGGAACTGATCTGAACTAATGAATAAAAGCACAGATATGCTTTAAGTAAAGCCATATATATACATAATATGTATGTATATATGTATACATACATACACACACATATATTCAATTTACTTCTTCGGGATCAAGACTAGAACTGATCTTATTATTTTTATTTCCACATTGTTTAACATGGCTTCTCTGCACAATAAATTACTTCTACTTGTTTTATAAATAAATATGGTTTTAGTTAAAAATATTCAATTTTAAAATATATAAATGAAACACAGTACATAAAGTAGGAGTAAGAAGCAAGGGAGTGTTGCTTCTTGGTTGTCCTTGCTTCTGTGAATGAGAAACATAGCACTTTCTAGCACTTCTAGAACTTTTGTCTCACTCAAGATGTGAAAATAGAGAGGAAAAACAGATAAAAAGAAGATAAATTAGAGTATTTTTTCTTCCAAAATAAATCCTGTAAGTGAGAATATGAGAACTTTTCTATTAAATATAATTCACATATTGCTTCTTAACTTAGTGACATTTTATTAATATTTATTTTACTATATTAATATTTTACCCACACAGTCCTTAGCCAATATTAATCTGAAAAATTAAGCAGTGAATTTTTCCAACCATTATAAAGACTGTGGGATATATAATGTTTCAGAAATGCTTCCTGTCCTCAAGGAATTTATAAATTACGTCTTAAGAAAAGAAGGTATCTTCACAATAATAAAAAAAAGAAAAGATGGTAAATGTGACATGGGAAGAGGACTCTTTTGATTAGACTGAATAAAAAGACAGGATCAATCAGGGTTAGGAAGTAAATCAGATCTTCAAACCATCAAAAAACATTTGATTGAATAGATAATATTACATTTCTGCAAAGATGTTTGCGTTTTCTGTGTAAAGTATATTACTAGCAATGGCATTTCAATAGTATTTGTGAATTTAACTTAAATAGTCATTCTCAATTGTATTTTAAAACTCTCAGACTAGTTAGTGCTACTACTAAATATTTGCATTTTTACTAGATAATGTACATTGTTCTTTTGCTTTTCTCATTCACATCTTCAGTTTGAACAAAATTAAGCATCTCTTCATCAGCTTATTTATTATTTTTATTTTTTTGCTTTTTAACTTCTGTGTATTTATGCCTTACTTACTTACACATTTACTTACTGTCTGACTGACTTACTTATACCGACCAAAGAACGATGGACTCAGAGCCTTTCATTTGTTGGTAAGCACTGTACCACTGTACCACTGTACAGGGCCTTATTTATTTTAGATTATAATTTACATAGGGTCTTATGTATTTTGTCTGGGTCAACCTCAGATGACAATCCTATGATAGATATTTTCTGTGTAAATGGAATTACAAAGGTGAACAACCACTTTTTAGCTTGTTTGGTGAGTTGAATTGTTGCCAACATTTTTATCTGGGCTGGCCTCAAATGAAGAGCTTCAAATCTCTGCCTCCTGGATAGCTGGGATTGTAGGTATGAACCAAAAAGCCCAGCCTTTACCTTGAATTGTTTTGACTTTTTTCTCAATGCCCTGGTAGAACTTAATTTAGAAAATTAATTTTACCTCCTGTTTTATAAAATGCTCTTATGTATATTTCTGGTTTTTGTTATTTCTAATGTAGACTAATTTTTCTATTTGAATGGCTATTTTAAAAATCGCTATTAGTTAAGAGTTTGGCATTATTTTATATTAAACATGCAATTCTGAAACATGCTTCCCATTCACAGAGCATTTAATAGTAAATAATGTGAAATTTGGTATAGCTCTAACCACAAATTAATCATTCAGAAAGAGTAGACATTTCTTTCACTTGGCACTAACACAATTTATACAAGCAGTTTCTCTTTTTTGTTTTTGTTTTGTTTTGTTTGTTTTTGTCAGTCATGGGGCTTGAACTCTGGATCTGAGTGCTCTCCCTGAGCTCTTTTCCTCAAGGCTAGTGTTCTACCACTTTGAGCCACAGCACCATTGCTGGCTTTCTAGTAGTTAATTAGAGATAAGAGTCACATGAACTTTCCTGCCTGGGTTGGCTTTGAACTGGGATCTCAGATCTCAGCTTCCTGAGTATCTAGGATTATAGGCCTCACCAGCACCTGGCATAAGCAGTTTCTTACTGTTGAACCTGTAATTGCTTTCTTAGCACCTATGGAGATGATCATGAGTTGTCTTACTTAATAGTGGATTTCTAATTTTGCATCTTCCTATTTTATATGTTACTGGTTTTGATTTGTTTTTATTAGTGAGATTTTATATTTTAAATTAGTTTGCTTATACCAGTCTGATCTACTTTTTAGTATAGAAATCTTGTCAGATTGGAATCACTGGCCTAGTTGGAGAATGAAAGACAAACTGCTCAATTGATTCATTTTATTTGGAGAGGTTTGATTTTTTTTTTCTCATTGAAAGTTTCCAGGGAACTCATGTTTACTGGAACTTGCTTACAGTGTTTTGACTCTGATTTCTCAAGCATTTGTAATTTATGCATTATAATTTTGTTTCCTTGTTAATTTGGTTGGATTTCACTTGTGTTTAATTGGTCTTACTCATGAAATCTTTAAAAATTACTTTTACTTTAAAAATTCATTTCTCTGTCTTGCTTTACCAATTCTTTTCTAAACTGCATTTTCCTAATGTTTTGAATTAGTAACTATTTTAGCTTTATTACTTATTTACAGGTTAATTTTTAAGCTTGTGGATGATCACTTGTGCACAATTTCATTTATTTATATGTCATAAATATAGCCGTAGGTTTTGAAAAGTATTCAATTTCCCAGTAGTTAATATAAAATGTAGTCAGTACTCAAGAGTGATACTTGCTTTGAAAAATTTTTCATTATTATGTTTTTGTACACTTAGCATTTTTATTAGAAAATTATTTAGACATTTAAAATGTATTCTTCAGGGGCTGGGAAGGTGGTTCAGTGGTAGAGTGCTTGCCTCGCATGCATGAGTCCCTGGGTTTGATTCCTCAGCACCACATAAGCAAAAAGAAAAAAGCCGGAAGTTGTGCTGTGGCTCAAGTGGTAGAGTGCTAGCCTTGAGCTGAAGAGCTGAGGGACAGCACCCAGGCCCAGAGTTCAGGCCCCACAACCGGACCCCCTAAAAAAATGTATTCTTCAGATTTTATGGCTTACATTTAAAACCTTTTGTGATCATTTACATATATCATTATAACATATAAAACATAATGTATTATCACCTATCCTGGGGTATGTTCTGGGACATTCTGAGAGATGCTTTCCTTTATTAAGTGATCACTTTTTGTTTTGATATGATAGAAATATTTCTACTTTCACTTTTATTTCTCACATTCTTTTAATTGTCCCCTGTTTCCTATTTGCATTTGTGTTTCTTTTCTTCATGTTAAGCATTATAATCTATATTATTTCAGTGACCTAATTATCAAGAATCACTAAATATTTGGTTATATAATTATTATTAAGTTAAAAATCTAAGATGTAATTCCAATATCTTAATAAAATTATAGCTTCTTATATATAAAATCCTCAGTACTTACATAAGACATGAAAAATAAAAATTATTATTTATATTCTACATACAAACAAGTTTAGACAGAACTATCATAGCTCTATGTTCTGATGATTTTATTAAATATGGTACAGGATATAGAGAATATTAGGATATAGGGAATGTGGTCATTTTAGAGATTATTTATTGACTTCACAGTCTAATGTAAAAAATTTATGTATATTCATTCTTATTAGCTTCTCTCCCTCCCCTTTGCCCTCTGACTGCATTATTTCCAGCCCTGCCAATATGATGTTTACTCTTAAATGAAATGTGTATATGTCCATACAACTTTTCCATCTTAAGCAGCTTTCATAACATTCTTACTATCTAGTCTTAAGCATAGTGAAATCAGTGGAGATTAAATTTTCTAGCTGATCTCCCAGTGAATGATTTTTTTTTCTGCCTTGCTTCTCCATTTTTTTCCTTAAAATATAACAGATAAACTTGTTTCTAAGTGGTCCCTCTGTGGCTTTCTCTAGGAACTCTTTTTCAACTCTTTTTCATTCTACATGCTTTTCTGCACATGAGACCCTGCCAGCCATCATCTCTGGCCTATGTAATTTCAATTTGGTAAACTGTAAAACATTGTTCCTAATAGATCAAATGCAAGAGGAGGGTTCTCTGAAGCTTCCAAGGCTGGCCCAGGAAAGGCATGAAATGACAGCCTACGTTGCTATTGACTTTTATTCATTTATTTGTTTGTTTGTTTTTGTTTTTTGGATTTTTCAAATTTTATTTTATTGTAAAGGTGATGTACAGGTGTTACACTTACCTAAGTAAAGAGTACATTTCTGGTTGAATATTGTTACCCCTCCCTCCATTTCTCCCACTTTCTGTTCCCCTCCTCCTCCCCACTAAATGGTAAAGTTCATTTCTAGCAATGTGTCTGGTGCGTATTTCTGTTGCCTTGGTTCACCCTTTGTCCTCCTTTGTCTCACCATTTTGTTATTCCCCTTTCCTTCCCTAAATCAGATAAATGTATATACAAGATACAGGGTACCAAAATCAGAAACAGTGACCACAGAGGATAAACCAAAATGGCAGGGGGAGAGGGAGGGAGAAAAAAATAACTTCTCACAGTACATTAAAAACAAAAATAAAAATAAAAAACCCTCTTGTTATGTATCTTAGAGTTCATTTCCATCAGCATAATTTTACAAGGTCATATATGCATAGCTATTGAGCGATTGTGATCCTCTGCTAGGACCATCCTAGACATATAATAATTATTACAAATAAGGGAAAGCACATTGACTTACTTTTTCTGGTCCTGGAGCTTGAACTCATAGCCTGGGCACTGTCCTTGAGCCTTCCTGTGCTCAAGCCTAGCATCTACCACTACAGCCACAACACCACTTCCTGCTTTTTCTGTTTATGTGGTAAAATTATCCAGGGTAATTTTACCCTGGGCTTCATGCATGCAAGGCAAGCACTCTACCACTAAGCCACATAGACAGCCCACAGTCACTTTTATAATAGCAGTTATGTAAGAAATGAACTGACCATTTGGCAGAGGCCGTATGAAAATCCAGGGTACCTATAAATTGTTTTGTGCTTTTCTTTTCTCTATCTTTTTTCCTTTCTCCTTTCTAAACAATTAACTTATTGTCCATATCCTTCTGTTCTTTCAATTTCTTTGTTGATGTTATACAGCTTTGTGTGAGTCTTAGTTTTATTGATGTTGTGGGTTTTTCCCTCCTTTTATATCATGTATCCTGTTTTAGTTTAGGAAAGAGCGGTTACAATTTTGACTAGGTACAAACAAATTTTTTGGTTGCTCATGGGGCTTGAACTCAAGACCTGGGCACTGTCTCTGAGGCTCTCCCTCTTTGAGCCACAGCACCACATCCTAAAAATGTTTTGGGTGTGATATTCATTTCTTAAAATTTTCTCTTCTTTTTTAACATGGAAATCGTACATAACTAAGTATAACCTACTCCTTATATTTAAATTGAGGGAGTTCTTCTGGGAACACATAATTTATTCTTCTATAAATAATGCAGGGAATGCCTGGAGAGTGGGCAGTAATCATAGGCAGCTTGCTCTTCCTTCTGTGATGATCTGTGGAAACTTCTTATCAACACTCCTTTTCCTACCCTCTGTCAGGCCTGATTTAACTTCCTGTAAGTTGAACATCCCCGTGATTCAGAAATAACCTTGATAGTTTTGAGTTTTTCTTTCTGTTTTCCTCTTGTTTCTTCTTTATCCAGCCATGTGTTTAGATGACAGAGATTGGCAGGTGCATAATTTCTAGTAAGTTGGAATTTCCCCCTTTCCCTGAAAAAGAGATACTCTACTGGCAACGGTGTATTTAATCATTAATTTTTCCAATTCAGTCCTTTTTGAATAACATGGTGTTAGACTGGACTGAGGAAAACTTGTAGGTTTGACCCAAGCTTTTTTTGTTTGTTTGTTTTTTTGTTTCATGCTGTCCTTTGTAATCAAGTAGGAAGGAAAAAGATAGTGATTGCTCTTTGACAGTGACAGTGAAACTGGAACATTCTGTAATATGAGACTGAGTAATTTTATGCACATATATACTCATGCATGACACATATATACATGAAATATATAAATAACTTACATTCCTATATCTTACAAATGTGCTTATATAGGAATATGTATTTAAATTAAATTTGAGTAGCTACATCAAAACATAAAATTATACATGTTGATGATGTAATAGTGAATGTTCTGATATGTGTAATTTAAACATTATGCAATGTTTAAATTATGTAATGTTTAAATTAGGCTACGCAGATCTGCTTCCTCAAATATTTATCATTTCTCTTTTTTCTACTTTTTTTTTTTTTGCCCATCTTGGGTTTTGAATTCAGGGCCTGGGCACTCTCCCTGAGCTTCTTTTGCTCAAGGCTAGCAC
Source organism: Dipodomys ordii (assembly GCF_000151885.1). Classification (NCBI taxonomy): domain Eukaryota; kingdom Metazoa; phylum Chordata; class Mammalia; order Rodentia; family Heteromyidae; genus Dipodomys; species Dipodomys ordii. The sequence continues at coordinate 22,194,840 of NW_012267224.1, forward strand.
TCTACCTCTTGAACCACAGCGCCACTTCCGGCGTTTTCTGTGTATGTGGTACTGAGGAATTGAACGGAGGGATTCATGCATGCTAGGCGAGCACTCTACCACTAAGCCACCTTCCCAGCCCTTTATCATTTCTTTTTATTTTAATTGTGAAAATGCCATACAGAGGGGTTACAATTACATGAGCAAGATAATGAGTACATTTCTTATCAAGCCTTGTTGCCTCCTCTTTGTTTCCCCTTCCCATCCCTTCCCATCCTCCCCCTCAATCTTCCTCTCCCCCTCCCTCCCACCAAAGTTGTAAAGTTCGTTTTTGACATAATGACTTGTACATCTCATTGTTGCAATGGGTCCACCTGTATCCCTATTTAAACGATTTGTTTTGCCCTTCCCCTCCACAAATTATACCGACATCAAATACAGTGAAAGCAGGGGTTATACTGTGAGGGAGGGACATACAAAGCAACAAAGAAATCATTTCTTTGTGATGAAAATTTATACAAACTCTTCTAGCTTTTTGAAATACAGAGTACTGTTTCCTAGTCCCCTACTGTGCAAAACCACACCAGAACTTCTTGTTCCTATCTAACAGTAACTTAGCACCAATTGATCAAAATGTTTTCATTCATCTATTCTCTCTGCTCTCCTGGGCTCTGGTGAAGATATTTCTATTCTAGCTTCTATGAGATCAATTTTTTTTTAGATTCCACATATAAATGAAATCACACATTTCTTGTCTATCTGTGCCTGGCTGTTTTTACTTAATATCATCTTCACCTCATGAAAGGGTTTCATTTTTTATGGTTGGATAATATTGTATAATGTAGATGTATCATGTTGTCCTAGTTGATGGACATTCAGGTGGTTTCAAAATTTTTGCTGTTAAGAATATTATTTCTGCCTGGCACTGGTGGCTCATGCCTGAAATCCTAGCTACTTAGGAAGCTGAGATCTGAGGATCACGTCTCAAAGCCAGCCTGAGCAGGAAAGTCCTTGAGACTCTTATCTCCAATAAAGCACTAGAAAACCAGAAGTGGTGCTGTGGCTCAATAGAATACTTGCCTTGAGCTGAAGAGCTCAGGGACAGCACCCAGGCCCAGAGTTCAAGCTCCACCACTGACCAAAAAAAAAAAAAGAAGAAGAAGAAGAATACTATTCCACCCCATTTTCCCCTCCCCAAGTTGTAAAGTTCATTTCTAACATATTGTCTTTTGGGGGGTGGGGAGGGAAAGTGGGAGAAAAATGAGGGAGGAGGCAAGAATATTAAACAAGAAATATACTCACTACCATAAGTATGTAACTGTAATCCCTCTGTATATTACCTTGACAATTCAAGTATATTTTAAAAAATAAAGAATACTACTCCAATAAACATGGGTGTCTGTGTGTGTGCGTGCGTGCGTGTGTGTACGTGTTCGTGTGTGTGTGTGTGTGTGTGTCTTTGACCTGTTGATCTTATATAGATATATAGACAGTAGTAGGATAGATGAATCACATTTAATTTTTTTAAAGAAATTTCTATACTGTTTTCTACATACAAATTGGGCTATGGGCTATGGTATGATAGGATTGGCAAACACAAAAAGCCTCACTAAAGAGCTCACTTTTTTCTGTTATTTGTTTGTTTGTTTTTTGGTAGCCTTGTAAGAACACAAGAAGATAGCCATCTGTAAGTTAAGAGGAGAAAACTCACTGCTAACTGACAATGTTGGAGTCCTGATCAGCAGACAACCTCCAGATCAGTGAGAAAATGTCTGTAGTATAAGCCACTCAGCTGGTACTATTTTGTTTTTTTTTTAGCCCAGCTGAAAAAAAAACAGCACCCAGGTATGGAGAGTATACCTTGTGCTCTACCTGGAGAAATAAGAAGAGATACAACCTGAAAGGGATCATTGTCATGGTATGGGAAAATCCACATTAGGAATGCTCCATGGAACACGATTGAGAACATTTTTGCCTGGGACCTAAAAACTATGTTAGAACCTTGTTATGGTGTCCAAGTTAAATCTAACATTGCCTTGAATTCAAGAAATAAGAGCTCCAAATAGTAACTTGCAAACAACAACATCAACAACAAAAAGGAAACACACACACACACACACACACACACATGCACGTACACATGCACATGTGCACATACACACTCACAAAGAAGAAGAAATAGAGACTCATAGTTGAGATCTGGGGTTTTACTTCTGTCAAAGGTTTGTATCTCAATTCCTTCATAACTACATAACTTTAAGCATGTTGATATAATTATTTAACTAACCCTAGAGCTATGATATTAAAATAGACTTCACAAGGTGTTTTAAAAATCTTCTATGCATGTGAAATACATACAAAAGTTCTTATTACAGAAAATAACATTTATCATACATTTGATAACGTGTTTAATAAATTGATTTTAGAGCACCAGAATGCAAAATTCTTTAGTAGATACTATTTTCAGTAAAGGAAAATAATAAATTATCACAGTATAAATTACATTTTTGAAATTTAAGATTCTGAGTTTTTTGTTGTAGTCCAATTAAATAATATAGTGTTCATTGTCTATACCTTATTTTTATATATAATGATAGAAACTTACAATTACTATCTGGAACTCATAAATAATTGCTTATAAGTGATCTCGTTACATTTTATTGCCACCTTTTGTACAAGGACTAGGATTTATGATCTTTTTTTTAAACAAAGAAACAGAAGCTTAGAATGACTGTCAAAATTATAAATAGCTATTGGCACAGCAAAAATTCATAAATAAGACTTCCACATTCAAAATAAGGATGTAAATCAGCTCTAGAAATGACTGTAAGCACTGAAAACAAGATAAAAGTACAATCAGATGAACGTATAGTCTGTGGATGAAAACTCTCCAAGTAGACTAATTACCAGGTAAAATGAACCCTCCCTGTGATCTAATGTTTGTCTAATGAAACAAATATTCCTCATTATAACATGATTCTTATGCTTGTGTCTAGATTTCGCAATACAAAAGACGTTAACAAAAACTCAAATCACATTTGTTTAACCAAAAGATACAATCGATTTAAAATGTCAAGTAACTCATTGCATCTATCAGGCTCGAACTAGGCATTGGACGAGAGATCCTACCTTGGGTTCTGTTTAATGGCTTCCTTCGTGGTTCAGATACAAAAGCATTTTCACTAATGTTTTTCCCCAGGGGGACAAAGAGAGAAGTGTAGCATGAAAGGAATGTGATGTGTGAAAGCTTTGGTCTTCAAAGTGCCATCAAAAAGAAACTGTAAAGAAAATAAATTATTTTCTTAAAAATCCAAACAATAAATATGTAGTTAGTGTTTTTCAGTGTACACTGGGAACTCAGCAGTAAACAGCTACTGAAACAACAAAGCACTACCACCATTGCAGACCTCATGGAGATTATATTCTTGTAGTGAGAGATAATATCAATGGAGATCTCATTATCAAGTAGTGTTACTAAATCATTCACTTAGTACTTGCTTTGTAATATTTACTTGAATTGTACACTATGATAAGCAATAGACTGTCTTCCAAAAACCCTAGGAATATTTAATTCAATGTGACACTGATTTTTTTACATTTTAAAAATTGTCATTGTAAAGTTGATGAACAGAGGGGTCACAGTTACATAACTCAGATTAAAAAAAATACATTCCTTTTTGAACAATGTCATCCCTTTACTTGCTCTCAGTGTTTCCCTCTTTTCCTACCCACAAGTTGTATAGTTCATTTTCAGTATAGTGCCTACTGAGTACCACTGCTGCATTTGTTCACACTTTGTCCCTTGATACCTGTGTTCCCCTTACTCTCCCAAAGACAGATAAACGAACAAACAAGACAAAAGGAAAGTGCAAAAAAAAAACCTAACAAAATAGTTCTTGTTTCCATTTCACTTTGAAAATACTATTTTATATGATCAGCTGCACATAGCTACGGTGCCTTTATGATTGTCTCCTTTGGTCTCACTCTGTGTGAATATCTAAAGACCTGTATAATTTATCATGGTTCAGTGCATTTTTTTAGCCATCCAGTGTGATTAGTTGTAGATTTGTAGGCGCATTAACTTACCACAAATGAGGGAAGCCATGCAACTTGTTATATCTCTGAATTTGACTTAGTTCACTTAATATAGTTTTTATTCCCAAGTCTTTCCTTATCCTTACAAATGGTACATTGTTATTCTTTCTGATGGATGAACCAAATTCCCTTGTGTATATATACCATATATTTTTGTGAGAAATCTGATTGGAGGAATATTTAAATGCAAGAACAAACACATTTACAAGAAGCCTACATTCTTAAACTCGAGACTCAAGTTTAGGAAACTTCACTTTACGGTTGCAATTGCACATTGACAGAAAGCTGTAAATATAGATCCATTTTTCAATTTTAAGTGAATTATGAGTAGATAAAATTATTGTTCTTAAGTGTGTCTTCCTGTTCTTAGTGGAAGTGCCATGAGAAAATTAAAAAGCATGAGAAAATTTTAAATTGTTAGTAAGGATTTTAGAAGGAAAAAGCACTTTAAATTAATAGATACCTATTTTGCAATAGCTTTTCAGCCTATACAATATACCATAACTGATATAATTATAGTATAAAATGCTAAGTGTAGATTTAAGAAAATACTTTCAATAAAGGTGATCCTTCTTTACTACCAACATTTTTTCAATGCTGCATTTTCATATTCATTTTTCTGGCTTCAAATCATTTACCAACCCATTCTGATGGTAGCCAGGTCACATTCTGTGATTTTTATTTATTTATTTTGTTGTTGTTTTTACAGCCTCATGGACATTCAGATCCAGAAGTGACCATCACATCCTCCAAGAATGGAATTAATTCACTTTATGACTGAACTTGAGTTATGAGGTGTCATGCCTAAGTCCACAGACTAGTTGTATAATAAAACAATGACTACTATTGATTAAAGGTAGGAGGCAGGCACGGGGTAAACAGCACACTATTGCTATTTCCATTTATCATAGTGAGCCAGAGAGGATATGTATTATTTGCCCAAGGATCACAGGATTAGAAAGTAAATGAGCTAGGTCATCCAAAAATTGCAAGTCACTCAAGTATTCTGGTTTTAAGTTCTTTGAAATTTATGTAGCCCTAAGTTGCATTCTAAATTTCCCCAAGTTCCTGTTTGTTTGTTTGTTTTTTCTGAATATATTCCAAACCTTGTTTCCTTAAATATTGTTCTTAGGGACAGGGGGAATATCATTGTAAAAAAAAAAAAAAAAGAATCAGCCAGCAATATTCTTGTTTGGTCTCTTTTTATAGCTGTTTCTCTTTCCCCTTTTCCCCCCACAAAATTCAAGTATTTTTTCTCAATTATGCATACTTATTCATTCTGCCAAAAATTCTTTTAAGGATGTTAAAGCTGTAGTCAATTTTCTCAGTTTGATGTTCCAAAGGAACCTGCTGTGTCTTTTTCATTCTATGCAAAAATAGACAGAGTAAGATTTACCAGCTGCCAAAGTCACTAAGTCACAAATCTTTCAATTTGGTTTTTCCATTGTTATCTTTTCATAGTTTCAGAATTTGAGAAGCATTTAATCTTTCTATGCTTTATATTTTTCCTTTAGAGAAAGAACATGCTGGTACTTGTTTGCAGATGATTGAGAAGTAATCCCAAAGAGAGAAATTATTCTTCCAATTTCCAAGAACCTTGACTACTAAGTATTCTACAACCTACTTAGCCAAAACAAAATACAAAATGATTTAAAAAAGCCAAATAAACAACCAAGAGACAGCTTACAAACAAAAGCACAGGAAGTTCCTGAAGTATATACAGAACAACCATTCTTCTTGCTGGAATTGAGAGGATGTTTTCTCTATCTTCTCCAGAGAGTATTCCGACAGTGTTTACCAGCTATTTTGGATTCTGCACATCTTTTGACCTAAAAAATTCACATAATGAAAAAATATGTAATAACGGATATTATATCATGCTTTTCTAGGTTTGTAGACTCTAACCTTTAAATATATACATGACCTGTCATGAATCTCACCATGGGAACATTTGGGGGTCAAGAAGAAGGAGAAGAGGGTAAGAGAATGATGGAGGAAAAGTAATTTTAAAATATATGTTGTTTGTGTGTGAATCCAAGAAAACTCACTGAGCGCTGTTAAATAATAGAGGGACAGAAGGACTGAAAATGATAGTGTAATAGATGGAGTTACTATGACTAATTATAATATATGGAAGGGTGACTTATTATGGTGAAATCCCTGTCTGCAATTAATATTTATTAAAATCAATGAATCACAGAAAGTAAATAGGATGTATTGTCAGTGGGCACAAGGGAAGGGAGAGGGCAAAAAGAGAGGGTGAGCATAGTTGAAATAAATCTTATGTTTATACCTGAAAGTAGAACAATGACATTTACTGGATGGTAAATGTCATTTTTTTTTATGATGGTAGAAAGGGAATGAGGAGAAATGGAGAGGATGAGTTTGAACAGCGGACAATGAAATATCCTTGTTCAACTAGTATATACTCAGGGAAGATCTTTAAAAAAAAGAAAAAAATGTATAATAAATATTTTTGGAAAAGGAAATTTTCTAAGCGTGTAGCAATAGGGCATTTATTGAATGAATTATGATATAACCACAAAAAGTATTATAGGGTTATTGAAAGGATATTATTCAATTAATTAGTACTGAAAGTCACTCATAATGTGTGGTTGAAACCATTCAACAAAAACAAGAAAATCCATAAAATAATCATGCCTCATCACTTATTTTAATAAGAGAAATGACTTGAGAAAAATTATCCCTAAATCATCAAATTTTGTGCAAATCACTCATTTTATTACAATTGCTGCTAATTTTCTATATCTTTGAAACTAATCTACTGACATTTTGTCTAAAATATTATTTTGTACATACTTGGAAAGTTAAAGACTATTAAAAACAAGTATGTTCATCCTTTCTTTAGTGATGCTTGCCACTTGCCAGCTGATGCAGGTGTTAAAGAATTAAAGAAATGGCTATTTGAGGATTTCTTAGAAGGTAAAAATCACAGGATGATCTCTGAGCATACAAAAGCAACACAAAAAGCTCTTGGGCTCAGATTTACACAAGACTTCCAAAGCAAATTCTTCTACTTATGAAGAAGAAAAAGAAGATTATTTGCTTTATAAACTTGAACATGTTAGGAATTATCTCATTTATTGATTGAATTTTCACATATTTTATGAAGTTATACCTGGAGAGTTTTTTTTTCCATTTTTCTCCCAGCTAAATCCTCCAGTACTATTTATCAAGTAATTCATCTGATGCATAACAAATTCCATAATTTTATGTGTTTATCACCTTGCTTCGCAACCTGATGGAGAACTCCATCAAACACCAAGACCATTTTTTTTTGAATCCCTAAAGAAGTTATTGTGGAACCCAACTTAAATGACTTAAATGAATGACTCTTAATCAAAAGCCTTGGTTCAGGATTTAGTTATTACTGACTACTTCTGCACAAAAGCAAGCTAAATATGTATCATCTCTGTAACAATCATACATACATATGTCAGTCTTCCAGTGGATTTCTTTCACATTTGAGAATAGTATCTTAAACTTCATAATGCCCTAGGAAGTACACATAGGGCTTTGACTTGTTTCTCTTTCTTTATTTTCTTTCTTTTTTTTAAAAAAATATTTCATTGTAAAGATGTTGTATAGAGAGGTTACAGTTACATGAGTAAGGTGATGAGTACATTTCTTGTTGAGCACTGTTACCCCTCCTTTGTTTTTCTCCTACTCTCTCTTCCTTTGCCCATGTCCCCCACGTTCCCCCCACCTGCAGTTGTAAAGTTCATTTCCAACAAAGTGTCTTGTGAGTGTCATTGTTGCAATGGATCATCCTGTGTCCTTGTTTCAGCATTTTGTTATTCCCCTTCCCCTCTCCAAATTAGATAAATATATATACAAGATGCAGGGTACCAAAATCAAATCTAGGGACAGTAGGGGATATACCATAGGGGGAAGAACATACAAAAGAAACAAAAGAAAAATCACATAGTACATTAAAAGAACAACAACAAAGGAAAACCTCTTGTGTCCAAATCTTGGATTGATTTCGCTTAGCATCATGGTATATGGTCATATGTACATAGCCTTTAAGCTTTTCTGCTCATCTAATAAGATTATCCTAGAAATATACTAAATATTGCAAGTAAGTGAAACCATGGGGCCTATATATTTTGGGGCCTGTCTTACTTTACTTAATATTATTTTTTCCAGGTCTTTCCATTTCCTAACAAATAGGGCAGTGTCATTCTTTCTGAAGGAAGCATAGAATTCCATTGTATGTGTGTGTGTGTATGTGTGTGTATACATATACACACATATTTATATATCACATTTTCTTGACCCATTCATACAATGAGAGGCATCTGGCAATGGATCAAAGATCTTGAAGTAAGGGCTGGGAAGATGGCTCAGTGGTAAAGTGCTTGTCTCGCATGCATGAGGCACTGGGTTTGATTTCTCAGCACCACATGAGCAGAAAAAGCCAGAAGTGGCACTGTGGCTCAAGTGGTAGAGCTCTAGCTTTGAGCTGAAGAGCTGAGGGACAGTGCCCAGGCCCAGAGTTCAGGCCCCACAACTGACAAAAAAAATCTTGAAGTAAAAGGAGACACCCTGAAAACATTACAGAAAGGAAAAGGAGAAACTAGGGCTTCTTGGCACAGGCCACAATTTTCTTAATAAACACCAAGAAACAGAACAAGTCAAAGAAAGGTTGGACAAATGGGATTGCATGAAATTGCAGAGCTTCTGCATGGCAAA
>NW_012267224.1:22207211-22234989 GCF_000151885.1 Dipodomys ordii
CCCAGGGCCTCAGGCATGCAAGGCAAGCGCTCTACCACTGAGCCACCTTCCCAGCCCCGATAACTGATATTTAATAGCTTGTTCTTACCTGGGGGCAATATTTAATATTATTTAATATTTAATATAGTTAATATAAATATAATATACATATAATATAATAATATAAAACATGATATAAATATAATATACATAAATAAAGTTAGTCTCTCAAACATGGACTATTTGTTCTTCAGGTTTATTATTAAAGAAGTAGTAATAGCACCTAGTAGCTATTTCAATCATACATATTTTGCATTTGAGGTATTTTTACCTCAGAAAGATTAGTATTATGTAGAATTAGTTTCAAAATAGTGATAAATAACTTCTTTTTATTAGCATCTTAAGAAAGGAAACTCCTATGCTTCTAAGGAGGTTGGAGGAGGGTTTTACTTGGCTGGTATTCTGTATGTGTGGCTGAGGTGATTAGTTCTCCATTGTAGAACAAAAATCCATTATAACTGAACAATATCCCCAGTAGCTCTTTTAAAAATGAAGTTGTCATTTTGATCTCCATCTGCTTGGATCACTGCCTATCTCTCTCTTGGCTGAAACGCTGGCATTGCATTGAAGCATAGCACGTGTTTTAGTCTTTCAATCCCCAGGACAATCAGCAGAAAAGAGAAAACATGCTTATTTTGAAATGATTGGCCAACTCCCAATGACAAAGTTCTAGCTACAGTTCTGATTTCCCCACTCATCGCTAAGAAAAAAAATGGTACGACCCTATTCAATTAGAGCATGTTGAGCTGGACAATTCTACTTTTGACATTTCCTTCTCTACAATGAGGAATGGGCTGTTCCAGATTGTGGCTTTCTACTTTATCCTTTCTTCTGACTATTACAAATAGTGTTTTTAAAGTCCTGCTATTCATTTGCAGTTTGGAATTTTGCTAAGACCTATCATCACCAAAGTGATAGCTACCAGTATAGGTTACTGTATATAGCATAAAACTTATTATATCACCTGGCATATATAGCTTTTATGACCTATATAAAGTATAGTAAGTATGAGACATGCATTTAATATTTTTCAATTGTCACCTGTAGAGGCTCTGCAGAGGCTGGACACAGTAGTGATATTTGTCATTTTGCACCAGCAACTAGTACATGGAAAACTTCTGCCAGTGTATGCTTTGAAAGTATACATGGATTCTGAGCCTATTCAGGTGTCATGCAATTAGTTTGTTACATAATCAGTGACAATGCATCACGGCTGTTTCCTGACCCCCTACACCTGTCCATTATATTATTTATTCCCATTAACAGTTAACCATCTCTCAGGCTACACACCATTCAAAACAAGTTTACACCTCCATATATCTTAAATTATTTCAATGTATAATAAGTTTTGTATATTTAATAACTTCTGTATAGTGATTATCATGACTTGAATATTAAATACCCTACCTAAGCCAGTGGGTTAAAAACATGGCACCCAGCTGATGGAGCTATTTTGGGAGGTGGTAAGAACTTTAGGCACTAGGATCTAGATGAAGTAGGCCACTATGGATTTACCCCTGAGAATCACACCTGGTTCTTGGCCTCTCCTCATTTCCCTTCTCCTTTTCCTGTCTGCCAAGAGATGAGCTGCCCTCCAATTCTACCACTGTGACATCCTGTCCCACCACAGCCCAGAGAGCCAAGAACTATGGAGTGACATTTTTGAAGATATGAATCAAAATTTTTTTCTAACAGGCATTTTGGTCACAGTTATACACAAATAACTAACAGATTTAGATCAATACACTTTCTGTCTTCTGATTCAGAGTATTTCAAATGTGTCTCCCTTGGATCAATACCATCAACATCACTCTGTGTTGTGTTGGAAATGAAAATTATCAGGCCTTGTCACAAACCTGATCCTCTGATCTAAGTCCTGGAAATTCGAACAAGGTTGCCAGGTAATTGTGACAAATGCTAGTGCTTTAGGATCACTGTCATATTTGGTTGATTAATCAAAGAACTATCATACGCATAGAAGTATTCATATTGTGACAGTGTCCTGTTTCTCATTTTTCCAAAGACTGTATATTGAAAACTAAATAGGTTTATCATATGTCCCATTCAAAGAGAATTCAAATAATATGATTCCTTAAAAAGGCATAATCAAAGTCCAACAAAAGTAGCACCAGGTAATGTGTACTTGAAATGGAGCTCAGTGAGGTGGGTGGGCAGGGAAGGAGAGGAGGGCAAGAGAAGAACAGAAGAAGAATAGGAAGAGAAGTAGGGGAGAATGCAAGCAATAACTCAATGTATAAACTACAAAATTAAGAAAAGTAAGGGAAGCGGTGGGTTGGGCAGGATGGATGAGAATGCTGAACAGGGTGACATTGATCAAGATGCATTGTGTTCATAAACTGCTTTGTTAAATGGCAACACCCTTGTACAACTACCTAACCAAAATAAGTTAAAAACTCTCTTTTAAAGAAAAAACCAAATGGCTGATATTTCCTTGTATGAAAATAGTATTGTCAATCTATGCCAAAGTGTAGATTATCAAGGTATACTTTGAAAAAGTCTGATATATACTAAGAAACGAGGGGCATGAATAAAATGATTAGGAAAATTTTCAGCTTTGTTTTTTGTTACTATATGTGTATATATTTGAAGGTAAACATAAAATAAAGAAAATAAAATTTTTAAACATCGAATGTTTTCATATTAAACAAGCCTATATGAGCAAAATGTTATCCATGGACTAAAAACTCTTAAGCCTAATGTGAGTATTTTTTGGTTAAATTCCTGTCTCTGCTGATGCGTAATCGACATGACCCTTACCAGTTCTATCAATGATAGAAATAATGAGCCTTTTCTTTGACTTTCTCCCTTTCAAAGTCATTTAATCTAATCACCAACTCCCTCACAAAGGTCCTGTAAAATTGGTAGGTATTTCTGACTTTAATTCTTCCTGGGGTTTGTTGCCCTCTGGTTAATGTGTGACCCTTGGTTACAATAACTCTTTTAAAGGGTCATTTTGTACTTCTAAGCCCACAGTTTAAAAGAGGAATGGTGGTTTTATTTTTAATTTTCTACTGAAGAAATACTGAAGCTGGAGAAAGATTCAAATCACATTGTGTGTTGTAAATGCTTGGAAGATCAAGGACAGAGGGAGCTGGGTAAGGCAGTCTGTGGGAGGCAGGGTGGGGGTGACATCATGGGGCCTCTGCCCCTTCAGGGGCTGACAACATAGTCATACTTGCATGGTTTGCTCACAATCACCATAGGGGAGTCTGGCTGCAACAGTTCTTGCTCAATTACAGCCTCTTTGCCATATGAGCTCTCTCCCGGCACCATGCATCAATCAAAAACTTTCAATCTTACCTCACACTGTGAATAATCGAGTTTCATAGGGTGGTAGTAATTGGAAAAAAAAATGACTCCAACACTTTCAGGATTTGCAAAACATTCATTGGGAGTTTTGGTATCCCTGCTCTTAGGAGTGTTTTAGACTATTCTCTTTAAAGCCACTATTCTTTCTGACCACTCGGCTATGAACAAATTATTAAAAAAGTGTTTTTAATTGGTCTCTTGTATGGTTCCACAATTTAGGAAGAGACGGGAGAAGGGTAGACTAAGAATCAAATTAACTCTGGGAAAGTCTCATGCTAAATATGATAATTAGGTTTTTATTAGCTTGAAATGGCTCATGTTTTTGTGAGTATCAAAACAGTAACTTCAAGTTTTAATATATTCAGAGAAAAGAACATCTATTTAGAAGTTAAGCTGTTATAAAAACAAAACAAATAATATGTAACTTTTTGTATTCTTGAAAGTGTTTCCTACATCCATACCCATCACTTTAATTTTTAAATTTAATTATATAAAGGGCTGTTAGTAGTAGAATGGTTAGAGGTTATTTTATCTACTTCCACACAGAATCGAGTAAGAAATTGATTTAAATATTATTAAAATAAACTAATTTGTGATCATTAATAAGATAAATGCACTGATTACCATATTGAGTTTTTATCTGCAGTATTTATTGATGTTGTATCCAAGGTTTCCTGACATTTTGGGAAATTTCTCCCAGGTTATTATAAGCAACTTTTATTCTTAAGGTCTAGAATTATTCTGCATTATTATTTTATTATTTATTATTAATAACCTTGCAAAACAAGGATTAATGAGATACAGAACAATGTTTTATTGAACTAGGACAGGGTTTATAAGATATGGCAAATATAGTATACCAGACCTGATTTATTTTTCAAATGTCACTGCTGATTCGAATATTTTCTGGTTCTGAGTGGGTTCTCTGTTTTGTTTTTCCCTCTATGGAGCATTTACTGTGCCCTAATTTCTATATCAGTAGTGTTTTATCATCCTTCTGGAATAGAAATTATATTGTATTTTTTAACAAAAGTAATAGTGGGCAAGGCCTTTGATTCTCAAAAAAATATTCAAATACTTTTGTAATCATGGTTTTAAATGAACATATATAAGCATCCAATTAAATGTATTGTGCAAATAGATATTGCTTATTATATTGAGGGTAGGATATGCAAAGGTTATCAGACTTTCTAAGTGCTCTGAAATTGAAAGCAATTTTGAGACAATTTATGTCAATCGTCTCTCACACTCCAGATAATGAAATGGAGGTTTAAAGAGGTTAAGCTGGTGGCATTCATTATGGCCTTTATAATATTATGTGTCAACGATAAGGTAAGCATATCACACAAATGAATACCTTTAGTCAATTAAACATTACTAGATAATAAAGCTTTATACATTTTACTAACAAGAATGCTTTATTTCACTCAGCATTGCTGTTTCTTGCTTTGGTATTCCTGTTTTATACAAGTAGAATAACATTTTGCTTTGGCTTTTGACTCACAAATCTGGTTTAAAATATAACTGTTACATGTAAAATGAAAGTGTGTGTATATGTTTGTGTGTGTGTGTGTGTGTGTGTGTGTGTGTATCTGTCTGTTTGTCTTTCTGTCTGTATGTAACCATACTTTGGAAGCCTCTTAGAAAAAGCCTAAATGGGGAAGGGGTGCTATGGCTCAAGTGGTAGAGCACTTGCCTTGAGCTGAAGAACTCAGGGACAGCGCCCAGGCCCAGAGTTCAAGCCCCACAACTGACAAAAAAAAAAAAAAAAAGCCTAAGTGGTCCTTGATAACATCACCACAAAATAACCAGTTCCATTGAATACATAGTTTTGAAACAATCTTATGTGTATCAGAGTCACAAAAGTCCTACAGGGTGGACAAAGCAAGTTATCATAGCAAAGCTACTGCCCAGCAGGATGGCTGTTACAAGGATACGGATGACACATTTTTTTTTTCTTTTCCTATGGATAAAGAGCTTGTTACCCACTCCGCATATTCGTTCTTCCCTGCATGGCATTGTGCAGCCCAGGCTGATCTTCAAACCTGAACCTGAAAAAAGTTCTTCTAGAAATTCCTTTTATTATGATTATTTTTGAGAGAAGTTTGTGAACTGAATCTAATAGTCATAGTGAAGCTGAAGCAGACACTTGTTGCTTTCTTTTAAAATTATATATATATATATATGTTTTTATTGTAAAAATACTGTACAGAGGGGTCTCATCACTTTTTTACTAGAGATAGTCTGTGTCCATTACATTGACTATTTTTTATTATCAATATTATATACAGAGTTACATTTCTTGTCAAACTTGTTACCCCTTCCCTCATTTTTCTCCTACTTTCTCTCCTCTCAACCCCCCGCCACCCCCAAGTTGAACAGATCATTTCCAACATGTTGTCTTGTGTCTATCACTGTTACATTGGTTCTTTGTCTCACTATTCTGTTGTTCCCCTTCCCTAATTCAAATAAACATATATAAAATACTAGGGTACCGGAATCAAATATAGTGACAATAGGGGATAAACCATAGGGGGAAGAACATACAAAAGAAACAAAATTACATAGTATATTAAAAATGACAACAACAAAGAAAAACCTATTTTTGTCTTCCTCCTCAGAATCAATAATCATAGGCATTCAATATGCATTAGGAAACAGTGTCATAAACAATTTCTACTTACATTTTTCCCACAGTGTATTTTCAGAAGCTTTCCACATCCACAGTGAATAATTTCAATAAATGCATTCCTTTATGCACTCAATTTTTTGTGGTTGAACAAAGTGACAGATATTATATTATCATTTCACTGGTGCATGTGTAAGTTTTGTTGGGTGTATCGTAAGTTAGAGATTCTGTGAATATAGACATTAAATGCTTTAAGTGTCAAGATTTATTCTCTTATTTGCATTCTTTGTCTCTGTTTCCCTCTTCCTTCCCTTCCTCCCTCTCCCTTCCCTATATTTAACTATTTTATAGAAGACAATATGGACCTTCATCAGGAACACATAAGACCAGATTGTTGTTTTTTAGTGATATTAGTAACCATGAGTGATCATTGCCTTGATTTACTAATTCACCAAGCACTGTGCAATCAGTGGATTTTAATAATAATATTCTTTCTTTTTGTGTGTGTTGTTCAATGTGGTGGATTCCTCTCTCCTCATACTATCATGAACTAGTGGATTTAAATATATTTAATGGGAATGTTAGGTAATATATTTACTTTTTTAGCATATATTTTATTGTAAAGATACTGTACAGAGGGGTTACAGTTACATGAATAAGGTAATGACTGCATTTTCTATAGAACATTGTTACCACCTCCTTTGTTTTTCCCCTACCATCCGTTCCCTCCCTCCCCAACACCTATATATTTACTTTCTTACAGGTATTCAAATGGTTCTATCTGGCCCAGTTGGAGCCCATTAAAAATGGGTCTTTTAAGATAGCCAATAATAATGCTGACAGGTTATTCAAGCTAATTTTGTACATATCTAAATCAAGACCTTTAAATTTGCCACATATCTAATAATATTTGATTTGTTTTAGTGAGAAATTGTGCTTATTAGTAAAAATGTGGGCTCTATTTGATTTTGTAACTACTTCATGGAGATTTTTGCTTGGCATTTTCAATAAAAAAACACTATCTGTTATCTATCATCAATCATTTACTTACTGAATAAATACACCAAGAGGTAATTCTGTACTTCTAATTCAAAGGGATCTTTATGTGGACTTACTCATCTTACAATGTTTTCTGCTATAAGACAAAAAAAAGTCTTCATTTTTACCAACATAAATTATCATTTCTTTTCACTCATTGTATATTAACAACAGTCTTAGAATGTGACACCTATACTAGCAACAAATACATAATTGCAAAAAACTAGTCCCTGGTTTTCTTTCAGTTATTTTAGTTCACATTGAAGGGTTTATTCTACTGATAAGGTTACCATGTTTTAAAATCAAA
The DNA here is from genome assembly GCF_000151885.1 of Dipodomys ordii. NCBI lineage: Eukaryota > Metazoa > Chordata > Mammalia > Rodentia > Heteromyidae > Dipodomys > Dipodomys ordii. The sequence continues at coordinate 22,214,555 of NW_012267224.1, forward strand.
TGGAATATCGTTTTCTGTGTACTTTGTATCATTACCCCTAAATTCATATGTTACTTGACTTCAGGGAATATGCTTAAAGATTTCATTTTTAAATAAGAAATATTTATATTTATATGTAAAATTTAAGGAATATTTGTCAAAAGACTCATTTCTAACTTTTCATCCCCTCTACCATATTTCTCTTATTTCATTATAAATAACTACTTTTCAGAAAAAATGTTTGCTTATCTAGGTGGATTTTTTATCATCAGGAATTATGTTAACATTGAAAGTTTATCATTAGGAATTATACACATATATGTCCTTTATTAAATGGTAACCCCTTATATAATTTGGAATTAGTTCTCTTTTTATCAATAAGCTCTAGAGATAACCATATAGTGATATTTAGAGGATTACTCGTTTCTTTTCAGCTATTATGTATGCCTTTTCTTTATGAGAATGCCACATTTACGATTAGACCTCTATGTTGAATATTTAAATTCTTTTCAGGTTTTGTTTATGAGTTACATAGCTATGAGGAAAACATTTTAGAATAATTGGTGCAAAGCACAATGTCAGTAATCTCACCAAACAAAGGAAGTGAATTGTATAACTGCAAAACTATAAACTTAGAAATAAGATATGAAGATATAACTTAAGAAGAATCAGAGGTATTTGACTAATTGATATATGCTTAATATTTACTGGCAAATTATATATCTGAAATTTTAGCTGAAAATAATAGAAGTAGGGTAGAGTTCACAAATTTGACATAGAGGGTGGTGAGTCCTAAACTGATAGGAATTAAGACTGGGTGACACGGTAAGGTAGACATTTTTTTCTAGCTGGTCATGAGGCTTGAACTCAGGAACTAGGTGCTGTCCCTGAGCATTTTTTACTCAAGGCTAGTGCTCTACCAGAGCACCACTTCCAAGGTAGACATTCTATAACTTTCTTTCTTTCTATATATATATTTCAGATTTCTATAGCAGAAATCTAAATTTATAAGTATTATATTCATTGGATATTGCTCTTGAGGACAGTGGTTTTTATACATATGAAATTTTTAGTAATGTGCATAAATTTCTCTGGAAATATTCTGAAAAATATTTAAAAACCATCAGATCAAAACAAATTTAGAAATCATCAGTTCTTTGAAAGAAATTTGGCTTACTTTATCTTTGTCATATATTGTTAGGGTAGTTATAAGTATATAAAGCTTATTCTAACATTATAAATATGTTAGAAACAATAGCAAGAAAAAATATTTTTGTCCCTATTTTGGGGTTCATTTCACTTAACATCATCTTATATGGTCATATGTACATGCTTTTGGCCTTTTCTGTTTGTCCTACACATGTACTAGTTATTGCAAATAAGTACCCTGTGATTTTTTTTGTTGCTTTGTATGTTCCTTCCCCATGGTATAACCCCTATTTTATTTGATATCCATGCCCTGCATCTTTTATATACACTTCTCTAATTTGGGAAGGGGAAGGGAACAAACAAGATGCTTAATGTTAGACCTGGACAGACCAAGTCAATGCAAACTTGGAAGAGAGTGATAAAGAAATTAGGTTTACATATATGTGTATATATATGCATAAACATGTGCATGTTCATATATCAAACACACATGTATACATAAACACATGTATGTACACATGTGTGTATATATACACACATATATATATATATATACATATATATCGTAGAGCTCCAAGTAATGAGATTTCTGTATCTGTGACTTCCAAAGCATATACTTTCTTAAGTTTTTGAGGTGAACAAATATTTAGGTAGCGGGGCTGGGAAGGTGGCTCAGTGGTAGAGCACTTGCCTTGCATGCCTGAGGCCCTGGGTTCGATTCCTCAGCACCACATGAGCAAAAAGAAAAAAGCCAGAAGTGGCTCTGTGGCTCAAGTGGTAGAGTGCTAGCCTTGAGCTGAAGAACTGAGGGACAACGCCTAAGCCCAGAGTTCAGGCCCCATGACCGGACCCAAAAAAAAAAAATTTAAGTTTTGAGACTCCAAGAATTGTATTATTTCAAGAGGCTTTATCAGAAAATCCTAAGTCTAAACATTGTTAACTGATGTCTTTAGAGATTTAAGTTGTTTATACATTCAGCAGATGTCTATTTCATCCTAAGCAGTATAATTTCTTACCTCATTAATTAAGTGATACCTACATGGTAGAGTGAACCTATAAATATGTAATGATGAAACATCTTCTCTTCTTTTGAGAAATCAGTTGTAAAGTAATAACTAACAAACAGGTAACTTCCAGAAGTTAGGCTCACAGCTGTTATATTTATGTAAGTCTGCTGTAAAGTATAGCAGCTTTACATTTAATATCAATAATATTTCAAAGTACTAACAGTTATCAAATATTTACTGGTAATATACTAATGGGAGGCAGTTTTTAAGATACTAGACCCATGAACAGTACTAAGGAAAAAAAATCTTTTTGTGGATTGTTAATTGTTGGTTTCAACTAGCAGATTCTGGAACTGTGGATGAGGAAATGTCCTTACAGTAACATCTTATCATTAACAATTTTAATATTTAATAAATAATAATCCGATATCACCATGAGGCAAGGAAAGGGTTAACTGACAAACTTAGGGAAACTAGCAGTGTCTTTCCAACCTCTGTTTTATAGGTTCAGATTATCCCTTGTCTAGTTTAAGGGAATTAAGCAACAATAAACTTCCAAAAGGTAGGTAACCAGAAACAAGGGAGTACCTGGAATTGGCTGTTTCTATAACAGATCCAGGATACCAGGAATCATTGAGATAAATAAAGATGTCTGTGAGGATTCTTACTTTATTTTCTAGTCTTTTCTTTTTGGTACTGGGAACTGAATCCAGGATATTGAACGTGCTAGGGAAGTGCTTTACCACTAAGCTACGTCCCCAGGTCCAGCTTTGAGAATTCTAATAGAGTTAAGGTCCACTAAAATTAGGAACATCCTGTTTAAAGAAATTAATAAGATGCTGCAGTGAAGAAAGTGAGTCCGACTGGGCTTATGTGATACTGTCCAGAGCTTTTGTCCTTATTCTTACTTTTGTCCCTACATAATATGAGATTAGGTACTGGACAGGGACTCAACAAAAGGAACCTTTCAGAATATAGTAAAGAGTCTTTTAAATTTGAAATCAAAATTGTACCACGTTTGAAGACTCAGACAAAGGGCAATCTTTTTAATTTCCAGAGACAATTTGGTCAGATGGGCAGAGAATGTATTAAAATGTATGCAGCAAAAATAGGGAAATGAGAGCTATCATACCATTCAGTGTTGACAGATTATAACAGCTTACTGGAAATGGACATCTTCTGAAAATGTTTTAGAGATACAAATGAAGTTGCTTATAAACTGACTTGTTAGAAAGAGAGAGAAGTGCTTGACAACTTACAACATGTACGTTTTTGTGATAAACTGAGTGATGGAACTGCTGGGTTAACCACTTGCCAGAGTGCTTTCATATTCACACACTAGAAGCAGCTCTAATTATTGCACAGGATATTTATCTGTGTGGGCTAGGTAATGTACATCTTCTACTGGGTTCTTTGGTTAATATGAGGACATAGCCCCACCACAATTCAATTTCAATTACGTCTTTAATTTTCTTTTTTTTTTATTGTGAAAATACTGTACAGAGGGGTTACATTTACATGAGCAAGGTAATGAGTACATTTCTTATCAAGCATTGTTGCCTCCTCCTTTGTTTCCCCTTCCCATCCCTTCCATCCCCTCCACTTCAAGCACCCCATCCCTCCTCCACTCCCCTCATTTGTAAAGTTCATTTTCAACATAATGTCTTGTATATTTCATTGTTGCAATGGGTCCACTTGTATCCCTATTTAAACAATTTGTTTTTACCCTTCCTCTCCCCAAATTATACCAACATCAAATACAGTGAAAGCAAGGGTTATATTGCGGGGGAGGGACATACAAAGCACCAAAGAAATCATCTTATAAATATGTTAGAAACAATCGCATGAAAGAAAAAACATTTGAATACTTATCTTGGGGTTCATTTCACCTAAGTATGGAGGTTCCTCAAAAGACTCCGCATAGAGCTCCCCTATGACTCAGAAATCCCATTTTTGGGCATTTACCCAAATGTTTACAAACAAGACCACACTAAAGCTACCAGCACAACTACGCTTATTGCAGCATTATTTACCATAGCTAAGATATGGAACTAACCCAGATGCCCCTCAGTAGATGAATGGATCAAGAAAATATGGTATATATACACAATGGAATTCTATGCCTCCATCAGAAAGAATGACATTGCCTCATTTGTTAGAAATGGAAAGACTTGGAAAAAATTATATTAAGTGATGTAAACCAGGCCTAAAGAAACATAGATCCCATGGTTTCCCTTATTTGCATTAACTAGTATATGTCTGAGTCAAGCAGAAACAGTCAGATAAGTTGATGTTAGGTGAAATGAACCCAAGATAAGTATTCTCTAATTCTTTAGCACACTTATTTAGTGGGCAGTTGTTTCTTTGAGGATTTGGTGTTGGGGGATTTAATTTTTTGAGTTCCAGGTATATTTTAGATATGAGACCCTTGTCCGTTGTATGGCTATTGAAGATCTTCTCCCAATCCGTGGGCCTTTTATTGATCTTGCTAGCTACGGTCTTTGCTATGCAGAATCTCTGCAACTTCATGCAATCCCATTTGTCCAATCTTTCTTTGATTTGTTGTGTTTCTGGGTCTCTTTTAAAAAAATTTCGACCTTTACCAAGGAGATCTAGGGTTTCCCCTATGCTGTCCTGTAATGTTTTTAGGGCGACTGCTTTAACTCTGAGGTCTTTGATCCATTTGGAGTTGATTCTGGTGCAGGGTGATATATAAGGATCTAGCTTTAGTTTTCTACAGGTGATTAACCAATTTTTCCAGCACCATTTACTGAAGAGGCTGTCTTTCTTCCATTCTACTTTTTTTTAGCTCCCTTATCAAAGATTAGATGGCTGTAGGTCTGTGGGTTCATTTCTGGGTTTTCGATTCTATTCCATTGGTCCTGAGGTCTGTTCTTGTGCCAGTTCCAAGCTGTTTTGATTACTATGGCTTTGAAGTAGAGTTTGAAGTTTGGTATTGATGATCCTCCAGCACTGTTCTTTCTGTTAAGGTTTGTTTTTGCTATTCGAGGTCTTTTATTGTTCCATATGAATTTTTGGATTGCCTCTTCTATTTCCTTGAAGAATGAGGTTGGAATATTGATAAGTATCCTTCCTATCTACATTGAATTTGTTGATAGCCTTGGGAAGTATTGCCATTTTCATGATGTTGATCCTTCCAATCCAGGAGCATGGGAGATTTTTCCACTTTCTAAGTTCTACTTTGATTTCCTTTTTAAGGTTTTTAAAGTTTTCATCAGAGGTCCTTTACTTCTTTGGTTAGATTAGAACATTATAAGGGAATACTTCTCAAACCTTTATGCTAATAAGTTTGAGAACTTGGCAGAAATGGACCTTTTCCTAGCAGATATCGACATGCTGAAACTAAACCAAGATGAGTTAAACTAACTTAACAGGCCCATATCAAGCATTGAAATAGAAACAGCAATAAGAGATCTCCCATCTAAGAAAAGCCCAGGACCAGTTAGATTTACAGTGGAATTCTACAAGGCCTTTAAAGCAGAGGTCACACTAATACTCCTCCAACTCTTCAATGAAATTGAAAGAGAAAGCTCCCTACCGAACTCATTCTATGCAGCCATCATAACCCTCATCCCAAACCAGGCAGGGACTCATCAAAGAAAGAGAACTAGAGACCCATTTCTTTGATGAACATTGACGCAAAACTTCTCAACAAAATTTTGGCCAATCAACTTCAACAATTCATCCAAAAAATCATACACCACGATCAAATAGGATGGATTTCAGGGATGCAAAGCTGGTTCAATATATGAAAATCAATTAATGTAATTCATAAACAAGAGCAAGGATAAGAACCACATGGTTATCTCAATAGATGCAGAAAAAGCATTTGACAAGATCCAACACCCCTTTATGATGAAGGCTCTGGAAAAACTAGGAATCCAAGGAATATTCCTCAATACAATAAAGGTTGTATATGACAACCTACAGCCAGCATTATACATAATGGTGAAAAACTAAAGCCATTTCCTCTAAACTCAGGAATAAGATAAGGATGTCCACTCTCTCCACTTCTCTTCAATTTAGTATTAGAATGCCTAACTACAGCAATAAGACAAGCTGCAAACATAAATGGGATCCAAATAGGGAAAGATGAAGTAAAACTCTCTGTGTTTGCAGATGACATGATCTTGTATTTAAAGAATCTCATGGACTCCACTCCCAAATTCCTCAAGCTGATTCAAAACTTTGGCAAAGCATCAGGGTATAAAATTAACCCTCAAAAATCAATGGCTTTTCTGTATGCCAACAATGAGAAAAGCATAGCTGAAATCAGGAAAGCAACTCCATTCGTAATAGCCCCACAAAAAATAAAATACCTAGGAATTAGCATCTTTAATTTTCTACTCTATGAGAGACCCTGTTATATATTATGTGACTAGAACATTATCTACCAATCACTAATGTTTTCAGTGTGACAAAACCTGGGTTAAACTCTACCTGATAGCATATTTCTTAAGAGCACAAGCCTCAGATATACATACCATATTATGACTACTCTCTAAAATATGAAGTAATTGAAACTCAGACAGGTTTTTGTGAATTTTCCAACATCCATGACCCCTTCACCTCTACAGTTTGTCCCTCAAGTACATATGAGATTAAGAATTTTCCACATTTGCATATTGCTTCAAGGATTTTCTGTACACATTAAGTCAAATTTTCTCACTTGTTCTCATACTAATCCTGTTAATAGCCAGAACATATCTCTGTGTATGCAAGATTTTTTTTTTTGTTTTTGCTGGTTGTGGCACCTGAACCCTGGGCCTGGGTGCTATCCCTCAGGTCTTCAGCTCAAGGCTAGCACCCTACCACTTCAGCCACAGTGCCACTTCTGGCCTTTTCTGTTTATGTGGTGCTGAGGAATTGAACCCAGGGCCTCATGCATGCAAGGCAAGCACTCTACCACTGAGCCACCTTCCCAGTCCCTATGTATGCAAGATTTTATTTGGCAAGCTAATGTTTTATGATGTCCTATTCTACAATCATTGTTCTACAGGTGCCAGGAATACAATGTGGCAGGTTCTAGGCTTGAATCTCCTTAACTGTTATGCCTAGTTGGGAAAATACACTCAGAAATTTTCTTATTTGGTTATATAATGAAAGAAATATCCAATGAATATTATTAGCTCCATATTCAAAAGTACATATTGATTTTTTTAACTAATGCTGTAATTTGATAACGCAAGGCAATCTTAGACAAGATCAAAAATAATATCCCTAACTTTCTCACTAAAAGAAACAAACAAATTGAAAATGTAATAAGCACACTCATGGTCATAATCACAAAAATTAGGAATTCCTGGTAATAGGAATTCTCAAGTGCTCAACAATCATATACCCTCTAATCTTTGGGAATCTGAGTAAACCATTATGGAAATAGTCTCAAAATGTTTGTTAAGGAGACATTAAATGACTGAATAAATGGATATCTTTATTGTGTTTATTGAAGAAACAAAAAACTAATGTCCAATTGTCAAAATAGAGATATAAGTCTTTTCTCGATTTATCTACATTTTATTCTCATTGAAGACTTTTAGGGGATTTAGCCAATAGTTTTCAAAATTCATACTCTGTATAAGACTGGCAATAAGAAAGTTATAAGAGAGGAAAGAATGACTTGTGTGACCAAGTAGCAATGTACCGCACTTTATAAGAAAGGCCAAGTATGTTGTTATAGGTCTATAATCTCATCTACTCAAGAGGTTGATCTATGGACATATGAGCTGTTTCTTGAGTTACTACAACAGGTTAGTTTCTGGGGTCATCGTGTTTCACTTAATTTCCTTGTCCTGCAGGCCATGCTTTCCTTTTAACCTCTCTCATATGCACCAAACATTTTTTACCTTTCAGACATTGAAAGGTTATAACCTCAGCCCAGTGCAAGAACCACAGGATTTCCTCAAGCTCTGAAGATTAAGTAGCAGTGGGTTGATTCCTATCTTAGCTCCTACCTGGTGGGGTCTGTGAACTCCATCTTCACAGGAGCCCTCTGCTATTGCTTTTCTTAAGGCTCATTTGGTTCAAGTCACTCTGTTGAAGTCCTACCTCCCAAGAAATTGGGATTAGAAGCATATGCCACCAAACCCATGATTATGAGCTTTCTAAACTTATTGCAGTCACCATGTATTATTCTGATACTCTCAGTAAGGAAACTTCTTTATAGAATATTGCTTTATACAGAATCTCAGGGCTATAAATGGAGCCATCCTACAATTCCTAATCCTGACTCTTCCTGTATTCACATACCTACAGCGGTTCAACATTTTACTATACTAGGTCTCAAGGATGCATTCTTTTGTCTACAACTTCACCACAACTCACAATTTATACTTTCCTTTGTGTGGAGGGACCCTCAGAGTCAAAGTTCTTTAAAACATCTGAAAGTGTTGACTCAGATTTAATAATGGTCCCCAATTAATTAATAATGACAGACTGATACCCACAAAAATTACAATTGATAAACAAGCCCTTGTAGCAATATGTTGATAACTTTTTGCTTGCTAGAAATATGAGACTGTAGACATTCTTACCTTACTAATTATGCAAGAGAGCTAATCCACAGGCAAGATAAATCACATGGGTATGGCATCTTGCAAGGAATCTATTTGCCTTTCTCTTTCTTGTGCTTCTATTCTTTCATTATTTTGAGCATAACTCTTATCTAGAAAACCACTTTTCCCCACTACTGGGTCTCAATCCAAAATAGTTTAACTTATCTCAGTTTTGTTCTGAATTTTCAGCCAGCAAATAGTCCAACTTGTCAATTTCTCCAATTGTTGAATATTGTAAACACAGAAACCAGACAGAACTTGAACTGTCTTTAGTATGGGCCTTTTCTCCTTTTTCTTATCACATACCCATTTCACATGCTTGGTAAGCTTGTCTCTTAGACAATAATGGTTCAAGTGGAATTCATGGTTGTTTAAGGCATCAGTCTACCCCAACTCAGTAACCTGATTCACCCTTCCTTTTAAATATGACAGCAAGAGATGACTTTTTTGTGGGTCATGGGGCTCTGTGCTTAGGCTTTGTCCCTTAGCTCTTCAGCTTAAGGTAGCGCTCTACCACTTGAGCCACAGCTCCACTTCCAGTGTCTAGTGGTTTATTGAAGATAAGAGTTTCATGGACTTTCCTGCCCCAGCTGACTTTGAGCAGTGATCCTCAGATCTCAGCTTCCTGAGTAACTAGGATTATAGTCGTGAGCCACCGGCACTCAGCAGAAATGACTTTATAACCGTAAAGGATAGACAGGGTTAATACTCATGTAAGCAGAAAACATGGCAAGAATTTTTTTTCTTAAGAATAAGGAAGTTAAAATCTCTGAGTGGGGAATGAATCTGCTAGGAAACACCACAAGAAAAGGGAAGGGAAATAAACTGGGAATTAAGCCTCACTGGTTTACTCAAAAGTACGAAATCAAAAGATCTGAATTCTTTTATTATGATGGTACTAATAGCAGAAGGAATCCTGAAATTCCCTTTACAGTTTGTTCACCCTTTAGTTTTTCCCAGGAGATCAATAATAGCTTGCTTCTCCCTTTGGGAAGCAGCCTGTGGTCTTAAGCAGCTACCATACAGAAACATGAAAATGAACTGTCATCTCTGAAGCAGAAATCAGTTTAGGAATATAATTCCTAGAAAACAGACACAAGGAGGTGAACCATAGAGGTTCATTGACTCTGTATAGAGTCACTGGCTGGACAATTCCACAGAGAAGAGTTTTCCAATCCACGGATAATAGTCTCACCATGATCAGAGGGCAATGGTCTAAGGCTGAAGTTGAAAAAGCACTTGCAGATTACGGGGCATGGAAGCACAGTAAGAGGGCCAAATGTTTATCCTCTATGCTTATATTGTGGCATTCTGAAATATAGCAGGAGTCAGCAGAGAATTGGGAAACTTTGGACCAAACAGAGACTTGATTTGGCACATTTTTCAGTGAGATGTGCAAGTTCACAACAACAACAACAAAAAGTAGAATGGATAAACATCACCAAAGATTCAGAACGCTTAGTGGAGACATCAGAAGAGCCAGTTATAGTTGGCAAGTTCATTATGCAAGGCCAGATTAAACAGTATCTCTGAATATAGCTTTAAATTCCTTTCCAGATGAGATTAGCATTTGAATTGGTGGTGTCAGTGAAGGAGTCTAATCATGGAATCTGTTGTGCTGAACTCCTTAGTAGGATAAAAAGAGAAAGGAAGGAGGAGTTCTCTTTTTTCACTGAGAACTCACAATGCTGACAAGCCAGGATAATGTAGACTTAGAATTAAGTACTACACTAAAATCCCTTCAAGAAGAACACAAGAAGTACAAACTGTTCATATAAAATTTTATAGCAGGTGAATTTGGTGTTGAAAAGGAAAGTAAGTGGATTTTGTAGGTGAGGTAGAGATTAAGAATAACATGAAAAAGGAACTTCTTGAACCGATACATACATTTTATATCTTGGTAAGGACGACAGGTAGGTAATAGATATATGCAATTTTTATATGCATTGAAATATTATACATGGAATCTATAATTCACCATTTGTGCATTGTTCCTCATCTAAAATGTTGCCCATTTCTAGCAGTTTATGGGCTTCTAATTCAATTCTTGTCTTTATTTTAATCAACAAGGTCAGACATTAAAATTCCTACAGTTTTGGTAGATAAAATAGTTCATGCAGGGCTGGGAAGGTGGCTCAGTGGTAGAGTGCTTGCCTTGCATGCATGAGGCCCTAGGTTCAATTCCTCAGCACCACATAAGCAGAAAAAGCTGGAAGTGGCTCTGTGGCTCAAGTGCTAGAGAACTAGCCTTGAGCTGAAGAGCTGAGGGACAGCGCCCAGGCCCACATTTCAGGCCCCACAACTGACAAAAAAAAAGTTTATGCACAATTAATCTTCATGGACATTTTCTAAAATATTTCATATGAGGCTATGTTTTTGCTCTAAACTGTTTCACTGTTTGCCATGTTGAAATATTCAGAACATGTTTATTTATTTAGTTGATATTAGGAAAATGCAATGATCCATTTGGAGAAATAATTTACTACTGCTCTACACTCAGCAGTTACTACACTTCTAAACAAACATGCTCTACTGGTTTAATCCTCACATCTAACACAGTGTTATACTACAAAGGATTATACGTAGGCTAAGTCTGGCAATCTTCCCATCATTTCATGGCATTCAGACTTCGTACATTTGGAAACAACTTTCTGATATCAAATGTTTTCGTGCTTTGTTGTTGTTTAGTTTTCCCAAGCAGGCACTTTTCTAAAGAATGGACAAAATGATGGCATTTTGACAATTTGGCTGAACTTAATGTAAATTTCAACCTGGCCCAGATGGTAAGCTTCAGCTGTGGTATGAAGGAGTTAAAGCAGAATTTCAAATGCTATTGGCAGTTCTCCTGAGCATTCACAACAGCAGGTGTTCCAGATTTCCTATTGCTAGAATGGTCTCCGAAATCAGAAATTATGGTATTAAATTTGTTTTGCAAATAAAGGAACCTTTTCCCACCAAACTGATAAATGTTGTAATTACTTCCATCATAACTCCTCTAAACTCAATATGATGGAAGTAAGGTGCAATTTGATATATCCTTCACTAAGATAAGGCTATGGAAGACATGGAAATTTCAACCTTGGTATTAGGATGGGCTGCCAAAGGTGATATACTTTGATCAAAGCATGTAATGCCAAGAAAGGACCACTATGGGCTCAGAGAGGTTTATCTTAGGATATGTGTGTTGACATCCTAGCCAAAGACTCAGATATGTCAATGTTGCACAATTGAATTGTACTTGTCAATCTGATCACCAAAAGTGCCAGCACTTTTCCAAGTGTTTGGTCATGAAAGTGACTGAATGAGTTTGAAATCTCTTCATCTGATTGCTCCCTAGGAAACTGATCTTCAAAGAGAGAATTCTGGCAGCTGTGATAACAAGCATTGTTACCAGGATGCCAAACAACCATTTAGGAGCTCTGCTTGTGAGGTAAGCCTCTGCTCAGGAGAGAGTCAGAGGAACTTTTAAAAGTTTTTCAGAGATTCACCTATTAAGTGTCTGACATGTTTTATGAAATCATTGCTTGATGCCAGAAACTAGTTGAGTAACTAGACTTGCGAACCACCCATTTCCTGTTCCTTTCCTCTTAATTTCCTCCTTTGTTAGACTCCCCATTTGGTGGAATTTAAATACTATTTCAAGAAAATACTCCTCTCACCACTAGCTCATTTTTGCTTTTCACACTTCCAACCTCAAGGGAGGCCAGGAGCAGCAACAAAAGGCAATTAGTGAATGATAATTAAACAGCAAGCGTGGTTTACAAGGAAGCGGTTGGAAAAAAATATCACTCCAGGTTTGGGTATACTAATAATAAATCTTTTATTTCTCCCAAATTGCCACCACGACCCCACCCCCATCCCCACCATGCTCTCATACAGCTCTTCACTGTAACTTGCTGTGTTGATTCTCCATTCTTTGTAGTTCTCTTAAATATGTGCAGAGTTTCCATTTGGGGGAAGGATCCATCTGCCACCAATATCTGGAATTGCATGCTGAGGCAACTTTTTTCACTCTTCATTCTTAGTTTTTCTTGCTCTCTTTCAATATGGATGCTTTACTTCTTTGCTTACTGTATCCCTGCTGGTGTCACTTGAGAAAAATCAAGAGCTTCATTCATTCATTCATTTGGAGTTTCACCAAATAATTATCAAGCACTTGTGCATGGCTTAGATTTGGTCTTTTATATAAACTTTCTTTCAATCTGGTGGCCATCGTTACCTTCCCCCTTACCCACACACACTAATTAGGCAACAGAAGACTTTTTTTTTGTCAGTAGTGGGGCTTGAACTCAGGGTCTGACACGCTGTTCCTCAGCTCTTGAGCTCAAGGCGAGTGCTCTACCACTTGAGCTACAGCGCCACTTCTGGTTTTCTGGTGGTTTATTGGAGATAAAGTTTCATGGACTTTTCTGCCTGGGCTGTCTTTGAACCATGATCCTCAGATCTCAGCCTCCTGAGTAGCTAGGATTACAGCGTGAGCCACCGGCGCCTGGCTGCAGAAGACTTTTACAAGAAGCAATACTCTAGGTCTAGCTCAGACTCAGGCTTCATTTTAGTTCATAGTTTGCAGGTTGCTACAACAATTTCATATCAATTTCATTAGGAAACCACTACTGCTTTAGAGATTTGAAAAATTTAGACAACCACTTGAATACTGGAACACAAAGAATATATAATACTGGACAAGTATGGGTTAACATTCACAGATGAAGTAAATGGAAAGAATATGGATTGTATTTGAAGCTACTTGGTTCAAGCGTTGACATTACTGTTGTAAATGCATAGTAAGGTAGAACCAAGAGAGCAGTTTTTCCTGAGGGAAAGCAAAGGATGAGGACACACATGACCAGTGTATCTAGTTACATTGTCCCTTCTCCCTTAATGACACTTTGTCAAAGGGACTGGGAATGAGGCCTGAAGTAGTAGGGGAGTCTCTTCAGAAAGCAACATAATTGAATAAATAGAATTTATCCCAAGCATTTTTTTTCTTTACCTATATGTAAGGGAAGAGAGCTTCTACTAATTCAAATAGAAAATAAGCATGTCCTTCCTATACTTAAGTTTAGAGTCATAAATCACTCTCCAGAAAACATATTTAAGTCAAGACATCAATACTACACAGGTCAAGCTGTTTGGGGTCATCTGGGAAGATGGGCAGAAATTACAAGGTTTTCTTAAAAAGGAATCTGAGGTATAGAGAGGAGGCCATTATTGTAAGAACTTGGAGAGTACAAGATATTACATGAACTCAAGAGATAAACAGAGGTGATTTCATTTAGCTTTGTAAATGGAAGAATGGATCTTATTCTATTTCTAATCAAGAGAAGCTCATAAACAGGAAATGTACGGATCAATTGCTATGCTTCAAATTAGTTGAAGAAATTATTCTCTGTACAAAAAACAGACTGTTTTCAATCCCTAGCCATATATTGGGCATTGAGAGTTGGTCTTACGTATTTGTCTGATATTTTCTTATTTTATTTTCTTTAAACAATCTAATATCATCATCTCATATGGCCTTTGCCTAATTAACTTGGGGAAAGAAACATGGAAAATGGGTTTTCCCATGACACATTTGAATTAATATGTTTTATAATCTTCAAAAGCTAATAATTACTGAATTATTAATTTTTAAGATACTGGTCACTACTCTCAGAGTATGTTATTCAGTAGCTTTGAAGTAGGGCCAATGAATTTGCATTTCAGTTTTTCCCACCCCTGTGTTACTTGAGGTCAGATCCAGGACTTCCAGCATGCTAGGCAAGTACTTTACCACTGAGCTATAACCTGAATTATATTTAATTATCTTTGTAGATGATGTCCAAATCTTTAGATTTTAAGTGTTATTACATTAAATTGATTCTGTCCATAAACCAGAGAAATTTTAAGCACATGAAAGAGTTGCTAGTACCACTGGGCATAATTTTCCCCACAGGTCCCTGGAGAGCTTACCAATCACTCATTCTGTTTATTGAATCAGCCATATAATCATGACCATATCCCTAAGGGATTTCAACAAGGAAAATCCAGTACAATATTCTTGACAAGGAAAATGAATATTCATCACTTTTAGTAAGGATTAGATATACCTCCTACTGTTTAGGGTAAAATGTAAGCTTGAATTTAAATAGCAACTGACATTCTCAAGAAATTTTAAAAGTGGAAAAAATAACAGTTTAAGAGGGAAACCTAGTTTTGTTTTTTTTTAAACTGGAGACATGCAGGCAGATTTTGTGCCTTCTGTATCTATTTTTTTCTGACAGATTCACTTAAGCAATAACCCCAGATCTTCGATCTTTCAGCTTTAGTATGACCTTTGGCTATTTGAAGAATAGTGATGTTGTATGGGAACTCCATTGATGAGAAACAGAGAAGCCACATTTTGAGAGGTCGAATTGGGAGGTTTTATTGAAGAACAAACCACTGCAGGTAGATTCTGTCTCAAAGACCTGCAGCTCTGAATTGAGCCCACACAAAGCTTTTAAAGATGAAAAAAAAAAATAAAGGAGTAGAGACCCAATTCCAACAGAAGCAAACTTTATAGGGAAATACTCAGGTATAAGCAAAACTTACTATTTAGGGAAGTAGCTCAGGAGTCAGCTAAACTTCTCAAAGGCTAAGTAACATGATATCTGCATATTCTCTAAAGCAGAGCTCTCTTAGCTCTCCTGTAGCTAAACATCTGCAATCCAAAGAATGGCTTTTGAAGCTGGGTGAAAAGACTCCAACACCCAGATGGGCATTGGGATGGCTGTGGGATAAGACCTAGTCTCCTTATTTCAGTAAGAACTATGCATGATATGGTAAACTATAGAGTACAGATCTTAGTCCTCGATGTCTATGCTTTTAGTTGTTGGTCTGAAATCAGCATTGATAAAAGTCACTTGGTGTAATGTCTTTAAGATTCATTGCTGTGCTTCTGCCTGTGGAATGTAGTTACCTGTGGTCATTTTCAGATTTTGTTCCTGTTATTTAAAATGTTATCAAACTTTAACTTGTGAGGAGTATACTATTATTTTCAAATCTAATGCAGAGAGAAAAATGGATCTAATGTGTTTCTGCTACTAGCACTAAGTAGGTGCTTCACAGCCTATCAGAAAATTTCTACCTACTATCTTAAGAATGTGCTTTAATATTAATATTAGCATATTATGTAGGAGAGAAATGAAGCTCAGAATTTCAGCCAATGAATTTTAAGGCTGTTTATCTTTTCTAAAGTTACTATTTTCCCTTCCTAGATGTCTCCTTGTATCCCTGAATTTTCAGAATCTTTTAATTTTTAAATTTTTTTTTTGGTCAGAGCTTGAACTCTGGGCCTGGGCGCTGTCCCTCAGCTCTTCATCTCAAGGTTAGCACTCTACCACTTGAGCCACAGGACCACTTCCAGCTTTTTTCTTTTTCTGCTTATGTGGTGCTAAGGAATCGAACCCAGGGCCTCATGCATGCAAGGCAAGCACTCTACCACTGAGCCACCTTCCCAGCCCTAGAATTTTTTAATTTTTTAAGACTTACTTAGAATCTTTGGAGTATTTTAGAACTATAAGGGATGAATTGGTAAATAAATGATAATATCCCTAAAATTTAAAAACAAATTTCTCTTCTTGAAGATCTTCTCTCTTGTTAATTTTACTCTTGATAATTTCTTAAAAGCCAGGCATTGTTTAAAAGGGACAAATATGGGCCCATAAGACATTACTCCCTTTCTAAGGAAGCAGAAAGGTATGTGTATAAACAGACATTTTTCACAAAAGAAGAGTTATCTCAATGAACTCTTACTTTCCCAAGGCAACTCCAATCCAATCAAAATGTCTTTCTTCCAGCACAGGAAGAAACTAGCAGAGTTAAACCCAGCCATAATTGCTAGTGGGAGAGATCAGCCTGTAATCTGCATTTTCAACAAACTCTATCTTCTCCATATAACTCGTATTTCTAGAAAAGTGTAAGAGTGTTATAAGTTGAAAGTCACCAGTCTTATACTATTAAGAAAAATCTCAGTTAGAAAATAAGTTGGTCAGCCAATTAGGAGAAATTTTTCGAATGAAAAATGCTTTTACGAAATCCCGTGTCCCCTGGCCTTCAGATTCACATAGGTTTGAGGGCACTGGTTCACAGCTGCCAGCATGTTCACCTGTAGCATACGAAGGCACTTGAGTGAATTTATAGAAATTCCAACTTCTTATCGTTTGTTCCTTTCCTTTCCTTCCTTTCCTTTCCTTTCCTTTCCTTTCCTTTCCTTTCCTTTCCTTTCCTTTCCTTTATTTCCTTTCCATTCCTTCCCTTCCCTTCCCTTCCCTTCCCTTTCCTTTCCTTCCCTTCCTTTTCCTTTCCCTTTCCTTTCCCTTTCCTGTTGTTAGGCTTGAACTCTGGGCCTGAGAGTTGTTCTTGAGTTCTGCAGCTCAAGACCAAGGTTAGCTTTTCCTAAGAACTCTATGTTGTAATATAATAATAATCTACTTTTCTTTTCTCTTCTCTTTTTTTTTTTGTTGTTGTTGGTTGTGGGGCTTGAACTCTGGGCCTGAGCATTGTCCCTGAGCTCTTCAGCTCTAGGCAAGCACTTTACTTGAGCCACAGCGCCACTTCCAGTTTTCTGGTGGTTAATTGTAGATAAGAGTCTCACAGAGTTTCCTGCCCAGGCAGGCTTTGAACCGCAATCCTCAGATCTCAGCCTCCTGACTAACTAGGGCTACAGATATGAGCCACCAGTGCCCATCTATTTCGTCTTTTTTTTTCTTTGGTCAGTTGTGGGCCTTGAACTCTAGGCCTGGGTGCTGTCCCTGAGCTCTTCAGCTCAAGGCTAGTGCTCTACCACGTAAGCCACAGCACCACTTGCAGCTTTTTTCTGTTTATGTGGTACTGAGGAATCGAACCCAGGGCCTCATGCATGTAAAGCAAGCACTCTACCACTGAGCCACCTTCCCAGCCCCCTATTTCATCTTTTAAATTATGTGTTCGAATGTTTGTTTGAGCAAACATGTCATTATTTTTTCTCTAAAGAAAATGTCACCAATTACATCTAGGTGACATACAGGATTTCATTCACACCATTCCATGTGTAGTGAGAAAAATATTAAAGCCTTTTATTTTATTTCCTTGACTGGTATACACACATTTATAGTGTTTAAATTTCAAATATAAACTTTATCTTAGAGTAATTTCAAATATATGAATAATAATGGCCATACTACTCATTGCCCAGTACTGGTTTTCCTTATTTTTATCATCTGCCATTAATATTGTTTACTTGTGACATTTAGTAGACCAATATTGACTATTATTATAACTGAAATCCATACTATTTTCAACTTTCTTGAATTTTTAACCCAACATCTTATTTCAGGCCCAGAATCTCCACCCTGATGTAAGGCTGTATCTCTAGGTTTTTATTGCCTGGGACAATTTCTATGACATTTCAAAAATAATCCAGATATCTCAGATGAAAGTTTACAGATTCCCTCCCCACCCCTAACTACACTGGATTTAAGGGAGGTTGAGAAAACCAGGGAAGCAAAATTCTCTTTGCATCATATCATATCAAAGATGTCCCTGATTATCTGGCTGAGGTACTTATTTACTATATTGTGTTTTCCCCCATTCCATATAGCAGTTTTTGGTAAAAGGCATTTTTACACAACCTACACTTAGAAATGGGGACTGATACTTTGGTCTCTTGAGCTTCAGCATTTATATAACTTAGAATTCTTCTGAATGAAAAGTTTGCTTCTTCTCTTTATTTAAATATTTATGTTAGCGTGATTTTTTTGGATTTTTTTCTGTAGTTTGGATTATAAGCAAGTACGACTGTAGATATTTTGCTGTTTGAATTGTTTGACCATATGACCATACGTTTCTGTTGATTCCTATACTCCTTTCATATATTCATCATATTTCCATCATTCTGCTTTCTCTTTCTCTCTCCCCCCCTCTCTGTTATGTCTGTATGAGTACTTTCTTACTTCTTGCATTGCAAGATACTTCAAGCTCATTTTACATAATTCCTGTCCAAGTATTGAATTAGCCATTTCTTCAGCGATCTCAATATAATATCAAGCCCAGGCTCCTTTTACATTTCCTATTGGTTTTAGACTCTTGTTACAGAGTTGCAGGCTTTTGCCTTATAAGTCCTTAGCAACCCAAAAGGCAATATTGGGCAATAAATGTAAGAAGAGGGCAAAGAGAGAAATTACATACTAGCTTTTGCTATCTTCATAATTAGAGCATATTTCTCATAATTTCAAAGGTTTTTGTAAATGTAAGTCATAGGCAAGTTATATATAATCACTGAGTTAGATGACAAAATTTATATTCAACAGTAGTTTTACAGATTCTCTATGCATATTATTAAGATTTATATCACCTTGAGGTTACATAAGTATATAAATCATATTAATTTTAGGTTACATAAATTAGTTTTAAACTAAAAATAAAAATTTCATCTTTAATAAATTTGTAGTTATTTGTAAATAGAATAATTTTGTTAGCAGTCTAACAGAAAAATAGGCTATCTCTTGTTATTGTGGTTGTTCAGTAAGCTTAAAATATTGGAGGTTGCTGGGCTCCGGTGGCTCAGACTTGTATTCCTAGCTACTTAGGAGGCTGAGGTCTGAGGATTATGGTTCAAAGTTAGCACAAGCAGGAAAGGCCTAAGACTCCTATCACCAATAAGTCACCTAAAATCTCAAAGTGGAGTTGTGGTTTAAAGTATTAGAGTGCTAGCTTTGAGCAAAAAAGCTCAATGTCAGCACTAAGGCCCTGACTTCAAGCTCCACCACAAATATATATATATATATGTGTGTGTGTGTGTGTGTGTGTGTGTGTATGTATATAGATAGATAGGTATAAATATAGATATAGATATGTATATGTACAACAAATATATAGCTATATATGTGATAGTTTAGTAATACAGCACCTTCATACAGTGTTTTTGCTTTAAAATGATGAGCATTAAAGAAAGGGTCATTTCTTAAAATTCTCTTTGAGATAATCCAAAGCTGGAAATTGGTAGTAAATAAATAAATAAATAATGCTGAGGTTTACTTATTTATTTATTTACTACCATTTTTTTCCAAAATAAAGTAAATCATTTTTTGTACCAAGTAGAAAAATCAAAATCCATACTAATAATATAGGAGTTAGGTAATTGCTTTAAATTTGTCATGAATTCAAGACAATGTTAGTGGGCAATGCAGCCTGGATAAATAAATTATGACTTTGTCTATAGGAAGAACAATTATGTCAATAGTAATTAGGCTTTAACTCCTCCTACTCCCTTTTTTCCCCAGTGGGATGAAATTTGCACATAATATTTACATTTCTGAAAAGAACAATTCAGTGCTTCTTAGTGTCCTGACACGGTTTTTTAAAAAAATACATTTATCATATCTAATTCAGTAACATGCATACAGATAATTAGACACTAAAAGAAAGCAGGAAATAAGAATTCAGAAAAACATATCCACTTCCAATATCTAACACTGGCTAGGTGTGGAATACAAACTCTTTCTTGTGCCCAGTGTACTTTTCAGTTGATTGGCAACATGGCTAGTTGATCATTACATTTCATGTTTGAGTGTATATTACTACCAAAGAAAATCAGTACCATTAACAGTCTCCTCCCCACTGTGCCTGAAAAATTGTTCATCTTTTTTTTTTTTTTTTTTGTCAGTCATGGGGCCTTTACTCTGCGTCTGGGCGCTGTCCCTCAGCTCTTCAGCTCAAGGCTAGC
>NW_012267224.1:22242669-22245280 GCF_000151885.1 Dipodomys ordii
TTCTTTTTGCTTATGTGGTGCTGAGGAATTGAACCCAGGGCCTCGAGCATGCAAGGCAAGCGCTCTACCACTGAGCCATCTTCCCAGCCCTGGCCATATTTTTATTTTCTCAATTCTACCCTTCATTTCATGGACTGATTCAGAAACTTGAATATCTATTTTCATTGGGTCTACAATAGAATGTTAGGTTCTATTCCCTGTAATCAACTTGATTATATTGTAATTAAATTTCCAAATTGTTTTTGAAATAGTGATTAGGCGTTCAAAAAGTTTACTTTTCTCTCAGTGGAAAACCTCATCATGTTGAAAATAATGTGGGCTAAAGTGTGCTCTCTACTTGCTTCTGTGAAAATAGGATAGAAAGAAGGCAATATGGAGAAATGTACATTGTTTTCTAAAGATCATTATGAATTCTGATATATGTGATTTATGACCTGGGAGGGAAAACTGCTTTTTATTATTTGTTCCTTGAAGTAAGAAATATGGTATGTATTCAGCTTGCAGAACACTAGACTTCTTGACTAATTTTATCTGAGTAATTAGTCTGTAACTCAGTATTTATGACACATTACAATCATGAGTACCTTTATTTGAACTTCCAAATAATGTAAGGTAAGAAAAGAAGAAATGTGGTAGAGTGAATGTCTAGCATGCATGAAAAAATTTTTGTCTATTAGATCTTTGAGTGTTTGATTCTTACCTAACAGAACAAACAAGTGGTAAAAGTCTAAGGTGTTTTGATTTCTACACCAGCATCCTAATTCACATTTCTACTCCACTTCTCTTCTCTTCCTTTCCTCTTCCTCTTCCTGTTCCTTTTCTACCCTCCCTTCTCCTCCCCTCTCCTCCTCTTCTCTGCTCTCCTTTTCTCCTTTCCCTTTGCTTCATTTCCAGGAAGAATTGATCATAGTTACATAGTTACATCATCAAAGTATGCTTATATACATTGTTCTAACAAAATATTTCATATTTCTTATTTTCTTTTCTAAATCAAGTTTTATCATCCCATTTTCCTTTAATTCTATTTACACTGGTATGTGTTTCTCACATGGATCTCTGCAAAAGCTACCTAGCAAGTCTATATATTTCTATCCTGAACCTCCACTGACAGTCCATTCTCTAGGCACAGTGCCATAAAGGAATATAGATATGTACACATATATACATTTAAAATTTATTTACCTACTTTAAACTGAGAGATAAAACAAAAACATTACACATATAATGGGGGATCAGTCTCTTCATCTATGTCCACATCTTCTAAACTGAGGAAGTTGTCCACCTTCACCTTTCCAGCCAACTTCAGATCACCTTGAAAGGAACTGCTGACTTTCAGGCCTTCATCTATCACCATCTGTTCTTCTTCTGAACACTGTGATGCAGTGTTCAGTCTTTCTAAGATGTGGTCCTTTTGTTCATTTTTATGAGTAAATTTGACAGAAGTAGCTATGGTTTTTGAAGAACCAGTTCCAAGTACTCCGTTTTGGTCACATTATCCTTTTTTGAAAGATGAGTAAAAGTGCTCAGAAATTCTTCATATGTTTGCTCCTGACAATTAATAAACTTATCCAGGATTTCTCCAAATAATTGATCTTCATCCATTATCCTCAATTCCAACACTCGGGCAGGCATTCCTATTTTCCAGGCCACTTTATCTGTTGGAGACTCATCCAAGGAGGATCGGGCAGTTCCAGGCCTTGCCAGGCATCCTTCTTGCCACTGAAGCCTGTCTCTATCCCAACCTTGGGTCTGTGTCAGCCACCTCTCACCTCCTACTCCCTCGTTGTCTGTTTTGGCTCCCATCTAGTCACTTCACACTTTTGATGCCTTAATTCAGACAGACATCCTAGAAGTCTCACTCCCTCTTCTCTTACTTCTGATGTTTATGACTTCCTGATTGTCAGAGACTTCTAATTATTGAGTTTGGTCTAATTGCTTTTGTACCCTAGAAACTACTCAAATGAGCCCATTTAATGCTTCAAACAATTCTTCCTTCAACATTCTTGATTCCCTGACTCCTTTCTATGTTTTCTACAGCATTCATGTCTTGTTACCATCTATTTATTGTGTTTGTGGTTTATTACTATCCATCCTAACTCAAAAGCAATCACAAGTATAAGAATTGTTTATTACGCTACACTAACTATGTAGAACAATGTCTGACACATACAAGTTCTTCAATCAATTTTTTTCAGTGTATGACTAGGCAATATATAGCTAGGAGGAGTAAAAACTGGAAGACTGAACAATAATCTTCCATGAAGTAGGAAAATGATAGACTATAAGCAATTATGGATCAAGAACAAAAGCTAAAACATTTTTAGTATGTAGCCTGTTGATAGACTTCTTTCTGAGAACAAAAAATGTTCTTATGTAAGAAATTACTTCTCCATTTTTTTCATTAAATGCGGTAGATACCTGTGTGGATGCCATTATTCCCTAAGAATATTTTTTTTTTGGTTATGTGTTTTTTGTTTTATAGTATACTTTTATTTTGTGATGCGTTTTTTTTTTTTTTTTTTGGTTGGTCGTGGGGCTTGAACTCTGGGCCTGGGCGCTGTCCCTCAGCTCTTCAGCTCAAGGCGAGCGCTCTACCACTTGAGTTACAGCG
>NW_012267224.1:22245330-22253431 GCF_000151885.1 Dipodomys ordii
GTCCCTCAGCTCTTCAGCTCAAGGCGAGCGCTCTACCACTTGAGTTACAGCGCCACTTCCGGTTTTCTGGTGGTTTTATTGGAGATGGTCTCTCCTGCCCGGGCTGGCTTTGAACCTCGATCCTCAGATCTCAGCCTCCTGGGTAGCTAGGATTACAGGCGTGAGCCACCAGCGCCCGGCTGCGTTTGGTTTGTGTGTGTGTGTGTGTGTGTGTGTTGGCCTTTTAGAATTGGAGTGTTTCTGTGTGATTCTATTGATGTCAGTAAAATTGTTTAAAAAAAGAGAATAAGGACTTGTTTGATATTTCTACTATAATCTCTTTAGAAGGGTCAACATTTTTTTCCTAGACAAGCATAAAAGTACAATTTGTACTTAATGTAGCTTTCCAAAGCCCCCACTGTTTGTGTTCAAGTTTATTTGCAGGCAAGTCTTACCTCATAAATGCAAAGATTTTAGGACTTGTTTCTAAAGTTTAGACAAAGACATTGGGATAACATTGTGCAAAAAGAAATATACTCATTACCAGACATGTAAATGTAACTCCTCTGTTCATCACCTTTACAATAACAATTAAAAAATTAATGACCTCAAAGATTTAAGATTTCCACCTTGCTGAAGCAAAGAGGGAAACCGAATTTTAAAAATCCATTTTATATAGAATGAAGATATATTTCTATGTTTTTTGGATATACAAATAGATTGTGAAGGCCAGGCATTACTAAGGAAGACAGGTGTTAAAAACAACCAGCTCATCATCTCGCCCATGTAATTGTAACTCCTGTGTACAGTATTTTCACAATAAAAAAATCAAAAATAAAATAAAAAAGTCAACAAACAAACAAACAGCTGTCACATCCCACATCACATCCTACTTGCATTTCTCAAATGGCTGAACATAGGCCAGATTAGCACATGCTTTGTTTTTATGGCTGTACAAAGTAAAATGATGGAATAAAGCTGGAGGAAGCATAGCCAATGATTTAGATGGACAATTACATG
The DNA here is from genome assembly GCF_000151885.1 of Dipodomys ordii. Classification (NCBI taxonomy): domain Eukaryota; kingdom Metazoa; phylum Chordata; class Mammalia; order Rodentia; family Heteromyidae; genus Dipodomys; species Dipodomys ordii. The sequence continues at coordinate 22,246,330 of NW_012267224.1, forward strand.
TTTTCTTCTAAAGCTTCCTAAACCTTCTATGGTAATGTAGAAAAGTAATGTAATACAGTAGTGTCATGCAAAAAGACAACAAAAAAGCCCAGAGAGTAATGTGGCAGAGGCGAAAGCTGTTAGCGCTGAAGAACTCACATGTTACAAGATCCTCATTAATTTCCATACGAAGGACATTGGTTCATGGTCACCCTAATGACAGGTCAGCTGTAGAGACAATGAGGAAGAAAGTGATGTTTTTCAGCCTGAGAATATAAGTAAAAGCCTATGTTAATTTTCAAAAGGAACACAATCATGCTTTATAGAGTTAGAAAAATCAAATGATCAAGGTTATTTTTTATTAAAACTTCATTAAAAGACTCAGAATATCCAAATTAGGCCACTTTTGGTGAGCACAGAATGAATACAACAAAGAAGTCTTAAACAATAGAGAAACAGCAGCTATTTCTCAGCTGGAAAAGACTGAGGTAAATAAAAAGTTTTATTTTGGTTTATGGTTCTGAAAGTTCTAGTAAGATTAGGTGGTCCTATTCTTTGCTACTCTGACAAATGTGGCACATTCTGGGGGTGGGGGTGGCAAAGGAAATCACTTTCCTCATGAGCTAGAAAACAAAGAAGACTGGTGAATGCCCCACAGTTGCCTCTGTGAGACAAATCCAAGAGCCTGAGGAACTCCCATAATGTCCTGCTATCCAAAGTTTTCCCTGCTCCCATAGAATCACCCTAGGCTTCTTGTCTAAACACCTGGAACTTTGGGAGAGTGTCAACGTATAACAGCACCCAAGTCTGTCAGTCTATCTATGTATCTCTGTATGTATGAATCTATCTATCATCTTTCTATCTACCATCCATTGTTCTGTCTTTCAGTTATCATCGATCTTTCAATCATCTATCTTTGAATTTATTTTTTTTTCTTTTTTCCATGAAAACTCTGTGTTCATTTGGAACAAAATGAACATCACAGTTTGACATTATCATTACATAACATGTTCTTGGAGTACTATTAATAGTAACATTTTACAAACATGCTTAAAACATTCTACTTGGAGGACATTTACCTTTAGTCACTTCATTAGAAAAATAAGACACCAGAACTCGACTTCTAAGTTAGCTTTTTTCCTATAAAAGTATTCCTTTAATATTATGCCATTTGTGTTTTTTTAATTTACAGTGCAAAAACAACTAATAATAGAGATACGTGCTTAAGCACATATTGTCTAAGAATTTAAAAGAAATACTAACACTTCAAAGACATAAATTTGATTGGGATTTAAAGAAGGAAATTAAAGGAAAAGTTTTACTTTACTTTTATAAAAAGAAATGATATTGAAATGTGGAAAGATCATACTGTTTTTAATTAACAAATACATTCTTTGTAAAATTAGAGACAAGGATGAGTTAATTTTTTTAGTTTAATAAGTCAGAAGCAAAGCTTAATGTACTTAAATTAGCTTAGCTCATGATTCCAAAATAAAATGCATTACCTTTAACTTGAAAATGGTCTCATTCATCAATATTATTCTGGGATCTTTCTATTCTAATAAGAAGTTATGTATGGAAGGGGACGTTAGAGTTATCAAAAGGAAAATGTGTTTAGATCAAATGTGTTCCATTGTTACCACATTTTAGTCTCTTGAGTTTGAAATGGCGTTGTTTTAAAATAAACAGATCTCTGTACTACAGTTTATAAATTAGCATACCGATTCTTTGTGTGTTCACTTTAAGTAATACCACTTCATTGATTTTTATCAAGGTTAAACTAATCTAGGAGAAATTTTATGTATGTGTATATGTATGTATATGTATGTATGTATCTATATCTATCTATCATCTATCATCTATATCATCTATCATCTATGTATCTAATCAATAGATACCTTCTACCATTTATCTGTTGATATATCCCAACACTGTAGGACTGAACTAGGGGCCTCATGCCAATTAAGTTAGTGTTCTAAGAATGAACTACCTTTGTACTCCATTCCCTTTCATTTTGAGTCCAGATTTTGCTAAAATGCACAGGTTGGCCTCTCTGGCCCTTATGCTCTCACTCCTTCAACCTCTCAAGTGTCATGATTACACATGAGTGACCCTGTGTAGAACTGCTGGGAATATATTTTATTTTTTGTTTGATAATTAGGTATAGGAAGGTACATAAAGATTCAAACCCAAACATGTTCTTCCCTAAAACATACTTTCAGAAGTGCTTATAATCCCAGATGGGCTTTATGTGTAGTCTTTCTTCATTTAACTTGCCAGTGGTGATGTTCTGTACTTTTTGTTTCTGCCTGAGTTGACCAAGTACATACAAGTGAATCACGCTCACTAGGCCAAGTGGGATCCTGAGCAGTATCACCGCCCTCCTACAAGCTATTTGTCACTCAGCTTCTATTTAAACAAGATATAACTTCTTTCTAGAAGGTTATTAGTTATAATCTTAAAATCTGAATGGATACTCAACATTAACTTTATAGGTATGTATCTATGTTTTACAAAGACATAGACAGCACTAAAATCACATATTTTTACAAATATGTGAAAATACGTTTGATTATGTTCACAAAACATTCATTTTTCTAAATGTGAACCCAAGTAGGAGGAAATTCAAGGACATGAATAATGTTTGTACTCTGGTTTTATGGGAGAGAAAGATAACATAAAAGTCGGCATCAAATCATTCCCATGAGGCTATTTTATGATTCTGCAGTTTTCATCTGATTCCTAATAACAAATGTACTATTTTCAAGATTCTTAGTGATTCCTTATTGGCCGTATTCTCTTGCTTTTACATATATGAGTCACAGCTGGGACTTATATATGTTGTTTGTTTTATATGTGTTTGTTTTATATGCATATATATTCATATATGTTTGTTTTTTAAAGATTTTTTTCAGAGATTGCTAAATTGTAGTACTTGGCTTAGCTGTTGATTTTTCCATGTTATGATGGTGCCAAAGCATAGACATACAAACATTCCAGTTTTACTTTTGGTATAAATTCAATAAATTACTTAAGGAAGTACTTAATACTTCCATTAAACATGTTTTGTGGTAGATGGCTTTGCCTAATGGAAGGATATGTTTTAAGCATGTCTATAGAGTTTAGGTTAGGTATATTAAATTACTTATTGACTTAAGATATTTTTCCAATGGGCTTTCTAAGATGAAATTTTGTCAAAAACGTATTATCCGAATGAATCAAATCTTTATTTGAACACAATTTATTACAGATAGGTGCATACTAGATCATGATTGGAAAGTCAATTAATTACAAAACATCTTGTGATTAATTTTAAGTGCCAAGTATATATATATATATATATATATGTATATATACATTTCATCCTTGTTCTCGTCATTATATAATATATAGTATATAATAGTATAGCATAATATGTAGTCTATATATATATAGTAACTTGTACATAACTCCTGTAAAATATTAAAATTTATTGAAAATTATTTATAACCTACTATAAAATTATTTGATTTTTTTTAATAAAACAAATTTCTAGCTGGGAGCCTGTGTGGATTTAGCGGTCAAAACTAACAAATGCAAGAAACAATATCAAGATTCCCAGTTCTTTTGTATGTACTTTATGAAAGACACAGATGTGGATTCAAGTGTAGATAGCTCAAACATTCTCCACATGTAACAATCAGAATCACATAAACACATAAGCACACTGATTTCACTAAAGAAAAGTTAAGCTGCTAAGATGTACTTTAGCTTCCTAGAAGTACAAGCCCATGCCTTATTGTGTTCTCTGGCTATTTTTGTGGTTGATTAAGTCAATAGAAAAGATTAAAATGAGACAGATAAAATTCTGTTTGCAGTGTTAGCACCTATTCAATAAATGTCCACTCCAGACAGCTGAGGTTCAAAGTGAAGGCGTGCCAGGTCACCAGCTTTCGTGGGTTCTGATGGATGTTGCCATGTGAACAACACTCTGTCAGAATATGCTCGGCTAAGGATAGCCACTGTTTCTCATGAATAAGACATAAAGCCTACTGATACATTTTGGAGCTAACCCCAAAAAAGACTCCTGAAGAACTTGGCACTGCTAAATGTTTTGTTAATGAGTGCCAATGTGCATTTGATGGATTTGCTGGTGTGTCACTGCACACCTGCAGCAGATGGCTTGTGCTTTTCAGCCGCTCTTATGATTTAGCTACAAGTATTTTAAATCCCAGCTGTCAACCTCTGACTACTGACCGTGAATGTTAAGTTTCACTAGCACATTGCCAGCAGCAAAATCATACTTGCAGGATCATGTTGTTGTGGACAACATAGTACCACTGATCTCTTCACTCTAGTTACTTAGAGATGCCAGAAGAAATTTCCAATAGAAGGACTTGATCTATTTCGTGGCACGGCCAGGGACATGTCTAGATCTTCCCTTTTTTCTAAGTTTTTCTTGGTATCTATCACTAGAACACCAGTAAGCCACTAACTCAATACTATTATCCTTCCACATGATTTTGGCAGTTACAAAATATTATTATCACTATCTCTAATATCATCACTATAATAGCTTTGTGAAGTGAATGACAAAGCATGTTCCATTCTATTTACCTGTTGAAGAAACCAAAGACTAAGGAAGTGGGTATTTGCTGGGTAAATTGGCTGCATATATCGTAATTAGAAGAGAAAGAATACTCAGGGAACCATGAGTGATTTTCTTAGGCTGACATAAGAAATATGATGGATTTTCAGAACTTTCAGAACTTCATGAAATCATGAAGCATCACTAAGAAGCTCCTAACAAATTTCCTTTGTGATCAGGAGCTAGGAGTGTAAGTACTTATGTACTGAGGCTTCAAAAGAATGCAAATGGATTGTTTCTAACATATTTATAAGATGATTTCTTTGTTGCTTTGTATGTCCCTCCCCCACGGTATAACCCCTGCTTTCATTGTATTTGATGTTGGTATAATTTGTGGAGGGGAAGAGGAAAAAAAGAAATCTTTTAAATAGGGATACAGGTGGACCCATTGCAACAATGAGGTGTACAAGTCGTTATGTCAAAAAATGAACTTTACAACTTTGATGGGGAGGTCAGGATGGGGTAGGGGGTGGGAGATGGGAAGGGATGGGAATGGGAAACAAAGGTGGAGGCAACAATGCTTGATAAGAAATGTACTCATTACCTTGCCCATGTAATGTAACCCCTCTGTACAGTATTTTCACAATTAAAAAAGAAAGAATGCAAATGGCAAATATTGCCTTCAGAAATTGTAACATTTCCTTTTTCCAACTCCAAATCTCAAATGAACATTGCTATTTTTCTTAATAAAGATTTTTTATAAGTTACATCAAATTATTTTAATAAGTTCCACACTTAGGTCTGTTAGACCAAATGAACGTTTCTTTTTGGATAATTTTTATCTCAAGTCATTGAGAAAGGATTTGGAACAATTTCTGATTTTTTGTTGTTGTTACAAAGAGATCTTATAATGACTTTGTGGTGATCTTTCCTTGTCAATAAATAATGAAACAGAATCTATCTTCTTGTTTAATTCAGAATATCCATAAATAACATTAACATGCTTTTATCTTAAAAGATAAGACAAGGACCTGTACTCATGTTAGCATTCTGCTCTCATGAGTGACCTTATGTCAGTTTTCTTGCTTAGTCAAGCTTCCATATGACCTTTATCTATCTTGGGAATATGTCCATTGCTTTCCTCATTCTGTCATTCTCCTCAAATATCTTCACTATTGAATTATACAACCTTCCCTAAATCATGAATGGAAGTAAGAGAAAAATCAGTTAACATCTACAAATATGTGTATGTTTTATCATAAAATGGACACAGTTACTATCATTCGACACTCACTGGGCTATACATTTTGAGACCTTTTTCATTACTATTTTCTTTGTCTTCAGATACGTTCTCAGTTGCTTGTTGTTCTTTACATGTCAGAATCTAAATGCTCGGTGGAAGTGTTTATGACATAAGTCATCTTGCATATATTACGTGTCTGTAGCCTTTCATTTCTTATTACAACTTAGCCCAGGTGTGCTGTGTTAAGCGTTACTCTTGATAATATTCCAGATACTTGTTATGATCTTGCAGGACTTCACATGTGTTACAGACCTACTACTCCTTAATAACCAGCATTAACCATGCCCAGAATAATAACCTTGTTTGCCTATAGATTCAGTGACATGAATAGTTCAGTTCCAGGTAGCCTTGTGGAAATTTCACCTTGCAGTTCAAAAGAGCTCTAATACCATCTAGGAGATGAACTTCCTTTTTAAAGACCCTTTGTTATTATGATGAAGTCATAATACTCAATATATATATGAGAAAATAGATCCAGGTATTTTGAGGTGATGGGTGGGGATGGAATAGATGAGGAAAGGAGAATGTTGTGAAGAGGGACACAGCTCAAGGTTCATTGAACTTATAAATTGACAAGTTGGGGAATTGATAAGTGGGGGAAAATGAGTACCAATGTTTAAAAAGAAATGCACAACTTGTTTTTCCCCTTCCCCTGTTTAAATAAGGATACAGGTGGACCCGTTGCAACAATGAGAAGTACAAGTTGTCATGTCGAAAACGAACTTTACAACTTTGGTGGGGATTGGGGGGGGTAGGCTGGGAAGGGATGGGAAGGGGAAACAAAGGAGGAGGCTACAATGCTTGATAAGAAATGTACTCATTATCTTGCCCATGTAATTGTAACCCCTCTGTACAGTATTTTCACAATAAAAAAAGAAATGTACATAGTACCTTATTTATGGAACTGTAACCCCCTGTTCATCACCTTTACAATAATTCAGAAAAAGAAATTGACAGTTACATCAAACCTGCTTGCTGACTACTTTCCAGTAGATCATTTCTTGCTAATAGAAATAAAATACTCCTTGTTGAGTAAGCAGATCCTTCCATAAAGTTACTTTTGAAAGGACCCAGTCTCCAGTGGCCAAAGTAGTCTAATTTTAGCAAAAGTATAACAACAACATTCAACACATGTAACTTAATTTAAATTTAATCCATCAATTTAGATATGTGGATGGAAATACTTTTACAAAGATGCTGGAGGGGATGTGGACAGAAGGGAACCTTACTGCATTGTTGGTGGGAGTGTAAAC
>NW_012267224.1:22253669-22276048 GCF_000151885.1 Dipodomys ordii
AAAATTATATTAAGTGAAGTAAGCCAGGCCCAAAGAAACATAGGTCCCATGGTTTCCCTTATTTGCAATATCTAGTATATGTATGAGTCAAGCAGAAAAGATCAGATAAGGTGGTGTTAGGGAAATGAACCCTAAGATATGTATTTAAATGTTTTTTCTTTTCATGTTTCTAACACATTTATAAGATTATTTCTTTGTTGCTTTGTATGTCCTTCCCCCACAGTATAACCCCTGCTTTCACTGTATTTGATGTCGTTATAATTTGTGGAGGGGAAGGGGAAAAACAAGTCGTTTAAATAAGGATATGGGTGGACCTGTTGCAACAATGAGAAGTACAAGTTGTCATGTTGAAAACGAACTTTACAACTTTGGTGGGGGGTGGGGGGAGGAATGGATGGGGGGGAGGCTTGGAAGGGATGGGAAGGGGAAACAAAGGAGGAGGCTACAATGCTTGATAAGAAATGTACTCATTATCTTGCCAATGTAATTGTAACCCCTCTGTACAGTTTTTTCACAATAAAAAATAAAAATAAATACATAAATAAATAAAAATAAAATACAAAAAACATAATAACAAATAAATACTAATTTAAGAAGAACTTCAGCCTCTAAAACCAATGAAGTTATAGAGGAAAAGGAAACAACTATTTTCCTAATTAATCATTAAATACACTAGTATAGGAACTGATTCCATTTCTGTGATTTGATATCCATATTCAAGATTTGTACCAACAGGAAATGGCAAGAAAATAGAAAACAACAAATGATGGAGACAATGCAGGGAAAATGGTTCCCTTGAGCACATAGGAGTTATCAGATGATGCTATCATTAGCCTGCCATTTCTTGTGTAGTAATACAGATTTCACTATCATATTTTCTTTACATTTTGGACATTTTAATTTATATCTAATGTTGTTATACATCAGCATTAATTTGTTCATATTTTTTAAAAAACATTCTTAGTTTTGGAAAAATCCCATAAGTCATCCATTTTTTAAATTTCTAAGTTAAAACTTAATGTTAGTTTTATGTAACTGTACACCAGTGTGGTAGACAGTAAAAGGAGTGTTGTTATTAGTATTTCTTTCTTTCTTTCCCTTCCCTTCCTTCCTCCTTTCCTCCCTTCCTTCCTCCCTCCCTCCCTCCCTTCTTTCCTTCCTTCCTTCTCTCCTTCCTCCCCTCTCCCTGGTTTTCTTTCTTTTCTTTTCCTGTCCTTTCTTTCTTTCTTTCCTTCCTTCTTTCTTTTCCCTTCCTTCCCTTCCTTTCTTTCTTTCTTTCTTTCTTTTTTTTTGGTCGGTCGTGGGGCTTGAACTCTGGGCCGGGGCTCTGTCCCTCAGCTCTTCAGCTCAAGGCCAGCGCTCTACCACTTGAGCTACAGCGCCACTTCCGGTTTTCTAGTGGTTTATTGGAGATAGGAGTCTCAAGGTCTCTTCTGCCCGGGCTGGCTTTGAACCGCGATCCTCAGATCTCAGTCTCCTGAGTAGCTAGGATTACAGGTGTGAGCCACCAACGCCCGGCCTTGCTTTCTTTCTTTCTTTCTTTCTTTCTTTCTTCTTTCTCTTTCTTTTCTTTGCTAGTCGTGGGGCTTGAAGTCAGGGCCTGGGCACTGTACCTAGGATTCTTTTGCTCAAGGCTAGCACTCTATCACTTGAGCCACAGTGTCACTTCAGACTTTCTCTGTTTATATGGTACTGAGGAATCAAACATAGGGCTTCATGCATGCTAGACATTCACTCTACCACTAAGCCACATTCCCAGCCCAGTCAGGATATTTTCTTGATTTTCATTCCAAGAAATTTTGGAAAATGAGAATGTAGTAGAAACCGGTTTCTTATACCAACTCCATGAGAAAAACATAGCAGAAAAGAAATAGGCATAGATTAGATGAAAATAACATGAGAATTCTCCCAATATTCATTTAGATATAAACCAACCCTCTCTTTAAAGAGCCAGTGACATAAGCATTTATTGTTTTTATTAAATGTTTGCATCCATATCTTTCTGCCAAATATTAATTCTATCTAACCTATAATCCTGACCTCTTAATTCTAATGTTTTTATGCCTTCCTAGATATATCTAACCTCTAATTTCTATTTATAACAAATTTTATGGACTACTATGAAGGTATTATGGTAATAAGTAAGTGGAATGTAATAATAGAGTGCTTTGTAAAATGTAGCACACAGTAAAATATCAATAATAATATACACATTATTATTCACAAACCTAGTTCTTCTATCAACACTTATTTAGTAAACATACAAAGTTTGACATTGTATCCTTTTAAATAGAGGCAGTTTACTCACAAGTGCAGAGTGTGAAGTTGAAACAGTGGCATTTGATCACAGTAACTCTAAAGAACAATGAGAACCTTGCATTTACCAGCAATAATTTTTCGTTTTGTTCTTTCTTTTCTAGGTAGTCTGGAAATAACTTCAAATATGACAGGTAAAAACAAATTAGAATAAACTCCAGAGGTTTTTATACATCGATAACAATACCATAGTTAGCACTGTTAGTCCTTACTGCGTGTCAATGATTATTCAGTAGATTTTAAAACATCCATTTACTTCATTTAAAAATCTATTACAATAGAGAATATCATTAGCATCAGTTTCCTCTCCAGGAAACAGAAGCACCAGTGGGTTACATATGTTGGCCTCTACTGTATAATAAATGGCACAGAACTGAGTGTCTGATTAAAATGCTATTTACTTAGTTCACAATTCTGTAGTGCAGCAAAGTGTCTAAGCTTATTTAGACAGTTTTTTGTTATTATTGACCTCTTTTATTTAAATTAATTTCTTTATTAGTAGCAGATAATAATTGTACAAAATAATGAGTTTCACTCATTACTATGCCTTATCTCAATTTTTCCTTAAGTACACTTTCTCTTCTTTTAAGAGTCTCCCTCATACTTGCATGTTGTTATTTCCCCTCAGAGTCTACATAGAAAATAATATATGGGACATCTGCCCTTGTATTCTGCTTATTATGCTTCACATAATGCTCTTAGTTCCATCCATTTCCCTACAAATGCCATTTTCTTATTTTTGCAATGGTTGAATAATAATATTTTGTGTACATAGACCATTCATCCATCTGTTGGTAAGCATATAGACTGATTATATAACTGGCCATTGTGAATAATGTTATGCTAAATATGGAGGTAAAAGTACCTTTATGCTAAGTTGACCTTTATTTCTTTGATTGTATTCTCCAGAAAGGTATAGTTGAATCATATGGTAGCTTTGTTTTTGAAATTCTGTGGAATGTCCGTACTGACTTCCATAATGGCTGCAGTAATGTGCATTCACCACAACAGTGTATAACAAGAGCTATATTTTCCCTGAATCATCTCCAGCATTTATTTTCTATTTTCCTCACAATAGCATTCACACTGGGGTAAAATGTAATTTCATTTTTTCTTTTTAATTATGATGTATTTTTAAATTAAATATATATTCTTATTGTAAAGATACTGTACAGAGGGGTTACAGTTACATGAGTAAGTTAATGAGTACATTTACTATCGGGAATTGTTACCCCCCCTTTATTTTCCTGAGCATCCCTTCCCTCCCCAGCTCCCCACCAACTCCCACCACCCCCAAAGTTGTAAAGTTCATGTACAACAGTACAACATAGTGTCTTGTACATCTCATTGCTACAATGGGTCAACCTGTATCCTTTTTAAAATACTTTATTTATTTATTTTTATTATCTTTAAGTAGTTGTACAAAGAAGTTCCCATTCTACAAAACAGTATATGATAAAGGAAACCATAGGACCTATGTTTCTTTGGGCTTAGCTTACTTCACTTAATATAATCTTTTCCAAGCCTTTCCATTTCCTAACAAATGGGGCAATGTCATTCTCCTTATCTGCAATATGTAGTATATGTCTGAGTCAAGCAGAAAAGGTCAGATAAGGTGATGTTAGGGAAATGAACCCTAAGATATGTATTCAAATGTTTTTTCTTTCATGCGATTGTTTCTAACACATTTATAAGATTATTTCTTTGTTGCTTTGTATGTCCCTCCCCCACAGTATAACCCCTGCTTTCACTGTATTTATGTTGGTATAATTTTTGAGGGGAAGGGGAAAAAACAACTCGTTTAAATAAGGATACTGGTGGACCCGTTGCAACAATGAGAAGTACAAGTCATTATGTTGAAAACGAACTTTACAACTTTGGTTGGGGGGGGAGGATTGAGTGGGAACAAAGGAGGAGGCTACAATGCTTGATAAGAAATGTACTCATTATCTTGCTCATGTAATTGTAACCCCTCTGTACAGTATTTTCACAATAAAAAATAAAAAAAAAGATTCATAGCCCCTGTCCTAAGGATCTTTAGTAAAAATTAAAAAAAAACAGTATATGAGTACAAAGTGTCTGACAACATTGTCACCCATCTCTCTTAACATCCCTTCTCTCACTTTTTTTCCTTAATTGAGATTAGGTGATTACATAAATTTCATATATTTCACAGTCTTGTGGAATAGTGACAGAGTCAAACACACTTTAACTTTCACAAGGCACATTGTCATTATCATGGTCTATACATTCTGTGAATTCTATGAGCTTTGAAAATACAAGTTATTTTTTCCCCATCAGGTGATGTTTACATTTCTTTCCTTTTGCTTAGTGTTGGCTGTTCCCACTTATTCTGTGCCTCTTCCAGGCTTCCCTCTGTTGTGTGCATATATCTACCATATATAAGGTCTAGAACAAGGAGTCATTAACAATGATATGACAAAATGGGTGGCTGCCCTTTGTTTCTTGAGTCCTGTTTGGCTTTAATATCCACATATCAGGGAGACCATGTGCCGTTTGTCTCTTTGCTTTTCGCTTACCTCACTCAAAATAATCTGCTCTAGTTCCATCCATTTCCCCGCAAATGCCATTATTTTGTCCTTTCTAATAGCTGTATAATATTCCATTGTATATAGTTACCACAATTTTGGGATCCATCATCAGTAGTGGTGCATCTGGGTTGTTTCCAAATCTTAGCTATTGTGAACAGTACTGCAATGAACATGGAGGTGCATGTGTCTTTGTATACTGGTTCCTTTTGCTCATGGTAGATGCCTAGATGTGATATGGCTGGGTCATAGGGGAGGTCTATAGTTAGCTTTCTGAGGTATCTCCAGACTGCTTTCCAAAGTAGATGCCTTAGTGTACATTCCCACCAGCAATGCAATTGGGTTCCTCTTTTCTCCTCATCCCCTCCAGCAATTGTCCTTGGCTGACTTTAGGATGTGGGCCATTCTGAGTGGGGTAAGGTGGTATCTCAGTGTTGTTTTTATTTGCATTTCCCTTACAGCCAGGGATTATGAACATTTCCTCATGTGTTTCTTTGACACTTTTATCTCTTCTTCTGAGAAGTCTCTTTTTAGCTCCCTTGCCCATTTCATGGTTTGTTTATTAGATTTCAGAAGGATTAGTTTCTTGAGTTCACTGTATATAATGGATATTAGACCCTTGTCTGATATTTTGTGGTAAACTTTTTTCCCCAATTAGTTGACTGTCTTTCTATTTTGGTTGCTATTTCTTTGTCTGTGCAGAAACTTCTTATTTTGAGGTAGTCCCATTTGTCCAGTCTCTCTCCAATTTGCTGTGACCCTGGAACTCTGTTCAGGAAGTTCTTGTCTGTGCCTATAAGTTCAAGTGTCTCTCCTACTCTGTCCTGCAGTAGTTTCAGAGATTCAGGTTTGATGTTAAGGTCTTTAATCCATTTTGAGTTGATGTTAGTGCATGATGATAGACGAAGGTCCGCTTTCATTTTTCTGCATGTGGCCACCCAATTTTCCTGCAACAATAGTGTAAGAGGTTATGATTCTTCCACTTTATGTCTTTGGCTCATTTGTCAAATATCAACTGACTGTACATATGCTGCTTTGTTTCTGGGTTCTGTAGTCTGTTCCATTGGTCTTCGGGTCTCTTTTTGTACCAGTATCAAGCTGTCTTTGTTATTATGGCTCTATAGTAGAGCTTGAAGTTTTGTATTGTGATCCCTACTGTGTTGTTTCTTTTGCCTAGAATTGTGAATTTATGTATCAATTTTGTCAGTATAGCTATTTTCACTATGTTAATTCTGCCTATCCAGGAACATGGGAGATCTTTCCATTTCCTGGTATCCTCTATGATTTCTTTTTTTAGGCTTTTATAGTTTTCATGGAATAGATCCTTTACATCTTTGGTAAGGTTAATTCCTAGACACTTTATTTTTTTGAGGTTATTATGAATGGGATCGTTTCCTTGATTTCCATTTTTGCTTGTACTTTGTTGGTGTACAGAAGGGTGACTGATTTTTGTGGGTTAATTTTGTATCCTGCTACTTTGCTGACGTGTTTTATAAGCTCTAAGAGTTTGGGGATGGATCTTTTGGGATTATTAAGGTATAAAATCATGTCATCTGCAAAAATAGATAGTTTAACTTTTTTCTCCCCTATGTGGATCCCTGCAATGTCTTTTTTCCTGCCTTATTGCTCTGGCTAAGGATTCCAGAATTATATTTAATAGGAGTAGGGTGAGTGGGCATCCTTTCCTTGTTCCTGTTTTTAGGGGAATTGGTTGTGGTTTTTCCCCATGAAGTATGATATTGACTGTTGGTCTGTCATATAAGGCTCTTATTGTTTTAAAGAATGTTCCTTCTATTCCAATTTTTTCCAGAGCTTTAAACATGAATGAAGTTGTATTTTATCAAAAGCCTTTTCTGCATCAATGGAGATAATCATGTGATTATTGACCTTAGTTCTGTTGATGTGATTCATTACATTTATTGACTTAAGTATGTTAAACCATCCTGCATCTCTGGGATGAAGCCTACTTGGTCATAATGTATGATTTTTGATATATTTCTGGATTCTGTTGGCTACAATTTTATTGTGGAGCTTTGCATCTGTGTTCATCAAAGAGATTGGTCTGTAGTTCTCTTTTGTTGTTGAGCCTTTGGGTGGTTTGGGGATGAGTGTGATTTTGGCTTCATAGAATGAGTTTGGGATTACTCCCTCTGCTTCTATTTCTCTGAAGATCTTGAGAAGTATGGGTATTAGCTTCTCTTTAAAGGTAGTGAATCCATCTGGTCCTGGGCTTTTTCTTGTTGGAAGGTTTTTGATTGCTTCTTCTATCTCATTGTAGGTTATTGGTATATTTAATTGATTTATTTTATTCTTGGTTCAGTTTGGGCAATTTGTATTTCTCTAGGAATTCGTCCATTTCTGCTATGTTTTCCTTCCTTTGTGAGTATAGAGTCTGGAATTATTTCTTTATAATTGTTTGGATGTCTTGGATGTTTATTATAATTTTTCCTTTGGCTTCTTTGATCTTATTGGTTTGGGTCTACTCTCTTCTTTTTTTAGTTAATCTTGTCAGAGGTCCATCAATTTTATTGATTTTTTTAAAAAACAGCTTTTTGTTTTATTAATTTTATTTATAGTTTTCTTAGTCTCTACTTCATTAATTTCAGTTCTTATTTTGGTTATCTTGCTCTGACTAGTGACTTCAGGTTCAACTTTTTCTTGTGTCTCTAGCAGTTTTAATTCCATCATGAGATTGTTTATTTTGTCTGTTTCTGTTTTCTTGATGTGCTCAGTGAGAGCAATAAAGTTGCCCCTCAGGACTGCTTTCACTGTGTCCCATAGGTTTCTTTGTGCTGGTCTTCATTTACATTGACTTGTAGGAACTTTTTAATTTCTTCTGTGACCCATGTGTTGCTCAGCAGTGTGCTGTTTAATTTCCATGTGTTTGAGTTTTTTCTATTGTATGCCTTGTTACTGAGAACTAGTTTGATTCCATTATAGTCAGATAAAATACAGGGGATTGTGTCAATCTTCTTGTATTTGCTTAAATTCTTTGTATGAACTAATATATGATCTATTTTAGAAAAAGTTCCATGGGCTGCTAAGAAGAATGTGTACTGGGTTGTTGCTGGGTGGAAAACTCATTATATATCAGTTAAGTCTGCTTGAGATATGACATTATTTAATTCAGAGACTTTTCTGCCAATTCTTTGGTTGGTGGACCTGTCCTTTGGTGAGAGTGGAGTATTAAAGTCTCCTAGTATTATTTTATTTGGATCCATCATTTCCTGTAAATATGAGAGTATTTGCTTAACATTTTTGGATGCACTGATGTTTGGGTATATAGATTGACAATGGTGATGTCTTCTTAGATTGTTCCCTGTATTAGTATATAGTGACCTTCTTCGTCTTTTCATAGTGATTTTAATGTAAAGTTTATTTTACCAGATATCATAATGGCAAGTTCTGCCTTCTTGCTGGGGGCATTTGCATGGTAACTCTTTCTCCATCCCTTTACTCAGTTTGCTTTTATCTTTGGCTGTGAGGTGGGTCTCTTGAAGACAGAAGATTGATGGATCTTGTTTTCTGATCCAATCTGCAGTTCTTTTCCTTTTGATTGCCTTAATATTTATGATAATTATAGAGCGAGATTGTATTTACTGTCATTTTTATACTTTCCTAAGTTTTTCTTCTTTCCTTCCATCCTGTGTTTACTAAGTTGTTCTCCTAACAATATCCATCTGGTCTGGATCCCTGTTCTTGAATGCTTTCTTTGGAATGTATTCCTGCTATTAACATTCTTTGTAATGCTGGCTCATTGTTTATGAATTCATTTAATTTTTCTTTACTATTAAAATTTTAGTTTCTCCCTCGAATGTGAGTGCTAGCTTTGCTGGGTATAAGTCTGGGCTGGCAGTTGTTGGTTCTCAGGGCTCAGATGGTACTTTCCCAGGCTTTCCTTGCTTTCAGAGTCTATGTGGAGAGATCTGCAGTGATTCTAATTTTTTTTCCCATTGTAGTATAGCTCCTTCTTTATTTTTGCTGCATCCAAGATTGCTATTTTATTGCTAAAATCTAGCATTTTTTACTATAATGTGCCTTGCAGCGTTCCTCTTGGTATCTTGTTTGTTAGGTGTTCTGCAGGCCTCTGTTATGTAGGTAAGATTTTCTTTTTTAAGACTGGGGAAGTTTCTAGTGATGATCTTATTGAATAAATGTTGCATTCCTTTATTCTGGTATTCCTCCCCTTCGTCCATCTCAATTATTTGAAGGTTAAATTTCTTGGCACTCTCTGCTTGTTCTTGGGCTTCCCTTTGGAATGTTTTGAGTGTTTTTTTTTCCATATCTGTAACTTTTTTTCCAGTGCTTGCATTTTGTCTACACTATCTGATGTTCTGTTTTCCATTTCATTTGTTCTATTAACTGTGGCTTCCATTGTGGTTTGCATGAGAAAATTGAATTTTGCATGGAGGAGATTGAGCCATTTATAATTTCTATGTCATTCCTTAGAGTACTAATCTCATATTTTAGCGAGGTAAGAACTGTATCTATTTTTGTGTGTATTTCTTGTTTGAAGGCCTGGATCTCTTTCGGTAGCTCATTCATTTGTTCTTTAAATTTTCATCTGTTTCTCATTTTAATTCTTGAGTCATTGTCTCTATCATCTGGCTTTTGAATATGTTTTACAATCTTGGCTGCTGATGAATTTTGTAATTTTTCGCTGTGATTTTCACATGTGGTTTCAGGGATTATTAGAGACCAATTCCAGGCCCTGATTGTTTTGGCAACCTATAGCCTTATTTCAACATTTTGTTATTTCTCTTCCCCTCCCCAAAGTAGAAAAATGTATATACAAGATGCGGGGCATCAGAATGAAATACAATGAAAACAGGGGTTATACAATTGGGGAAGAACACACAAAAAAAAGAAAAAAGAAAAAAAATCAGCTGGTAAGTTATAAGTACATTAAAAACAACAGCAAGAAAGATAAAACCTCTTGTGCCAGTATCTTGGGGTTCATTTCACTGAGCAACATCTTATATGGTCATATGTATATAGATTGTGACCTTTTCTGCTTATCCTAGACGAATACTAGTTACTGCAAATAAGGGAAAGCATGAGATCTATGTTTCTTTGGGCCTGGCTTATTTCACTTAATGTAATTTTTTCCAAGTCTTTCCATTTCCTAACAAAGGGGGCAATGTCATTCTTTCTGATGGAGGCATAGAATTCTAGTGTGTGTGTGTGTGTGTGTGTGTGTGTGTGTGTATCACATTTTCTTGATCCATTCATCTACTGAGGGGCATCTGGGTTGGTTCCATATTTTAGATATGATAAATAATGCTGCAATAAACATAGCTGTGCTGGTAGCTTTAGAATGGCCTTGTTTGTGATCATTTGAGTAAATGCCCAAAAGTAGGACTGCTGGGTCATAGTGGAGCTCTATGTGGAGCCTTTTGAGGAACCTCCATACTGCTTTCCAAAGTGGTTGAACAAGTTTATACTCCCACCAACAAAGCAGTAGGGTTCCCTTCTGTCCACATCCCCTCCAGCATCTGTTGTTATTAGAGTTCTGGATTATAGCCATTCTAACTGGGGTGAGGTGGAATCTCAATGTTGTTTTGATTTGCATTTCTCTTATGGCTAGAGAAGTTGGACATTTCTTGATGTATCTATTAACCATTCTTATTTCTTTTCAGAGAAGTCTCTCTTTAAGTCTTCAGCCTACTTATTTATTGGGCATTTGTTTCTTTGATGGTTTGTTGTTGGGGGATTTAATTTTTTGAGTTCCAAGTACATTTGAGATATGAGACCCTTGTCCATTGTATGGCTAGTGAAGATCTTCTCCCAATCTGTGGGCTTTCTATTGATCTTGGTAGCTATGTTCTTTGCCATGCAGAAGTTCTGCAGTTTCATGCAATCTTCTTTGTCCAACCTTTCTTTGATTTGTTGTGTTTCTGAGTCTTTAATAAGAAAATTTTGGCCTGAGCCAGGGAGCCCTAGAGCTTCTCCTATTCTGCCTTTAACTGTCAGAATATGTTTATTTTTGTGGGTAAGGTGTGTCTCTTGAAGTAAGCAGATAGAAGGATCTTGCTTTTTTGATCCAACTAGACAATCTGTGTTGCTCAATTGGAGAGTAAAGTCCATTAATATTGAAAGTTAGGACTGAGAGATACTTGGTAGTTTCTGCCATGTTATTCACTTTCTTGAGGGCTATGCCAACTGGGTTCTTCCAATGATTTTGGATTCTCTGTTTTGGGTCTATTTCTTGGCCTTTATTGTGCTCTTGCTGGTTTTCAATGTGTAGGACATCTTTAAGTATCTTTTGTAGAGCTGGTTTGGTGGAGATATATTGTCTCAATTTTTCTTTGCTGTGGAAGGTTTTTTATCTGTCCTTCTGTTATGAAGGAGAGTTTAGCTGGGTACAGTATTCTTGGTTGATAGTTGTTTGTCTTTGGGATGTGGCATACATCATTCTAGACTCTTGTTGCTTTAGTTGTCTCTGCTGAGAAATCTGAGGTTATTCTGATAGGTGATTGATCTTTTTGACAGCTTTAAGGATTCTTTCCTTGGTCTGAATTGATCCTGTGTGGATTATTATGTGATGGTGTGATGTCCTGTTCTGGTCTTGTATATTTGGGGGTTCTAAAGGATTCTTGTATCTTTTTGCATGTTTGGGAATTTCTCTGCTAGGATCCTGTTAAATAAAATTTCTAGACCTTTCACTTCTGTCTCTAGACCCTCCTCTACATCCATTAACCTTAAATTAGGCCTGATTGTGTCTTCTAAATGTTGAATAGATCTATCATATTTCTTGGATTTGTCTTGAATACTTGACTGTTCTTTCTATATAATGTCTAGGCTGTCTTAATCACAGAGATTTGATCTTCTGCATGGCCGAACCTACTGTCAAAACTTTAGTAATTTTCTTCTTTATTTCCTTTCCTCATAATTGGTCAGATTTGATGGCTTCAAATTCTTTGCTGGAGCTTTATTTTAGATCTAGTATTGACTTCTTTACCTCCTTAATTTGATTTTCAGTGTTCATTCTCAAACCTTTTGCTGATTGGTTATCATTTCATTGGACTCCCTTTCCTTCTGTTGGGCTTCATTCAGCATTCCCTTTGTGGATTCCTCTAGCTTTCTGTTTGTGGATTCCACGAATGCTTCTATTAATCTTTGTTTATTCTCATTTGGCTCACACAATTCCTCAATTAATCTTTGATTAGCCTCCCCATGCTCATGAAATTCTGTATTAATCTTTGGTTAGTCTCATCATCCTCATGCACTTCCCTATCATGCTCACAGAGAGTCCTTTGCAGGCTTTCAATCTTTTCTTCAAGCATGTTTACCAGTAGTGTTTGTAGAGAGTTTGGGAACTCTCCTCTGGATTATTCATTAACTACTCTGTTGCCTGATTATAATGAGTGGGAGTTGAGATACCTGGACTTGCCATTTTTCTTGTGTTTCTCCAGCTTATTCTGCCCATTTGGGTATGGAAGCAAAACCAATTCCACACTAGAACACTATTTTAAGGCAAGCATCAGTCAGAGCCATGTAGTTGATAGATTGTTTGACACAGTCAAAATGAGTACAGATACAATCTAGTTCAACAGATACAATCTAGTTCAAAAACAAACTAGAGATCAATGGACTAAAAAAAAATGGAAGAAGAAGTCAGTAGACCATAAATTAATAGGTTTAGGGAAAATTGTGAGGAGAAAAATAAGATTAGAGGAATATGGGGAGGGAAAGAAAGAGAGGGAATATATACTCAATACCTAAATGCAGAGAGAGGAAAACGATAGAAGGAAAGGTGAAGAGAGATACAGAAAAAGGAAAAACTAAAAATTAAAAATTAAAAAATGAAACACTTAAAAGTTATATATAAGTATAAAGAAATAATACTACAATTAAAGGAGTTAAGGCTGAGAGTTTGTGAACTGAGAAATCGATATCTGAATAAAGTATACAAACAAGGATAAAGGCTAAGAATCGAAGACAGGCATATATCTGGGGATGAATAGAACAATTAAGTAAAGCAACAACAACAACAAACGCCCAAAGGGAAAAGAGTAAAAAGAAAATCAAAAAACAAAAAACCTAGAATAAAAATGATGGAAAAAAAATGGAAAACATTTTTTTAATTAAAAAAAATTAGGTAGAAAAAAGTGTTCTTCGATTTTATTTTTATTTTTATTTTTTTGGTGGTGGGGGTTTGTATCTTTTCTGTGTCTGTATCCAGTCTCTTGGTGGAGTCTCTGCTTTGCTTACAGTGTTTGTTTTCTTGTGTCTTGACTGGTTTCTTAAATCTGTTTTAGGAAGCAGAATGGAGCTCTGCATTACTAGGGACTTTATGAACCTCCTCTCAGGCTAGTTCAGAGGGAGGGAGATCTGCTTTGAGTATCACAAAAGAGAGAGATGGCTGTTTCCTTTAGCTTGGAGTTGCTGTGTTGGGGCTAGGTTGTGGGTAGGGAGGAGGCTTGTCAGCCATCAGTAGCTTTTCCCTGAGGGGTAGCGCCTGAGACATTCAAACAACCCAACCTGGAACCATTCTCAGGATTTATGTGTATTGAATTTCCAATTGTTTTTCTTTTACCCTCCTGCAGCTAGGTCTTTTGCCTGTGTTGCAGTGGGTGGGGCAGCCTCTGGCTCTGTTTACTAGTGAAGAAGGTCACTCCTCCATGAGCAGAGCTACTTCTGCCTGGGAAGGACAACTCTCCCCTGGGTGGAGCTGAGCCAAGCAGGTCAGGTTCCTTTGACCTGTAGAATGGCTCCTGTTGTCTTCTTCCAAGGCCTGAATTACGTCTTAGCTGCTCTGGCCTGGTCTTTGTCAGTATCAGAGATGGAGTTCTTCTCCGGTTGTGGAGGAGGGGCTACCTTCCCACCATGGTTGTGGAGGAGGGGCTACCTTCCCAGCACTGCTTCGTGAGAAGGAGTGAAGATGTCTTTGGGGTACTCAAGCCTTTTCCTTGGTTTCTGAGCCATCCATGGTCTGTGACTGTCTGTGGTCAGCAGGATGAAGATTTCTGCTCCTTGTCAGTTCTTGCTGGCAGTGAGTAGACTCCACTTGCACATGGCCTCTGGTGCCTTTGTCCAGGGCTTTCTCTCTTGATATGGAGGCCTTGGAATCAGTTGTTGCCACCATCATTGACACTGGTTAGTGCTCCAATCTATCTCCTTAACCAAGCTGCCTGAACTTTTCCTCTATTGCTAAACTCTCTGTATTATGATGGCACACTTTGTGTAACTCTCTAGCCTTGGACTTTTCACTGGAACACTAAAACTGGTTTCTGTGTGAGATCTTGTCTAATCCCCAGCTTCTCCTCTGCCATCTTCTTCTACCACCTAAAATGTTTTTATTGTAGCTTTGATTTCCATTTCCCTGACTGCTAAAGATAAATTTCTTGACTATTTTTTCTTCTTTGGAGACGTGGCTGTTGATTTATTTATTGATTGATTGAATCATTTAATTTTTGGGGATTCAACTTTTTAAAATTCTTTATTATACTCTGATAACAATCCTCTGTCAGGTGAATACCTGGCAAAAATTTTCTCTTACTATGTAAGCTGATTCTCCATACTACATTATGTGTTTTGCTCTTCAGAATCTTTTTAATCTGTGATACAATTCCATTTTTCAAACTTTGCTCTTATTTCCTGAGCTACTGGAGCCTTAATCAGAAAGTCATTACATAAACCTAAATATTGAATTATTTCCATTATTTTTCCATGCAGTAGTTACAAAAGTTCTGGTTTTAATTGAAATTCATTTTGAATTGGATTTGTGCAAGGTGAGAGTATCAGTCTTATACACATGGATATGCAGTTTTTCCATGCATCAGCTTTTAAGAGGTTTTTCTAGCTTTTTTGTGGTTAATTGGAGTAAGATTCTTATGGATATGCCTGCCTGAGCTAGCTTCAAACTGCAATCCTCAGATCTTACCCTCCTGAGTAGCTAGGGCTACAGGTACAAGCCCTTGGCTTCCAGCTTCCAATGTATATTTTCATAGGACTCAAATGGCTATAGCAATTTATTTCTTGGACCTCTATTCTACATGAGTGCTTGCATATCTGTTTTTGTGACATTATGGAGATGTTTTGTTTGTGGTGTCTTTGTAGTACAATTTAAAATCCAGTATTGAGATAACTTGACTTTTACTCTTTTGCTATGAATTACATTGACTAGATGGGGTTTGTGTATTAATATGAATTTTGGAATGTATTTTTGTGTCCTGTGAAGAATTTCATTTGAATTTTGATGGAAATTGCACTGAATCTGTAAATACTTTCAGTATTAGAGACTTTGAAACAATACTAATTCAGAAACAATAATAACCTTTTGAAGTAACTCTCATATATTACCATACATATAAATATAGAATGTCAATATTTCTTACAGGGATATAAGATATCAGATGACTGCTAAATTAATCCTTTCTCATGTTATAATATTTATAATTCCATAATATGCTTGTCTTTTAAGAACTGCCCAAGTCCTCCTTTCTTTCTTATAGAGTCATTCACTTAACATGCTTTTTAAAGTGCAAATGAATGCTGCTTGTTGGTGGCTTATGCCTGTAATCCTCGCTTCTGAGTAGGCTGAGATATGAGGATCATGGTTTAAAGCCATCCTCGGAAGGAAAGTCCATGAGACTCTTATATCCAATAATAATAATAATAAGAGCTTGAAATAGTGCCATGGCTCATGTGATAGAGTTCTAGACCTGAGCAAAAGAAGTTCAGGGACAGTGCCCAGGTTGAGTTCAAGCCTCAATATCAGCCAAAAAAAAAAAAAGAAAAAGAAAAAGAAAAAAAGAGAAAAATGCAAATAAACTTGTTTTGTGATAACAAAGTCTTTATGTGAATGTAGGCTAATTATTTGTTTTGGTACACACCTGGGAACGTCAGGTTTCTTCTGTAATGTCATGTATTCAAAAGATGTTTAATGTATGATAAAGATCTTGTGTTATCCCAAGTAATGTGAGGGTAAATTAAAATAGATTTCCCTGAATGTATTCTCTTCCCTTACTTTTAGTAATGCATACTTTTCATCAAAGCCATTACACTAGAAATTTTATAATACTGCTACTGACTAAACACATTTATCAACACCTGTGCTGAATATGTGCTACAATTAGTTAATGCAAATACATTGCATTTCTACAAATGTTCAGGAAGAGATAAAAATGACCTTTACAATCTACAAATTTCTGCAAATCCTGTTCTTAAATTAAATTTCTGGAAATCCTGTTGTTTTTTTCCTCTAGTAATTTGTGATTTATACATAGGTTCATGGAAAATCCCAATGGTGTTTAATCTAATAACTGCATGTGTTTCAAATTTAGTTTTTAAAAAATTATTACTAACAAAAGTCAATCCATTATAGTGAAAATAAAGTCTGTGTTTCTGGCTGACTACAAGGTAGACATCCAACACATTTATTCTTTTCTCATAGCTCATGATTTTACATTCATAGCAAAGGCAGCCAACCATCTGGGGGTCAGAGGCACAGGATTGGCCCTATGTGTCATGAAATTGACCTTGAAATTCTTATAAGTAACTTCTAGATAAAAAGTGAAAATCTAGTCTATCTGTTAAATGTTCACAGAACTGTTCTTTCTAAAATAACAAGACCTTTGCTCCTAAGGATAATTTTTTAATGTATTATTTTATCTTTTTGTCTAAATCCTAATTTAACTTCTTTTAAAATAGATAATAATGCATTCTAATGACACATTTAGTATCAAGCAAATTACCTTCAAATTTTCAAATATTTCGTTGTAATTTTATAGTATTTCCCAAAGAGATTTCTCATCCCTATGTATACCTCGAAGGCATACACACACACACACACACACACACACACACACATATATTAGATTTAATCAGTGTTTTATATTTCCAACTGTGTATACAGAATAGAAAACAATTTAGCCTCTTTTGTATCTTGCAGTATAATATTGAAGACTGAAGTATTACCATGTAGAGCTTTAATATCAAAGCAATGTTGCCATTCCCTTAAACATTATTTCTTTCATCAATCTCTGTCAGGAAGTTAAAGGCCCCTCAGGAGAAGATCTTTAAAGTATCTAGCTCCTATGTATGTTATCTATTATGTTTCTTTTATTTGATGGTGTTTTTTCTATTTCTTTGCTAGTTTTTCATAGCATCCCATAATCATCTTGAAAACAATCTCTTGTTCCCATTAATGGTAAATATATTTTTCTCTGTGCAAGTCAAGTATTTAGGCTTTCTAATATGAACCAATATTTGTTAATATTTATGTTGGTTAGCGATTTCTCTCTAATGAAATTATTTACCTCAAATTCTATAATAGCTATATTTTGAAAAGATTCTCTCACATTTTTCTGTCTACTACGTATTATGATTTGAATATTCTGAGCTCAAAACATTCCATTGAGATGAATTAGAATGCTTTGTAAGAATTTGGCTGATGTCATTCATTAGAAAAACAAGTTGTCCCAGACTTCTGTAAGCTGGTTCTATTTTTTTTTTATCCTAGACATTGTATTCTATTTTAGAGTAAAGTGGTGCTGATGAAAATGTCTACCACAAAAGATATAATATTGAAATTTCTCCCTAGGGAAAATCCAAATAAAGTAATTTGAAAATGTATATTTTTGAGGAATTACAAATCAATTTCATGATTCATATTGGGGATGATGGATAGTTTAGGAAGGCTTGGAGAGTGTAGAGCTATAGTAACACCATTTATTTGCAGATTTCCTTATTTATGCCAATTTTGGCAAAAGAAATACTTGTTTGGCTTAGGCTCAGCTTGATTCGTTGTGACTCTACAACTCTGGTCATTTATTTTGCCAGCTTTCTTTAGTTATTTTGGAGATGAAATCTTGTGAAATTTTCTGCTTGGGCTGGCTCTAACCATGATCCTCTGGATCTCAACTTCTTAAGTAGCTAGGGTTAAAGGCATGAGCCACTGACACTTGGCTATTCACAGATCTATTATATACAGTTTGGATCAAGTAATATTAAAATTAATTTATTGCAATATGTATAAATTTCAAACAAAATTTTAATTTCCTAGGCCTGAATTATGCAGCTTAATTGCTGTGGAAAAGCCATTAGTCATGTGTTCACATAGTTGTGTTAAAATTGATATGTAATCTGCTGTTTCTTTGCCATGAGTTTCATGATATGGCCCAAATGCCACGATACTCACAAAAGCAAGATAGGAGTTTATGTGCCCAATTTAAGTGGTAAACTGAAAGGTGACCTATCTTTCATAAAAGTTGAGTTGTGTTGTGAGAGAAAAGAATCAAGTACCTAAACTATTTGAGATAAAGAGCATCAAGTAAGACCTATTCTTCCTATACAGAAGAATTTTGTGATAAGGATACATCTACTCCATGTGGTTATGCAATATGAATGTTCAACCTGTTGTGTATCAACCTACTGTAATGCAATATATTTACATTAATGTAATTAAAAAATATTAAACACTATCCTGAGCACTGATCCTTTTGGAACCTCATTTAGCTGCCAAGGATCAACTGCATTGTAGTTTGACTTTTTGAAAATGAGAAATCTCTACAAAAGCTGAATTGGAAGAAAATATGTAAAAAAAAGAAAATAAGACACAAGAAAACCATACCTTGCCCTTTGGGTTGATTGTAAAATTTTCTTTGGGAGATCTTCCTCTTGCCCATTATTTTGTAAATTTTCAATATGGAAGACAGATCAATTCCCCTCATGTTCAGTCTATTTCTGATATAAAATAGCTATTTTGTTGAGAGTTGCAGGCCACCAGTTTGAATCTTTTTTTTTATTATTTTTTATTTGTGAACATACTGTACAGAGGGGTTACAATTACATGGGCAGGATAATGCGTACATTTCTTACCAAGCATTGCAGCCTCCTCCTTTGGTTTACCCTTCACATCCCTTCCCAGCCTCCCCCCCCCCCCCCCCAATCCCAACCCTTCTCCTCCCCCCCTTCCTCCCCCCCCGACCGACGTTGTAAAGCTCGTTTTGGACATGACAACTTATACTTCTCGTTGTTAGACATGTATTTTAATGTTTTTTCTTTCATGCATGTGTTTCTAACGCATTTATAAGACTATCTCTTTGTTGCTTTGTATGTCCCTCCCCCACAGTATAACCCCTGCTTTCACTATATTTGATGTCAGTATAACTTGTGGAGGAGAGGGGGAAAAAACAGTTGTTTAAGGATACAGGTGGACCTGATGCAACAACCAGTTTGAATCTTAAAATGAGGGTTCTGTCTGTTACTGCTATGATGTGAGCAGTGTGATTGGCGTGAGTCCCTTTCTGAACTGAAATCAGTATTTGGGATTATCTTATACAGTGAGCAATTTTGGAAATCATCAAGTAATACAATGGGGATAAGTTGTATTCAAATTTAATTTTCATTTGTGATGGGATTGTTATGGAATAATGCATACCCTTCAGGTCTAATAAACCAAAGTTGCTACAAAGGCATTCTAACTTTTAGTCATTTAATAGGATTACGTTTCCCTTTAACTCTTGAACCAAAGTGACAGTTTTTCATTTCCATAGGTTTACACTTGTTGATATGCCATTTATATGTACAAAGGATGATAAAGGATGATCATATGCTCTTAGATTTAATCATCATGTTCTGTGTTTTCAGGTGGGAAAATAGGAATTTATATTTATGGGTCACCTCTCTGGTTTATAATTGCTCACTCCATTCATCTTCTCAGAAAATGAGTGAGATTGTGGCTATAACCCCATACTTTGCAAATGAGACACAAGTTAAGGGATATATGGAACATGAACATGTATCATTTAGGCTTGTTTTGCCCCTCAATTCCTCTGGAACACATAGGGTTTTAAAATTGCTGGCTCTCTTTTTACCAAAATGAGACGCAACCTTCAGATCTGTGAACCCTGAAAATAAGCAGTCATCACATATGTAGATTTATTTTTGTATAAATATGTTTTTTATTGTGAACATATTGTACAGAGGGGGTTACAATTACATGAGCAAGGTAATGAGTACATTTCTTATCAAGCATATGTAGATTTATAATTGTAGCCAATAAATATCCTTTATCAAGGATTTGAATAAGAGCCCTTTCTTAGGGCTCGCTCCTGTAATTCTGAGTGTTATAAACCAGGTAAAGCTGGCACTGGATGAGAAACTATCTTTGCATATACACGAAGGCATCTTACTTAAGAACACTGCCAATAGAAAACCCAGCAGGAGAAAGAGAATGTGGAAAAGATCTATTTCAGGGACAAAATTTGAAGAGCTTTATATATAACCATAAAACCTAGTCCACATGTATATCATATATCTTATAATATATGTAATATATATGTTATATACAGTATGCTAGAAATCAGGATAGGTCACAGCTAAGAAAACCATTTTTATTTTTAACATTCAGCTTCACACAACATAGAAGTCTAATTCCTGTATTCTTTTAAAAATTTAGGATATGCTTAAGATAATTGTTGACAAAAAAAAAGAATTCCAGTTTACAAAAAGGGAAATGAGACATTGAATTATGTTGATCATGTAAAATTTAGAAATCAAGGAGGAAATTTTAAAGGATAATTCGGGATCATGTCAGAGGTAGGGGAACACATTATTGATTTTTTTGTGATTAGAATCACAAATGTCTTTTTCTGATGTAACAAAGGAAAATGGATATACTAGCACAGAGAACTCCTGGAACATAATCTATATTGGCCTTCCTAGGTAGTAGATTTGTGTTCCGGATCTTGTCTGTCTCCTGCTATTCTCAATCATGTCTGAATCTTTGAAGGGTATCACTCCATACAGGGCCTACATACTGTGAACGGCTGCTCTCTAAGCAGTGGTAAGCTCGATTGTTTGAAAGTGATTCATTCCAAAGACACTTTCCGCAAACTACGGAGAATGCACATGATATTCTTTTGTTTTCTTTTGTTGTTGTGAAGGAGAGAATATGTTTCCAGAAGTGTTTTCAGAAAAATAACCATAGGGTAGCTGATGATATTTATGTGAGAAACAACTTACTGAGTACTTCTAAAATTGCAGCCACAGGGTTAGGAGTGTTGAGCTGTTAACCTTTAGGTGCAGCTTTCAGGGTTTATATAAGAGGGGACTGAGGCTCAGGAATTCTCACTATGGAGAAGACATGAAGACTGATGAGCTTATATGAGGGGAAATACCCAGTACAGACACCACACATAGTGGGACCCTTTCCTCTTCCTTTCTACCCTTCACTTCCCCAGCTCTATCTTACCTCCATCCTTTTGCTTGCTCTGTTGACTCTGTATTTCATATTCCCTCCAGGTATCACTTTTTCCCCCTTCCATTCTATTTTGGCATCTGTGAAGTTTTTTTTAAAGAATTTTACAGTATGAAGACCTTTATCATATGGTTGGTGAATGTAGCAGCTCAGATCTAGGGCATGTACACATTTAACCTTGTTTACTAAGCACAGGAAATTCCCAGGGATTGTACTTGCATTCACGTCAGCATGAGCTAAAGTCTAAAAATAAAATACATTCTGTGCCTGAAGTTCTTCTCTAATGCTTTTTAACCTCTGCTTTTGAGAAACATCGATGCAGCTTTGAGCAGAGGGAGAAAAAAGAGTAGCTTCATAACTCAAAGTGGGAGAAAATCATATTGAATCTTTCCTATGTATTCTGACATACCTGTTGCCCTAAATTGCTGTAGTTTATGGTCATGTTTTTAGGAATAAAAATGTTGAAAATTTACATAGCTCAAATTTATGTATGAAACTATGGTTTAGAAGTCTAAATGTCATGATTGTGAATCAGTCATGTGCATTTTTACTTTGTATAAGAATTTCTTAATGCATCCTTAATATTCTCAAATTCTTAATACATTTGGAATATCATTTTAAAGTCTTCTTTGTTCATTCCATAATAATCCAGACATTTCTTAGTATTTTTTCAACTAATATTCACCACTGCAAAAACAAAAGTCTAAACAAAATTCTTAACTTAGAATTGTGTATTTTCCATTTGTAGATTTTTTGTTTACGGTGTCAGATGCTCTAAGATGAAGCAGTAGCTATTGATTATGGGATTCCAGATAAAGTGTCAGATTTAACTAATTGGCTGGAGATACTGACATCTCAAGCAGTACATCTTAACTGAACATTTTTAGAACAGTATATTGTATTGTGAATGCCTGTTTACATATCTGTGTTGTGTCTGTGCTTTAGTATCTTGAGGTGGAGCAGTCTTGCCATATTCATAGTGGTGTTTCTTCCTATAATGTTGAATGTTTAAGCTTTTCAAATTTGTAATAGTGTGTCATGGGGAAGCTAAGGATATCATTTATAGAGGTCAAATACTGTCATGTTCCTATTAAGGAAATTTCTGTTTGCTTCAATTCCATAATAGAAAATGCAGCATCTACTTACCTGAATGCAACACCACAAAACAAACAATAAAAATCAAGAGTGCCTAAAAATTATTTGATGTTGAATTAAATATATATTTTGGAAACTCTAATATATGTAATGGTGGATGCCTAATTAGAAGTTGCTGAATTTCCCCCACCAATGTGTGTTCTTAAATATCT
>NW_012267224.1:22276290-22280686 GCF_000151885.1 Dipodomys ordii
CCCCCCCGCACCGACGTTGTAAAGCTCGTTTTGGACATGACAACTTGTACTTCTCATTGTTGCATCAGATCCACCTGTATCCTTAAACATATAGTTGAATTCTTAAACAAATTGTGACCACAATATCATTAGCAAACCTACAGATTTTATTATCTGAATAATTATACTTAAATTTTCTATCATTAATAGTATCTCTTCACAATTATTTTTGTTGAAGACTGGGCCTTCATTTGGCAGAGTTCTGGGGTGTCATTTAGTAGAAAGCTTTTATTTTCTTTTATCCATGTAAATGGATTATCAGTTGGTTCTTGGCTAGACCCCGCTCCCCCTCTCTCCTAGACCCCAACTGGGTATCAAATCCAAAGCTTCATTAATGCAAAACAAGTGCTTTACCATTAAATCATATCTCTAGTTCTTAGATTTAGGATTTTGGTCCCTTATAGGTTTACTTATTTATTTTTGGAAGACATTATTTTACACTTTCATTTGGGCAAACATAAAACCCATTACTATTTTTATACCATTATCAGTCATTGATGTTTATCATCTATTATCTATTACTTCCTTAAATAAAGTTATTATTTACTACAATTCATGCACCATTTCTTTGTTTATCAGTGGGATGTTATTATACAGAGGAGCTTAACATTGACAATTTCCTGCCCTTACACAGAGGTAGCAAAAATAAAAAGTGGAGAGCTATATTGTATTCTTTTTAATGTAGCACTTTAAAAATACTGTTATTTTTCAGTATCTTTTACAAATTTCCAAATTAGGTCTTATTTTTTATTGTGAAAATACCGTACAATTACATGGGCAAGATAATGAGTACATTTCTTATCAAGCAGTGTTGCCTCCTCCTTTGTTTCCCTTTCCCATCCTTTCCCATCTCTCCTCCCCCGCCGACTGATCCTTTCCCTCCCCCCCCACCAAAGTTGCAAAGTTCGTTTTTCTACATAACGACTTGTGCATTTCATTGTTGCAATGGGTCCACCTGTATCCCTATTTAAACGATTATTTTTTTCACTTCCCTTCCACAAAGTATACAACACCAAATACAGTGAAAACAGGGGTTATACTGTGGGGGAGGGACATACAAAGCAACAAAGAAATCATCTTATAAATATGCTAAAAAAAACAATCACATGAAAGAAAAAAAAACATTTGAACTTTTATCTGGGGTTCATTCCCCTAACATCAACTTATCTGACCTTTTCTGCTTGACTCAGACATATACTAGTTATTGCAAATAAGGGAAACTATGGGACCTATGTTTCATTGGGCCTGACTTACTTCACTTAATATAATTTTTTCCAAGTCTTTCCATTTCCTAACAAATGGGGCCATGTCATTCTTTCTGATGGAGGCATAGAATTCCATTGTGTGTGTGTGTGTGTGTGTGTGTGTATGTGTGTGTATACATATATCTCACATTTTCTTGATCCATTCATCTACTGAGGGGCATCTGAGTTGGTTCCATATCTTAGCTATGGTAAATAATGCTACAATAAATATTGTTGTACTGGTAGCTTTAGTGTGGTCTTGTTTGTAAACATTTGGGTAAATGCCCAAAAGTGGGATTGCTGGGTCATAGGGGAGCTCTATGTGGAGTCTTTTGAGGAACCTCCATACTGCTTTCCAAAGTGGTTGAACATGTTTACACTCCCACCAACAATGCAGTAAGGTTCCCTTCTGTCCACATCCCCTCCAGCATCTTTGTAAAAGTATTTCCATTCACATATCTAAATTGACGGCCTAAATTCAAATTAAGTTACATATGTTGAATGGTGTTGTTATGCTTTTGCTAAAATTAGACTACTTTGGCCACTGGAGACTGGGTCCTTTCAAAAGTAATTTTATGGAAGGATCTGCCTACTCAACAAGGAGTATTTTATTTCTAATAGCAAGAAATGATCTACTGGAAAGTAGCCAGAAATATGGGAGTTCATTAATATTAGTGTTCTCATTGTTTTGTAGACCTTTCCAGGTGAGAAAGGATATATTTATTTTATTTTATTTATTTTGCTATGAATAGCATGAGTGGGTATTATTCAGATGTTCTCAATTTGAATATATTCAGTTTATCAGTCTTTGTAGTTACAGGTGTTTCATTTATAGATTTTTAAGTTTAAAATCACATTCATTTATATACATTCAGTGTATAACATTATGTCAAGATATGTATCACTTACCTTTTAAGCCATTTAAATATGCTATATATTTTTATTATATATTATATTTTAAAATATATGAGATTTTTTCTGTCTTTTATTTTTGGGGGGCAGTGCTGGAGTTGGAACTCTTGGCTTTGGACTTGATAGACAAATATCCTACAACTTAAGTCCTTCTCTGTACCTTTCTTTGCTTTAGCCATTTTCCAGATAGGTCTCAGATTTAGAACTCTATCCTTGATTCTCCTACCTGTTTCTTCCTCATAGCTGGAATTCTAGACATGAACCCACTACACCTAGCTCATCTTTTGAGGTAAGAACTCACTCCTTTATATTTGCTTAGGCTGGCCTTGAAATGTATGCATCCCTTTTCCATTTCACATGGTGGTACATGTTCTAAACTTTGTTGAGTTTCTTATTTTTGTGGTTTCTTCAAAGTTGTGAAGTTGCAGCATTTTTTTTCTGGCCATGATTTTTCATATAGACTATGTGCGACTTCTTCAGAAAATCAACTATAGGTGTATTAGGCTGTTAGTTCCATAGTTCCTGACAGTTCTATTGATTGTTTCTAGCTGATTATTTTCCAGGTTTAATTCTGTACAGTTTATGTTGCTTTGTCATATATTGCTTTATACATTTTTCTTATGTGTTGTGATCTGTTATTAATCTCCCTTCAATGCACTATGGTTTTCTTTTTTTTATAAGTTTTTTATTGTGAAAATACTGTACAGACGGGTTACAGTTACATGAGCAAGGTAATGAGTACATTTCTTATCAAGCTTTGTTGCCTCCTCTGTTTTTCCCCTACCATCCCTTCCCTCCCACCTCTACAACTACACTCCTCCCCTCCAGTTCCCCCACCTAAATTGTAAAGTTTGTTTTTCAACATAGTATCTTGTATATCTCATTGTTACAATAGGCCAACCTATGTAGTTATCCTCTTCATTGTTTTCTGAATGTCAAATGTTGTACAAAAGGGTTATAATGCAACATGTCTACTTAACTGTTTAATAATTCTTGATCAGAGATACCTGATATATTGCTTTTCTAAATCTTTGAAGATATCATCTGTGGACTTGTCTCTTCTTCCTATATTTGTTGCTCTCTTTAACTTCTTGAGCATGTGTAATATAGTTAAAACATTGGATTAATTTGTCTAGTAAGTCTGTATTCATGTACCTTTTTGACTAAATGACTTTTTGAGCCATTAGGTTTGCATTTCCTTCTTCATTACATGCTTGGTAATTTTTATTGGAAAACTCACTGGGAATTTTTCCAAGATGGGAAAATTTTTTAATTTCTCTAATTCTCTTCCTTCTAAACATTTTTTTTATTCCTCTAACTCTTCTTTGTATTTCTAATACTCTTCTGCAATGTAGTAAAGTTTGAAAACAGTTTCATCCTTGGAAACAGTTTGATTCTTTCAGATGTTGTTTGTTGTGCTTAATTTTCATTTAGTGAGACTGGGGGTGGGGAGCATCTAAATCTGATTTTTTCTCAATATTGAGTCAAGTTTCTTCTATGTGCTCTGTTCAATACCTAAAGAAGATTTTTTTTCAATGTGCATGATAATATTGGGTACCAATATTCTGTCCTAGGAGAGATTCAGTCATTTTAACATAAAGTCCTTTCCACTGGAAAGGATCATTTCCTTAGGAAGGCTAGTTTCCAGAGGAAAGCAATCACTGATTCTTCTGGAGGACATTTGAAATGTTTACTTGCCAATTTGGAGAGTTATTTTTTCTCTGTGCATGTAGTTCTCTAGTAATCTGTGTAACCTATCTCATACGAAATAAATGTACGGAATATGACATCATTAAGAACCAGAAATAGAGGGGGAATTTTCAAGATGGCGGAGGAGAAGCTGGAATCTGAAAAAGCTCTCGCATAGAAAGCAGTTTTAGAGTTCCAGTGAACAGTCCGAAGCCAGAGAATCACACCAAGTGTGCCATCACAGGACAGAGAGTTAGACAAGAGAGGGAAGCCAAGGCAAAAAGACACATCTGAGCACTCGCCAGCAGCCACCGCGGCGGCGGTGGCAGGGTTGCAAGTGTCAGAGAACGCAGCCGGGCCATACCTGAGCCCTCACACAGAGAGTCCGGGACAAAGGAGCTAGACGCAACGGGCTAGCGGATTCTACTCAACACCAGCAAGAACCAACAAAGAGCGGACATCTTCATCCTGCAGTGTGCAGACCAGAGACGACCCAGGATCCAAGACTCGGC
>NW_012267224.1:22287776-22531037 GCF_000151885.1 Dipodomys ordii
AAAAAAAAAGAACCAGAAATGGAATCTGACTCCTGTAGTCGTATTTTTAACACTCAGGTTTCCTCTGCCAAAAGAAGTCAAGATGAAGGAGACCATGATCACTCTGTGTGGATGGGTGGTTCGAGAGGAATAGGAAAGGGATGAGAGGTAACATGTGGAGGGAAACTAGATTGATACTGCGGTTCGATTCAATCAAAATAATTCATTACTTTGTAAGTTTTCCCAATCTTCATCATAAGCCAGAAAAACAAGTATTTTGGTTTATCAAAATAAAAATGAAAAGAATTTAAGAAGCTCTCATAAGGCCATCTATTAGGTCTCTACCAATGTGAGAATTGAAAAGCACATCTATACGTGTTACCCTAATGCATAGTGATAGCATACATTTGAATGTGGAGTCTGAATAGCATGTTTTTGTTAGTGTTAAGCCCAAAAGGAATAACAAGGAATAAAACCATTTGATTAAGACAGTCCATGATGGAAGGGAGCTGTTCTAAACCAGGTTTTCTAATAGGATCAAGTTTTTACTATTTTATTGTCAGTTATGGGGTTGAACTCAGGATCTGGGTAATGTCTCTGTACAATTTTGATCAAGGCTAATGAGCCACAGCTCCACATCTAGTTTTCTGGTGATTAATTGGAGATAAGAATCTCCTGGATTTTCCTGCCTGTGCTGGCTTCAAACCATGATCCTCAGATCTCAGCCTCTTGAGTAGCTAGAATTACAGGTGTGATCCACTCATGCTTGACAACTTTTAACTTTTATAAGAGTGATACAGAGAAAAATATGTCACATAT
Source organism: Dipodomys ordii (assembly GCF_000151885.1). Classification (NCBI taxonomy): domain Eukaryota; kingdom Metazoa; phylum Chordata; class Mammalia; order Rodentia; family Heteromyidae; genus Dipodomys; species Dipodomys ordii. Next base: position 22,288,575 of record NW_012267224.1, read on the forward strand.
TAAAAAAAGATTACTGATAACTTTTGTTTGATTAACTGTCTACATATAAGAGGACATAGTTTTAATTTCACCTTCCAATAAGAATTCCAAACAAAAACCAACTCATCTAATCACACTGTGAGAAAAAAATCAAAGCTAATCAAAGTGTGCCCAGGATCAGTCACATAGTACAGTCCAGCAGAGTCCTGCGCAGGTAAATACATATCAGCAGCCACCCAAGCATCATTAACACAGTACTAAAACCTTGGAGCACATAGTAATTTAAATCTAGCATTGTATTAAACAATTTCCTGTGAGTTTTTCATACATGTTATTTTCATATTACTTTGTTGTTGTACTAAGCTTTTAAAACTGATCAAATCAGTTATTGGATCTTCTTATGGTTCACAGATTGTGAGCTGAAGAAGATCTGAAATGTGCCCCACATCACTTTCTTTGCTTCTTCTGCGCACGCTGAAGTAGTACTGAGGCTGTAGGAGCAGTTGTCAATGTAATGAGCCTGGGGATGATGTATACCATTCCTGGTGCAAGGCTTTTAGGATGTAGACATTCTTTCTTTTTATTCTTTTCTCCCCTGTAACGTGAGCCGAATAAAATTGAGATCGTATTAGATAAGAGCCAGGCAGTGATCACATCCCGAAGTCCCAAATTGCTTTTTAAGGAGGAGAATCCTGCTCATCTGAGACAGAAATTTTGAATTATGGTCAAATAACACTTTTACATTGTGGAAGGATTACCATACATATTGTAGTGTATTTTTTTTATCAGTGTGTTTGACAGCGACTGCCTCTCAGACCTATCTTTCTATTGTGTATGGAACTGAAGATCTAATAGAAAGCATAACAAAGAGCTTAATAGATATGTTCTGAATCTAAATTCTGTGGCAGCTTCACCTCCCGCCCTGAGCTGGGGAATCTTGGGTACTTCTCTCAATCTCCAAGCATCTCAATACTTTCTTGAGTAAAAATGAAAAATTAATAACATCTATTTTCACAACTGATACCCACTAGGTATGTCTCCAACGTTGTGATAATAATATGAATGGAAATAATATGCTAAAATGATTTAGAATATGTTGGGCATATACAATAGAGCAATTATGTAGTAAGAATGATAACACTTTTTAAAGTGAAATTAGATATGCTTTTATAAAATGTCATTAAAGGTATTTTTTGGTAGGGAAATGAGATTTAGTACTTTTTTGAGCTTTTTTAAAAAAATTCTTATGATGAAGGGTAAATCATTTATCTAAGGGAGATTTAAATGGAAATGCATTTGTAAAGACCTTTTCTCAAGAGCCTTGAATAGAATATTAATTTTACCTTTCCATTCTAGTGCTAATATTTTCTTCTGCGTAGTTTAAGGGACATATCTGCACCATTAACACAGCATTATCAGAATAAAGATATGTGATAGCTCATTCTAACACACTTGGAGGTCATGGGCATCTTGAGACAATTACTTGGCCTCAGTTCCTGTGTGATCTCTATATGAGCTTCTAGGACTACTTGCCTAAGTATATAAAACACAGTAGAGTCGGCTCATTGCTTGGTGAATGCATCTTATTGCCTAAATAGTTAATTTATACCAACCAGTAGTGCATGTCCATTTATTTCTTGCCTTGGAGCTTTTCTCAAGCTGTGTTTTATTTGCTAAATATGTCTTTTTCTCTGCAGTGTCTTAAGACATTTTTTGGTCATAGCATTGCTTGTGAAATCTCATTTTTTCCATGGAATTTCTCACTAGAAGCTTTAGAGCAACAAAAAAACAGTAATGTTTTCCTGTGTAAATACATGGCATTGTATGACTCTAACTATATTACATGAAACATAATGAAAATATTGACAGCATATTATTTTATGAATTTAATGTATAATGTGTATACAATTGAATTGTTTGAGTTTTAGCACTGAGATAAACAACAGACAGATGTTATCTTCTTTGTTTGGTAAATGGACATTTTCTCACATTTGATAATGTTACTTATTGAGAAATATGTCCAAAGTCCTATCAAGGTATGCCACTTTTTCTGGAATCTGTCCCTAGATTTTGGGATGACGCTTTGCTTAGCCTTAGGTATTCTAGAAATAATTTCACTGATTTTTTTTAACCAGGCTCAAAAATTCAATGTCTTTAGTTACAAAGTGCTTGCCTTCTGATTCCCTCAGAAAGTCATGTTATCTAGTTTTGTCACATATTGTTTTGATGCTGTATGAAATGTGTGAGTTACTAATATACCTGACACCATGTGTATGAAGAAAATTCCTTGAATCAATACCATTCATATATGAAAATGAAACAGAAACTATAAGTAATATGGGACATTGAAAAGCAACTTAGTAGTAAGTGAATGTGTAAACTTTTCACTGGCTGTATGATTATTTCCTGAATAAAGCAAATGTGACAATTTAAAAAACATAACAGTTTTAACCTTAGCATAAATGCCCATTTAACTTGCTGGAGAAAAGAGGGATATACACATTGGTGGCTTCAGTGTTTTATTCCTGATGTGGGAAAATAAGATCTACTTAGCAAAGACTCTGCTGTGAAAATTAGGTAATATTTCACCCTGCAGTGGTTTCCTTTTACTAAGAGATAAATAAGACAGTTATCTAAATGATGGAAATTTGCATGCAGAGGTAAAATTATTGCTAATTCCTTCAATATATTACTCTTGCATGGGAAATATATGTATGTTAGTAATAATTATAAGTCTATTAGAAACTTCTTACCATGGCATTTGGTAAGGAATCAACATCTTCATGTAGCACAAAAAATGTTCTGTGTACTAAAGCAAACCAGCTGTGGGCTTTTGATCAATACATCTATACGTAGATTCTCTTAAATTATTTTTTCTTTCTTTTCTTTTTTTCTGTCTCATTCAGCCAATAAGGGCTCTTTAGATAAATGTGAATGAATATGAACAGTTAGTAGCAGCATTTGACAAATCATTCTGATGAACTTTTGAATGCTTAATATGATCTTGTTTAATTTCGTGTTTCATAATAGCTTTTCAACTAAAGGATCAATTATTTTCAATCTCCACATCCATCAGCCCAGATGGTGCTCATTATTTGCTAGGCCCAGCTGCAAACTGAAGATTTTGATCCTGTGATGACTTTTGTGTTCATCTGTGCTATGGAAAAGTCCTTTGGCACAATAGTCAGTAAAGCTGAAAAGGTGTGTTTTACACCCACCATCTGAATATTGCTTAAAGATTCAAGTGAGCTCTTTGTATGTTAAGCCAAGCTGAACATTGGCAATGGTTTTCAGAGAAATCAAGTGTTCTGTCATGTTAATAACTCAGGCACTGTATTCATTGCTGAAATGATAATATTATTTCATGTCTAGTTCTAAATGGATTTTGATTTAAAGTTTAAAAAGCTACCACAACATTGGAAATGAACTTTACGACTTGAGGGAAGAGGAGTGGGGAGTGAGAAGTGGGAGAAATTGAGGGAGGGTGTAACAGTGTTTGAAAAGAAATGTACTCATTACCTTACTCATGTAAATGCAAAGCCCTGTTCATCACCTTTACAATAAATTGTTTTGTATTCTCCAACACTCACTGTAACTTGATATATAAACAGTTGGCTGGCCTTCAGGCTAAAAAAGTGTGCGTTATGTTTTTCTTTGTATTTTACTAGTCATTTTCAGTTTTTCTGAACTTATAGGCAGAATATATTTTAATTAGAATTGAATGTGTAGCTGTGATAGGGGAATCATTTTGCTTTTGGTACTAATTTAATTAAGAAGATGATATATAATGATAATCGATTCTAGTGTTAGAATTTCATTTACTTTAATTATTTTCTGTATTGAAAGCAGTCATGAAGATTAATTTTTATACAACTCTCTTGCCTTTCATATAAGCAATTTAATAGCAAGATGAGCTTAGAGGGAAACTAAGATCATTTCATTTTTTATGTTTGTACATGTGTCTAATAGAAAATTGTAAGTCTTTTGAATGTTCAATGAAGGACATGAAATGTCAAGATTTAGAAATTATAATCTTAAATCTCATCACAATATGCTAAAATTTCTTCATTTTCCTTATTTCCATTAACATTTGAGCTCTTGCAGATTTTGCTCTCAGATTCTCTATATTAATTTAATAATTTTTATTTTTTTTGTTGTTCTGCATGGGTGTGAGCATATATACTCCAGGAAGTAGCATTTGTAAAGAAAAACAAATGTATTTTCTCACTTGAGGTGGGAAGTTTGCTTCACTCTTGATGGTCTTGTTTGTTTTCTTAAGGTGCTTCTGAAAAGAAGAACCATCTATTTTATAAATTAAAAACGTTCTTATTTGTCAACTTAACTGAAAGGAAGCACTGTGTGTTCAAATGAAATGATAGCTTAACTCAAAGTAAGTGGAGATGAAAACATGAATTTGATCTGTAATAAAAACTTTTTTTCTTCTGAATCTGGAATTTGGTCCTTGTAAATAGTAAAACTCCTTTCATTTTGAACTTTTATTATAATTAAGTTTCACTTTAATTCATGAAGGAGACTTCATGAATTTTGTACTGCTACTGAAGTGTAGTTTTTTAAATTATAGAGATGTACCATCTCGAAGATGATCTTTGCTTCAATTATATTTGAGATGAAAAAAACAAAACAGATCATCACCTCTAAAATTCATAATCCAAGAAATTCTAACTGTGTTAATATTTTACTGCTCTAAAATGTATTGAAGATATATTATTAAAGGTGGAATATTCTCTTTCATAATATGTGTGTCATATCTCCTGTGAAATAATTTTTTTCTATTAAGTGAGTGACTTTTTTGGTCACCCATGTTGAAAATAATTTCAAGTAGACCATTCATTCATCCCTTCATAAGGAGTAGTCTTTCTGGAATGAATTCTTCAGGAGTCCAGGTATAACTGGACTAGGGGGTCAACTATATAGCCATCACATTCTTCTCTCTAATAAGAAGAAAGGAAAATTGTGCTTATTACTTATTACTGAATTACTTGGGAACTAATGTATCCTCAGAATATTTTGCTTGTTGAGACTTAACAATCTTGCCAATTTAAGAAGCAATATATTGTGCAAAAAAAAATAAGCTTTTTTTGGGGGGAGGGAGGTCTGGTCATGGGGCCTGAACTCTGGGCCTGGGCGCTGTCCCTCAGCTCTTCAGCTCAAGGCTAGTGCTCTACCACTTGAGCCACAGCACCACTTCTGGCTTTTTTCTTTTTGCTTATGTGGTGCTGAGGAATTGAACCCAGGGCCTCATGCATGCAAGGCAAGCGCTCTACCACTGAGCCACCTTCCCAGCCTAGACTTTTTTTTTAACCTGATTTATATAGCTGTCACTTTTCTGTATATAACCTTTTAGAATAACAATTTTTTTAAGAAACAATTTACCACAGTCTGTGTTGGAACAGGATCATCTGTCTATTCCCAATCCTTTTGAGATCTTCCTGTATTCATAAAGAAGGATATGAACACCTCTGGTTTCTCTAAAATAGATACTAAGCAATGATCAGACATGCTTAATGACTGATCTAGCCGTCAAAATCTTATAGGGCTCCTAATGGATTACTCAAAGAAAATAAAGGGTGAAAGAAATTCATGAGTTCTAAGTGTACTCTGGATATTAGGCCTTTATCTGGTGTATAGCTAGTAAAAAAATCTCCGATTCTGTGGGCTTCTTTGCTTGTTTGTAGCCATCTCTTTGCTGGGATGAAAATGTGATGTGATCACATTCATCAAGTCTTGCTTTGATTTGTTGTATTTCTGGATCTTTACTACAAGGTTTTGACCTACGCTCTGGAGCCTTAGTGTTTCTCCTGCCACTTCCTGTAATAATTTCATGGTTTCAACTCTTACATTGAAGTTTTTGATCCATTCTGAATTGATACTGCTTAGTCATTTATTAGAAAGAATGATATTGTACTATTCATAAGGAAATGGAAAGACTTGGGAAAACTTATATTAAGTGAAATAAGTCAGATTCAGAGAAAGAAAGGCTGCATGGTTTCCCTCGTTTGTGGTAGCTAAAATGTGCTTATAAACCTATAAGTAAACACAGTGGGTGGCATGCAAGAGGTTACAAATGAATTAATTGAAGTATAGTATACTCTACTCTGTAGAGAGCTCTAATAGTATAATATTTTTTAGGAAGACTGCATCAAGACCCAGTGAAATCAACATCAGGAAATGAGTACATCCAAGAAGAAGGGCTGAGTCCAAGGAGGGAGTAGTAAATGAATGAAGAGGGGAAAATGGAGAGACTGCAGTCAAGAATCCATTGTATATACCATAACATTAAAAATAAGGGAAGGCGTAAGTCAAAGGAGGGTGAAAATGGGTGACACAGAATAAGGTGCATTGTATTCCTAAACTTCTATGTTAAATGGCAAAACACTTCAACACATACCCTAAAAATTTTTTTAAAAATGAGAGAAGGGGTCATTTGGGAGGGGTAAGTGAGAATGGTAAAAGGGGTGATACTGATCAAGATGCACTATATTTAGAAACTGCTTTGGTGAATGCAACTCCTTTGTACAGCTACTTAAAGATAATAAAAATGCTTTTAAGTGAAAAAAGGACTGCAGACATACTAGGTCATGTTAAATGCCAAGTCATTGCTTTTGGTGTCTAACATGTCTAAAAGTTGTAGACTTTTGTGGTGGTCTCTGCTATTTGCTGTAACCAAAGGGTGGTGATTGTTTACAAATATTGATACAATTCATGTGTATGTATCGCCATGGACACAGTATTGTAGAAAATCTTGTTTGAGAATTTTCTTTTCAATCACCCATGGTCTGCATCAAGTATATGTGTATTTCTGCTAACACATGTACAATGGCGCGCTCACATCTTTTGATTTTGCTCTACTTATGCCCAGGATCTGCTTTAACTGGCTTTATTTATTCCACTTCTTTGGTTCCTGTTTACTTTTTGTCTCATTGCTTTTCTCTCCAGCTGGAATGTAGCTAGATAACTGGTACTGTAGCTTCTTTTACCCTGAAGATTCCACGTATAGCTTTGGGCATTTCTACACATGGTAATTAATATTTCTGAGTACTAATTTCCCCATTTCTGCTATCTGACTCCACCTCACTTCAATGACAATGGAAGGTAGAGATTCAGGGCTAAGAGCTAAGTCATTTTCTCCTAAAAGGAAAAAAAAAACCATAACCAAAACCATAGCTCTGCTATGTGTTAATTAGCGGCTGTCTCTGAGTAATCTAGATAAGGGTAAATCATGTTTGTGAGTGGATGTGTGTTTGTAGGGGGTTGTTGGGTGATTCTATAGCTTTTGTGTGTGTGTGTATATGTGTGTGTGTGTGTGTGTGTGCGTGTGTGTGTATGTGTAGTTTTTGGTCGCTTTGATCACTTATGTAGAGAAAATTAGATAAATATTCAAATAGATATCATTTTATATAAATAAATTGCCTAGATTAAAGGTTCCTGAATGAAATAGAACATTCATTTACAATTTAGAAGCATTTTACACAATTCCTTGAAGAATTGCTCAGTTGGTAATAGCTTCAGGTTTCTCTTTGCCAAAAAGACTAATATTTGGACTGAAATTGAAAAGAGAAATCATTGGTAAGTGCCAGTGGAGTTTCCTTAGGAAGTAACTGTATCACCCTACGGGGAATTGAGGTGGATTAAAATAAGCACCATGGGAATTTACTTGTTAAAGAATATTCTGTCTGGAGTTGGAGAAAGTTTATTTCTCTTTTGCTGCCTTGTTTATTTTCTCTCTGACTCTGCCAATTCATGCCATTATAGAACTATTTTTTAAAAAGTTATTTTCAACCAGTTGTACACAGGTTTTCCATTGAACTTGTCGTTTATTGGTACAGCACATCATGTTGAGAGTCGTCCTTTTCACTATTCTTTTCCCCTCCTACCTCCCACTTCCTCCACCAGTTCCATGTTTATGCATGTACACTGAGTATAAGTATAGTATAGTATAGTAGACTCTGTAGAGGTATATAAAAGTATAGTATACTCTATCGGCACTCACCTGTCTTTCATGGATGTCATGATTCCACCATTTATTTGAATTGAGCTGCCTGGTTCAATTATATTCCATTAAGTTCTTTCTTAGTATCATAACAAAAAATTCTCTGAAACAAACACATATTTCCACATGAGGCTGGGTTTCAAAAGTTGTCTTTCTTTGGAATAGGTACATTCTCTCCCTTGGTCTGCTAACTGGCCTTTGTGAGATGTAATTGCTATCTGATTTTCTATTGGATTGGAATCTTATCTCTGGCACTGTTGTTGTAGTCTTAAAATTAGATTTCTGTTTCAGAACTGTTTCCCATTTTAATCTTGAAGCCTAAGATGAATAAATAGATAATATTTTCTAGCACTCAACCGAGATTTTTGCTTAGCTGAATTATATCCTAAGAATTTAGTTCACCTAAAAATTGTAAAATGATTGTCATTTATTTCTGGAAAAAATGTTTAAAAAATGTGGGTAAACAGTAACTTATAAGACCTCCAGTGAACTAAATTTCATATTCGCACCTTTATGTGATTCTCTCTGATGCTGGCTTCATAGAAATTTGACAAGTGATGAGGAAATGCTATGAAATAGTTCTACTGCAGTGTAAGAAATCTGATCTAGCCCACTACAGAGGACCTGTACAGAAGGACCAAGGCCTCCTTCCTGATAGGAGTAATCAATTCCCAGACATTTTAATTATGTCATTTTGGATCTGTTAGACATTATTAATCAAGTTAGCAAATCCAGACACGGCCCAGAGTACCACCACATTGAGTCCAGCACAATTTACCAAATCAGGTTTTTATTTTGAGCAACTGGCTGTTATTTGTTACATAGCAATAAATAATTGAAATAATAACTGTGAATTAGTGACAACAAAAGATGTTGTGTTTAATGAATTGGTATACAAGTGTTTCATAAAAATCTGTATCTTGGGGCATTGTAAGTTGTGTTTTATTGGATATTATTACTTGAACAAATTCTTCAGGCACTGATGAGAAGAAGGTGGATTTTCACACTCTTTTATTTATTTCTTTTTTCAGTTACATGGAAGCTGAGTATTGCTTTCATCTGAGGTATTTTAAAAGTTTCACAGTTTGTTTTTACCTATCAACTATGGTATGAAAATAAGATGTTCATTGCTCTCCATTGAAATAGTTTTGCTTACATGTGTTTTCTTTTTTTTGTAAATTAAGAACATCTTAATTTAATGTTTAGTCTTAATGGTATATGATAAATGCTCTTCCGACAGAAGTTCTCATGGCACCTCTAGTTTTCAAATTATCAGTGACAACAACAAAGCAGCATGTGTGGGAACAAATATTATGCTTGAGAATATTAAAAACCTAAAATATTTTGACCTAGGTTGGAACAGTAATCCAGTTTAGCATGGCAAAATCACATGAAATATCGAACATATGCAATATTTTTAATTGCTGAACATGTATTTTTTAAATATCAGTTTCAATCTATGGTATAATATTTATAAGCCAGTGATATCTGTGGTTTTCTATAAGCTAAATAGAACCAGGGCAAATGTACAAGTTTAGAAACAATATCTGTATTGTGGCAGCTAGAATTTTGAGTCCATATCTTAAAATGCTTACATTGAACAGCTGACCTATAGATTCAAGTAATGTAAAATGAAAGAAATTCCTAAAAATTATCTTAAGTTGTTTAGCAGTAATAGACCTCTTTATTTCTCATGTAAGTCAATAGTCATCTATTGAATTTGCCTGTCATTAACAATAGGCAAAGGTTGTCATTTGCTTTAAATCTTAAAGAAAGGGAATGCTAGACAACTTTTTAAGAGATGAGTTTAGGCTCTCCAAAGAAATTTATTTAAGATTAGCGTTGCTTCCACAAAACACTAATTACCGAGTTGGTTTATGGGCCATGTTATAGGATATAATACACCAGGTGGTTAATGTCGGGAGACTTAGCTGAAATAAATATGAGTGCAATGTAGGGAAGGACATTCTTACATTTGTAGCGGTCTTAGGGTATATTTTATTCTCTTGAGAAATACTGAGTTGCCAGTATCTGAAAAGATTCTCACATCAGAAAGAATGTAGGCTTCTTAATGTTCAAAATCCCTTCAGACTATAGAGATTGTCAGGCTGTGATGGTAATTATCATTTCACAAGAGTGTAATTAGCTTCTTTTAAGAGACATAGAGTAGTCCCTCTGTGTTATCCCCAGTCACACATTTCCTCAATCGCCTGGAGAAATGTTCAGCAATCCACCTGGAATTGCTTTCACTGAGGCTATGAGAAAACATTGTTGAATGCATTTGGAGAACACTAGACTTGAGGAAAATGTGGGAGGGCTCTCAGTTAATTTTGCCTCTCTTGTTCTAAAGAAAATAGCATGCATGATCATCAGAAGCAAGACAGTTCAGGAAAAGTCTTGTAGTTGAGACTGTGAGTCAGTCCTGGTCACTGGTTCAAGGCTTACAAAATAGATGACCAGTTCTATTCTTTGTGATTTCTATTCCTTTGATTTGGTTGTTACTGTTATATTTACAGAAGTATAGATCAAATTCTATATACATGGTAGAGATCAAAAGGTTTGCAGTTTTACCAAAATCCTCTTGAGTACTTCTTCTCTGTTTTGTAAGTATGCATCAAAAAAATTACTTTGCGAAGACCTCTTACATTAGAAGGAATAAATTACAGATATCTATTTTCTATCACATTTTGAGTTGTATCAGTTTTTTAAAATTTCACAAATATTCTTTTTAAAATGATTTTTGTTGTAAAATATTGTATAGAGAGGTTACAGTTACATGAGCAAGGTAATGAATACATTTCCTTCAAGCATTGTGGCCTCATCCTTTGTTTTTCCCCTACCATCCCTTCCCTCCCACATCCACAACTACATTCCCCACTCCAGTCCAACCCCGCCCCCCCCCAAAATTGTAAAGTTCGTTTTTCAACATAGTGTCTTATACATCCCATTGTTACAAGGGGTCTGTCGCGACCGCCTCGACCCACAAGGATGACACGACAACAGGTTCTTCTTTCAGGCGGTTTATTCAGGACCTTTTACAACATCTTCTCTCCCGCTTCTTCTGCCCGCTTCTTCCCGCTTCTCTTTCCCTCCGCCCCGCACTCTGGTTATAAGCCTCCTGGATGGCCAATCCTGAAGCGCCACGTGGCATATACCGATAGGGCTGCAAACACGGAAGCAAACTAGGAGCCAAGTCATAGCCATATAAGGAGTTGTTTTTTACAGAGAGCACTCCTCACCGGGAAGACGGAAGGCGGGAGCCAGCGCCATCTTTGGTCACCCCGCGCCATGCGGCCATGCCATTTTTGTGGCCACGCCTTACGGCTGGGCCGTCTTTGGTCGCGGCTCCCGCAGCTCTCCACAGGGGTCAACCTGTATTCTTATTTAAGTATTTTGTTTTTTCCCTTCCCCTCCCCAAATTAGAAAAATGTATATACAAGATGCAGGGCACTGACATCAAATACAGTGAGAACAGGGGTGATACTTTGGGGGAGGAACATACAAAGAAAAAAAATCACATGGTACATTATAAATACTTAGGAATAACAGCAAGCAAGACAAAAAAACCACTTGTGTCCCTATCTTGGGGTTCATTTCATTTAACATCATCTTATCTGGTCATATATACATAGCTTTTGACCTTTTCGACTTGTTCCAGACATATACTAGTTATAGCAAATGAGGGAAACCATGGGACCTATGTTTCTTTGGGCCTTACTTCACTTAATATAATTTTTTCCAAGTCTTTCCATTTCCTAACAAATAGAGCATTGTCATTCTTTCTGATGGAGGCATAGAATTCCATTATATATCTATATATTGATGTCTATGTATGTATGTATGTATGTATGTATGTATATATGTATGTATGTATCTATCTATCTACCTATATCTATCTATCTATCTGTCCATCTACCTATCTACCTATCTATCTATTTACCACATTTTCTTGATCATTCATCGACTGAGGGGCATCTGGGTTGGTTCCATATCTTAGCTATGGTAAATAATGCATAGTTGTGCTTGTAGCTTTAGTATGGTCTTCTTTGTGATCATTTGGGATGCCCAAAAGTGGGATTGCTGGGCCATAGGGAAGCTCTATGTGGAGTCTTTTGAGAAACCTCCATACTACTTTCCAAAGTGGTTGAACAAGTTTACACTCCCACCAACAATGCAGTAGGTTCCCTTCTGTCCATATCCCCTCCAGCAGCTGTTGTTATTTGAGTTCTTGATCATAGCCATTTTAACTGGGGTGGGGTAGAATCTCAATGTTGTTTTGATTTGCATTTCTTTTATGGCTAGAGAGGTTGAGCATTTCTTCATATGTCTATTGGCCATTCTTATTTCCTCTTCAGAGAGGTTTCTCATTAAGTCTTTAGCCATTTATTTATCAGGCAGTGGTTTCCTTGAGGATTTGTTGTTGGGGGATTTAATTTTTTGAGTTCCAAGTATATTTTAGATATGAGATCTTGTCCATTGTATGGCTAGTGAAGATCTTCTCCCAATCCGTGGGCTTTCTATTGATCTTGCTAGCTATGTTCTTTGCCATGCAGAAGCTCTGCAGCTTCATGCAATCCCATTTGTCCAACCTTGCTTTGATTTGTTGTGTTTCTGGGTTTCTATTAAGAAAATTTTGGCCTGTGTCAAGGAGACCTAGGGTTTCTCCTATTCCTTCCTGTAATGTTTTCAGAGTGTCTGCTTTGACTCCGAGGTCTTTGATCCATTTGGAGTTGATTCTGGTGCAGGATGATATATAAGGATCTAGCTTTAGTTTTCTACAGGTGATTAACCAATTTTGCCAGCACCATTTACTGAAGAGGCTGTCTTTCTTCCATTCTTATTTTTAGCTCCTTTATTGAAGATTAATTGGCTATAGGTCTATGGGTTGATTTATGGGTTTTTGATTCTATTCCATTGGTCCTAGGTCTGTTCTTGTGCCAGTACCAAGCTGCTTTGATTAATATGGCTTTGTAGTAAAGTTTGAAATTTGGTATTGATGATCTTCCAGCACTGTTCTTTCTGTTAAGGATCATTTTGGCTATTCGAGGTCTTTTATTGTTCCATATGAATTTTTGGATTACCTCTTCTATTTCCTTGAAGAATGTGGTTGGAATATTGATAGGTATCACATTGAATTTGTAGATAGTCTTGGGAAGTATCCGTTGTTTTTTTTAATTCTGAAAATACTGTACAGAGGGGTAACAATTACATGAGCAAGGTAATGAGTACATTTCTTATAAAGCATTGTTGCCTCCTCCTTTGTTTCCCCTTCCCATCCCTTCCCATCTACCCCTTTTCCCCTCCCTCTCCCCCCTCCTCCCCCACCGGCCAAAGTTGTAAAGTTCATTTTTCCACATCTTGTACATGTCATTATTGCAATGGGTCCAACTGTATCCCTATTTAAACAATTTGTTTTTTTCCTTCCCCTCCACAAATTATACCAACATCAGTGAAAACAGGGGTTATACCGTGGGGGAGGGACATACAAAGTACAAAGAAATCATCTTATAAATATGCTAGAAACAATCGCAAGAAAGAAAAACCATTTGAGTCCTTATCTTGGAGTATCAGTTTTTTTTTTAATTTAATTTTATTGTCAAGGTGATGTACAAAGGAGTTACAATTACATCAGTAAGGTAGGGAGTACATTTCTTGTCAAATGGGTAACTTGTTCACACAGAGTACATTCTCATGTTTGGTGAGAAAGATGATTTACTGATTCAGAGAAACAGTTGTGCACAAGTTTATAAACTCTTCTAGAAAGGGCACAACTATTCTGAGTATCTAAATTTATCTTCCCTATGTTTTATTATCATTGCTACTCATACTGAGTAGCTGACTTACTACTCTCTTTGAACAAATGTCAAGGTTCCAATGGGCATTTGTTTCTAATACAGCATCCATGTCATTAAATCTCTCTAGTTCTCAAGTTTTTCATCTACCTCCTTTGTATTTTTCAATAACGATAAAAATTTCAACTTCTAATTACTGAAGCATATAATTATTTATGGTGATTTTTCTTTTACCCCTTGTGGAGAAATTTAATTCAATGTGGAAATTTTTATAAATATACCCCCCTACAAAACATGAAAATCATTCAAAAGAAGATATTTTAACATAAAAATATTAGAAGAATATCTAAAGGGAATCTATCAGGTCAGGTATATATTTTTTTAAATGCTGGTACCTACATGAAATATTTACAGTAAATCTCCCAAGTCTAAGGATAAAAACTCTTTCCTAAGGTGAAACTATTTTTGGTTCACCCAGATTTCCGATTGTGTTTAATTGATTTAGAGGTTCACTGGACAGAATCAGGGTAGGGAGTAAGAATTATTAACCCAGGGAGAAAGAGGAAATGCTTACCAACTCTTCTCTCAACTTCTGTAGCTAGGGCTATAACTAATTTGAGTAGTTTGAGTAAAAGCTAGTAAGTCTTAATTATTGATTGATTGATTATGCACTTGTTAAATAAGGATTAATTTGCTAGGCTTCTACTGCAAAGGTTTCACAGGTAGATGTTAATTTAGTAGATTAACAATTGATAGCATGAAGACCTATATTAGGAAAAAGAAATTAAAATATTCAATATATCATTTAGAATTCAGTAAGACATATATGAGACGCTTTCCAGAAGTAGGAAAATAGTTCAAGCTGGGACCAGCACATACATACAAAATAAAGAAAGGAAAGAAAACTGTAAGGCACGCTTGTGCTGCTCTAGATGACACTGTATGTGCACATGGTGCTCAAATCAAACCACCTACTGAGATGTTTGTCAGCTGACATTCAACTTCTGTGTCACAAAAGATGTTGTTTCTCTTGCCTCATGAAAGAGTGGCCAGAATCCCTCTTTTAAGAAAAGCAATCTCATTTATTATAATGCTAAAAATTTTTGATAAATTAAAACTCACTTCCTTACTTTATTAATCCATTTGACTGTGACTTTTTAAAATCTCTTTTAGCTGTGTAGTTGAATCTCTTTGCTTTAGTCCTTTACTGGCATTCACTTGGATTTAGTTTTTTTTTTAATATTTGCTCTTATTGAATTCCTTTATTTCTTTGTTTGCTCTTTGTGTCCATGAAATTGCTTATAGAAGTCCTCTTTCATTTCAATGATCATTTTTATCAACAGTCCTTTGAGCTCCATGTTTGGATTTGCTTTACTGCTATTCTAGTTGGATCAGCTTTACTGCTATTCTATTTCTTTCTGGTAGGATTGATATTTTCTGGGAGGGTTGTATTTCCTTGCTTTCTCATATTTATTTGATAGGCTTGAGTCATTTGAGGACCATTTTTGGTATAGGCCTGAATTCTTCTATGTATTTTGTATTCTCTGTATTTGCATTGGAGTAAGTTTTTGGTGGCTTTATCAGCCATGTCACATTACTGACATGGGATTGTGTCTCAGCTCTACTACCTTCTCTATTAAAAATAATTATTATGGGGCTGGGAAGATGGTTCAGTGGTAGAGTGATTGCCTTGCATGCATGAGGCCCTGGGTTCGATTCCTCAGCACCACATAAGTAGAAAAAGCTGGAAGTGGGGCTGAAGCTCAAGTGGTAGAGCTCTAGTCTACAGCTGAAGAGCTGAAGACAGCGCCCAGGCCCAGAGTTCAGGCCCCACGGCCAACAAAAAACTTTAAAAAAAAACCCTATTATATACAGTAGTACACCATTGGTAGCTTTATGTGTACATTCGATCTTGCTATATTTCAAGGAGAAAGTGTGTTTGTATAGTAATAATATAGGAGTTAGAACTAGGCTTTTGGGGTAACCAAGATGAAGAAAGAGATCTGGAGTAACAAAGATGGTGAGACATGGAATGAGCTATTCTTGTGGAGTCACATGGTTTAGTAGTAAGAAAGAGTATTGATATAAGCAGTAAGGTGTTACTAGAAAAGATTAAGATAATGGAAGGGTAATGGAAGGGTAAAGTGAAAACCTGTGAGGAGGGAAAAAAATGGCAAAAGAAGAAAAAACAAGTAATCATGCCAAACAAATGAACAACAACAAAAAAGTACAAAATTAAAATTAAAGCCAAGCAGATTTCTTTCTATCTCTTTCATGAGCACACACGCGCACACACACACACACACACACACACACGCACACACACATTCCCCAAACAGCTTTCTGTTCTTTTTCATCCAAAGTTTGTTACCAGTCAAGTTCTTCCTTTTAAGTCCTGCTTAGGAATTAGGGTTGAGTGGAGGTGATCCTTCTAGTAGGAGAGGAAGCTCTGCTTCTCTCTTGAAGACCCCCTCAGGTTCTTCTGAATGTCTCCACGGTATCCAGAAGAAGGTAAAGCATGGAAAGTCTCTAAAGCTGGTGTTTGAATGTAGGCCATGATGGGTCCACTCAATTAGTCTTTACCTCAGAACTATGCATGTGACCCTCTGCCCCTGGCTGGAATTCCCTTCCAGACAGGCCCACTGGACCCATTTAGGCAGTGTGGTCGGGGGCCTGGTTGGAGGAATGGTTGTCCCAGTCATTTCGGTCCTAGCCCCTGGGTTTGCTCCAGCTGTTTCCAAATCTCCAAACCTCGTCTTCCTAGACTTTCATTCCTCAGCAAAATTAATTGGCAAATGCATTTTTAAAAAGTGGGAGAAAAAGATTTTAAAGACAGAACACCAAGCTTCATGAAAATTGACATCCAAAACCTGTGTAGAATTATTTGGGGCTCTGGGGGCTCAGGAAGATTCTTTTACATGCTACTTGCTTCTCTGATTTAGCCTTTGGAAGAGCCTGAGGAAGCAAAGAAAAAAAAAAGGACAATTTTGGGGGAAAAAAAGCATACAAATCTAAACTAACTAATACTCTAGGTAAATGTTGATTGACAAGGCTTGACTTTCAGAAAAGGAAAACTTTGGAAAGGGACCACAAACTCATACTAACTATGATGATAAAAACGTGCTCTGTGTCTCATACAAAAGCCTCTGAGTATTGGATTCAAATAAACAGTCTATTCGGATGCTTGGCATCCTGTCAGATTGAAAACAAAATCTCCTGAGATGTCTGTCAACAGAAAAGAATTTCTGTGTCAGGAAAAACAAAACTTAATTAGTGATTGACTGACCTCCTGAAGTGATTGTTGGGATAGGAATGTATGCTCACCTTTGTCACATGAATCCTAAGCTGACATTGTTGTAAAAGAGATACATTATTCTTCTCACTGCTTAGTGTTTGTCATGCATGATGTGGTTAGAGTTAACCTTTCCTCTTATTGAGCAATACTGCTTTGTGGTGTTTTTATTTTGAAAATGAAAACAAAAAAGAGCCTAACATTATTTGACAGAGAATAGCTCTTTGACAAAGAGCCTAATATTCATGACAGAGAGCAGACTTTAAATTAATTAAGGTTAAAGGAAGTAACAAATCCAGGGTCTAAATAGATTTGTTTTCACTGTTGAAGAATGTTCATTTTAAAATGTTTATTCGTAGTGCTTGTTTTTCCAAGGCTCCTTTCTGTATCTTTGAGAGGTGAATGATTCAAATGATATAACTTTAAAAATGTATTGACAAGTTCTTCATAAGTATTTACCTTTTTCTATAAATGAATAGGATTGGGGAAAATATTTGACAAATTGACTTGATTCATCTCAGGACAGCTGATAAATTTTATTTGTCTAAAGGCTTTATGACTTCATATGACATGAATATAACCAAGTAAAGGTTATAAAAATTATAGTCAATGTATATGTGTATGATGCATATTCACAATATTGCAACCATAATCCTTAGGTGGCAAATATCATGCAGTCATTGCTGTGATTGAAAAAATGATAGCATTGAAAAGGACCACTAGAGAAGAAATATTTTACCTTTATTGTCAGCAGATACATTACCTACTAATTTACAATGAACAGTAACTTGAAGTACTTTAGAAAAAAACCCCCAAAACTATGCATTTGCCAGGCTTAGGTTTCTTGGATTAGTCACACAGATTAATTTTTCAATTAATAAGAGTCTTGCAAAGTTAGACTTCTTTCTTCCATAAGAAAAGATTAGACACATTGACTCTTTAAGATTGATGATGCTCAAGTCAAGGTAATATTTTAGAATCTTTTTAGTACACATAAAGAAAATATTAGAACACAGTAAATTATTGAAAAACCCAATTATTTTTGAAAATCGATATTAAAATGGTTAATTTAGAGGGCAGGTCATATGAATGTCTAAAATGATTCTTATTGACTCTGATTGGTATCTTCTGGTGATACGTCAGATAGCATCAAAAACAAATTTCTGTAATTGAGAAAAGAAGAACAGACCAAAAAACATTATGTACAAAAGTAAAAGATACCCACTAGATTAATATTTTACATGCGGACATGTATGCCAGCCAGACGTTAAATTGCCTTGTGTTATACTTTTTAACTGATGCTTCACCAGTGTAGTTAAAAAAATAATGTTGTAAGTCATTGGGCTTGAACTCTGGGCCTGGGTGCTGTCCCTCAGCTCTTCAGTTCAAGGCCAGAGCCGTACCATTTAAGCCAGAGCACCACTTCTGGTTTTCTGGTGGTTTATTGGAGATAAGATTCTCACAGACTTTCCTGCTGGGTGTGGCTTTTAACCACAATCCTCAGATCTCAGCCTCTAGACTAGCTAGGATTACAGGCGTGAGCCACTGGTGCCCAGCTATGTTTTTACATTTTTAACACATGCTTTCATTGGGTTGCCAAGGTTGTCTTTAGATTCCTGAGATAGCCCAGACCAGCCTCAAGTTTGCAAATCTTCTTTCTCAGTTCTCCAGGTGCTTATATTCTACATATTCATCACCATGCCTGGCTTGATAATAAATTGTGGGGGAGCAATTGACATTTTTTTTGCAATTGACATTTTTAAAAGATTTAATTATGGATTTTTATTACTGAATATACAGTGTGCTATGAATATAGAAGCCAGAAAAAAATATCTGAGTTAGAAACTGCTCATACATTCTTAGGAAAAATATTTAATTTATAAATGTATTTCTGCGTTTACTTATTCCTTTCTTTTGATGACTTGCTCCATATAGGAAAATTATAGGATAGAAGTTTTTTTCCTGTGCCTGTCCAGGAGCTTGAACTCAGGCCCTGGGAGCTATCTCTGAGCTTTTGTGCTCAAGGGTAGCATGCTGACACTTGAGACACAGCTCCACTTGTCTTTTTTGTGCATGGTTAATTAAAGATAAGCGTCCTGGACTGACTTTGAACCACAATCCTCATATCTTAGCCTGTTCAGTAGCTAGTTATAGCCATGAGCCACCAGTACCCAGCAAGGACAGGATTGTTAATCATGTCATTTGTATAACCTGAGTGGCAGAATGTAAAAATGTAGAGGGAAGAATTTGAACATGCATCAGAGGAAAGATGTTGTAGCCCTGGTCCTTCTCTCTTTTTCCTCTTTGATGCTCGATGGATGGTTTAAACCTCAATTTCTTGCTGTAAAATGAACATGCAACTTTGCAGAGATTCTCACTTGCATGGCAAAGGGACAAATAAAATAATATATGAAGTACTATTTTCGAGATAGAAAATTGTGATATGAATTGCTACTAACCAAATAATTCCAGCACACGCATGATTTAAATGCATCCTCACACAAGAAATGTACTCACTACCTTATGTATGTAAACATAACCCCTCTGTAAATCACCTTGACAATAAATTAAATTTAAAAAATCCATCCTCTCTTACACTCACCTGAATTGTAAGCTAACCAGTAATTGTTTACTTCCTTTTGCAATCAATTTTTAGTTTTGAACTAAGCCTTTCTGATTTCTCCACTCCCACTTTTAAAATCCCACTTATAAAATTTCATTTTACTTCTGTACCTGAAGACACCACAGGAAAAACAAAACTTGACCAAGATCATCTGTGAAAAAATTTATCATAAGATCTTTTACACTCACCCCTACAAAGAGTTTTTATCTTTTTATAGTCATTCTATATTCATTTCTTGTCTATTTAAATTAGAATCCTGGAAAATATAGTAAGCAAGGACTTTATAAACAACCAGTGTGTCTACTACTATCATTTCCTACCCATCTCTTCCATTGCCAGCATTATTTCTGGTACAGATTTATAGTTAAGACCACACGGAATCATCAAAATAAAATTGTCCAGGGTTTCTGCAAGTGTCTCCAGCTCGTAATCAAGATGGATCAATTCAGTGGCTCCTTTCTCAGACAATGATGTGAAGTGGGTATTGGTGGATCTTGAGTAGGTGAGTCAGGATTAGGCAAGATAGAAACTCAATATATAGGCAGATCCCATCATATACTGTGTGGACAAGTGTGCCTATTAAATTATCCATCTATAGTTGTTTTCCAGTTGAAACAAGTGGATACAATAAAGCTTACAACATAAGAGGACCCGGAAAAATAATCATCAGTCAATCCTACCCAAGACAGGAGGATAACAGAATAGAATAGAAATTTAGGTATAAGATATTACATACTTTTTCATTTTCAGGGGGAAAAAAGACTGCAGGTGAAAGATGAGTGTAGCATGACTCTAAATTTGGAAGGATATAATAATATTACTTTTCTTCCATCAGCATCAAGTTGCATGTTAAACTTCTCTCTTTGTTATACATGAAGTGAGTTTACTTACCTCTAGCACACCGTAGCTTTTCCAACTTCTTTTGGTAAGATTATTTGATTGCTCATTTCATTATCTATAAAAAGGAGATGATAAGAGTGCCCAGATAGAACTCTTACAAAAATTGAACTTGACAATCCATTTCACTCTGCCTGGCTGCTAATAACATTCATAAAAGAGTGCTATAATTGTGACAATTATTGGTAATGACCCACATATCTAAATCTTTATTTTAGAAAATTTTCTTAATCTAAAAGTTCTGTGATATTTAAATTACAAATCAGTTTGATTTTTTAAAGATGTTCAAGGAAGATAAGTCCATTTTTTCTGCCTACTACCATTCCTGTAAACTAATCTTACATGTTTTATGATCGTGTATCTTGTGACTTCCTTTACGAATCACCAGTGAACCCACACTTAGATGGGGTTACCATCTGAGATCTTTCGAGAAAAATCCTCATTCTGAAACTTTTTATGTGTGCTCAGGTGAATAGCCCCAATTTATAAATGTCCTGTGGTGGCAATATGTCACACATTCCTCTCTCTGTCACAAGATCCCACAAATTAGTAGCTTTGAGTAGGAGGACTGTAGGACAATCTCTGCAGGAGGAACAGTACCTACTCCCCTTACGGCTTAACATGCATTTTTCCTTTCTGACCAATACTGATTTTTGAACTACTACTTTTTTTTGTACTTCTCATCTGGTCTTAGAAGTCTAATTTTTAAATCAGAGCGCAAGTGATTTTTTTAATGAAATAATGATCGTCTCTTGCTTAAGACATTAAAGGAGACCTTGCCTTGCAGAATTTAAAATCCATTGATGTGTGTCTCAATCTGAAAATGAGTCTGTAAAGAATAATTGTCTTACTTAACCTCCTCAGGCTAAAATATGCCACGCTGTGGCATGTCAGTAGCAAAACAAATAACACTTCAATTGGAAACATTAGCAAGTAATTCCAAAGACAATAAGATTTGCTGAGATTTTACTTCCTATGTATTCAGAAAAGGCCAAAAGTAAGTGTTCTCAAAAAGATGAGAACAAGGGATGACTACATATTATTTTTGCCAGAATAAACATTTGTACAATTTAAAACTGAAAATTGTTTCTGCTCCAAATAGTTGTCATTGCTTTGATAGTCTGGAAAAATAACAAGAACAAACAAATACACTCAAACTCTAGATTAAGAAAATGTATAAACATCACATTCATTTTGGTCCAAATATCTCAACTTTGTCATCTACTTTCATGCCTTTATTTGAATTTGGGACTAATTTGAAGTGAACATCCTATTTTAAAATGATGTCGGAGCTATGGGTGTGTCAAGACCTTCCCTGTGAATTTGCCTCTCTATTTCTTTTTTTCTTTTCTTTTCTTTTTTTTTCGGTCGTGGGGCTTGATCTCTGGGCCTGGGCAGTGTACCTCAGCAATTCAGCTCAAAGCTAGCGTTCTGCCACTTCTGGTTATCTGGTGGTTAATTGGAGATAAGAGTCTCAAGGACATTCTTGCCTGGGCTGGCTTTGAATTGTGATCCTCAGATCTGTCTCCTGCATAGCTAGGATTACAGGTGTGAGCCACTGGTGCCTGGCTCTATATTTCTTAAATCTTAACTTAGTCCTTAGAATGTTGAACATGCTCATACTATCTTTTATTCTATGTCCTGCCTATATTTATTCTGATTTTCATTATTTTTGTGATTGTTACAGTATTCTGATTATTATGTTTTGCTAAGTCTAATTTATTCCCTTTCATATGGCAACCATCAGCTCCATCTCATTTCTTGCGAGTGGCATTATTGTGATTTTCCTTTGGATGAATAAAATTCCTCTGTGGGTATGTGTATGTGTGTGTATGTAGGTGTGTGTGTTTGTGTGTGTGTGTATGTATATATATATATATATATATATAAATTTATCTATTCATCTGTTGATTTGCACTTAGACTTATTCTATAACGATTGTGAATCACAATCACATGAGTGTGTAAGTATTTGTTTCTTTTTGCTTACCTTCTTTTAGGTAATTATTCAGAAGTGATGTAGCTAAAATCGAATTTTTATTTGGTTTTAGTCAATTTATCGAGTGTTGATTTTATTTAAAAGTTGTGACTCATTTAGAAATTTGATGTCCTTTACTCAAGAATGAGCAGAATCCCTTGCATTTGTTCATGTTAGGTTTTTGGTAGCCATGAGGTTTCTGCATGAATTTGCTTTAGAAAGACTGAAGATACCTGGTCAGCAATAAAGCCCTGTAGAAATTCTTTGGACTTTTTCAATAAAAGATTTGTCCTAAGATGTAGAGTAACAGCATTCAACTGTTTTATGTACATTACTTCTACTGATCATATCCAAAATAACAGCTTTTCAGAACTCACATAATAATTTACAATCATGCATAGAATGAAAGTATCTTTATTTCTGCTAGTTTATTTGACTAAGTTATTATATCTAGGGTTGTCCCTTTTGTTCTGGTCTTTTTTGTAATTAAAATGGAATATCTCAATTCTTCAGGAAGACATAAGAATGAAAAGATAATGTTATAGGTAAAGATAGAAAAATGAAAAATTGGAGTTTTTTTAAAACTTTAATGAACACCAGAAGCTAACAAATTTATATTTAACCTGAATAAAAGAAATCAAGGCCCCAAACATTCTTATAACAGGAAATTGGGAGTTATGTAGGAAGAAATTGCAAAGTAAAAATGCAAATATTGAGTTTCAAGTTCCCTTGACTGGAGACTCATATGCCAATTATGTTTTGGATCCATATTATGTAAGGATATTATAAATGTTTGATTATGAAAATCAAGACATGCTTTACTTGGTTTCTTTGCATGAGGAAGAATCCCATAACAAACTCTTTTTTGTGATTCTATACAATTTTTCTATTTTTTAAGACCTGTATGAAAACCACACATTAGGTTGTAAGGTTCTTCTTCTTTTCTACTTAAATTTTAATGCTGAAGACTTTAACTTCTAGCTTAATTTTTTCCCACTTTCTAAACAAGTTCTGAACAAACAGGACACCTTTTATATATGCCCGTGTTGATTGGTATAAACTATATATAATCATACTAAATTGTGTATCTTTAACCCCAGTATTCTGAAGTTAGATAGTTGTTTTTATTTTTTCTGTTATGTTCTTCCCATTCATTCTTCTAGACTTTACTAAAAGTTCAAAATTCAAATTCAGTTTAAGAAAAGCAATCAAGATTAAACTCAAGATTAAACTCAAGAATAAACTCAAGAATCACGAGAAATCACTTTATTTCTTCAACCACACCTCCAGCAGTTTCAGGAACTCTTTATTTACAGTGAGATGTCAGTATTTACAGAAAGAATCATTGACCATCTAGTATTAGTATGAATCTTCCTTTTGCTTCCTCATGTTTTCTGGATGGAATATGATGATCTCTCAATTAACAAAGATCAGGGATGTCTTTTAAGGACTTTTAGATCATATTTGGATGAATTCTGAAGTTTTGTGCAGACAGTATAAAAATATCTATCTAATACAAACCATTCTTATGAGTCTCCAAATTCTGTTGTCAAATTTTAATTTCTAGACAGAAGGCCCCAGAGGCATTAACTAGCCAGATTAAATGCACAGTTTCCTTTCCCTTTGATGTGTACAAATTGCTTGAACATAAAGTAGTGGGAAGAGGCTAGATTTTGTAATAAGCTACATCAGGATTCCAATACTGGCTCTGACATTGTAATTGTGTTGTGTCTGTAGGCAACTTTCTTCATTTTATTCAATAAAAAATAATTGATTGTGTGTTCCAATTTATCAGGCAATGTAATATAACCCAAGGTTATAAGGGTACAGTCTTTACCTTCACAGGGCTCAATATGTAATAGAGGAAACTAATGGTTTAAAGAGTGAAGACTTTTAGGTGCAATAATAGTGATTTAACAGATAATAAAAGGTCAAAAGAAGAAAATACTAGCTAGGAACTGATGGTTCATGACTGCAATCCTACCTATTCAGGAGACTGGGATCTGGATTGTTATGATTTGAAGGAAAGAGTTCCTGGAGAATTCACTACCAAAATAACCTGTAAAACACAGAGCTGAAGGTGTGCTTAAGAGGTTAGAGCGCAAGCGTAGCAAACCAGATCAGCAAACTTGAGTTCAAATTCTAGTACCAACAAACAAAACAACAACAACAACAACTTTTTTTTTTAATCCCTGTCTAATATTGGTCCTAACAAGAAGGAAGACCTGACCTCAGAAATAAGCAGAGCCCCAAAGGCTGGAGGTGTGGCTTGAGCAATAGAGAACCTTTCTAGCAAGTGCAAAGCAAAGTTCGAACCCAGTACCACTCCCCTCCCCCAAAAAGGTAACGAATCCATGAATGGATGAGCCAGAATGTCATAATCTAATTGCAATTGTCCAATTCTTATACTGTGATCCTTTCTTATGCTAGCCTATGTGATTTGTTGTAATTGAAAGCATTCCATGCCTTTCTGCTGTAATCCAACCACCAACAAATGGATCTATTCATGATGACAAACAGACCAGCTAAGAGCCCTTGAAAAGAGGAGTTTTACTGTAAACATCAACCTTGCTTGTATTAGAAACCTCATTCCAGATCTTTGCCTGGGTTACAAAGATGAGGTTGCATCTGATAAGCCATATATTTGATAGACTATCTTAACAACAACAACTTTTAAGAAACAAAGCCACAACACCCTACCCCACCCCTCCAAAATCCTATCCAATTTTTGAAACTTCTTAGTTAAAATTCCATCTTAGGTGAAACCAAGCAGGAAAAGTGAAGCAAATCAAAACATGTTTTGTTACATTCTCAGCCAATAACCTGGTATGTACACTAAGTCCTCACAATCTTTTCATTTAAGAAAAGGCATGCTCCTTTTGGTTCTAATTTATTGAGATAGTGATAATTTCTTATCACTGAAATTAATATACTATCCTGTTACAAATGTATAAATTGAAATACATAGCCTGCATCCATGTAAATATACTAATGAAAATCCTTCATTCTTTGTATGTGCTAATATAAACATCTTTAAAAGGTATAAATTATGCCATTTTTTGTTTCAAGTTTCCAATAAGTTTCCACCATACTTATGCAAAAATAGCTATTCCTAATTTTGGCCCACGTGAGTTTGACAGACTGCGTCCCTGCCCTCATAACTCTCTTTACAGTGGACATCATTTAGCTCAATGCATGGCAGGTTCCAGATTCCCTTCCAATGATGTGTGGCCTTTTGAGTGTGTGATAGGTTGTCAAACATTTGTAGAATGACAGTGAAAGTCATGTGCCAAATATAATACCCTTTCTGGATACTTCACTGGTTTTCTCAAGCAGTGACAACTATGTGTCTGGAACACTTTTGGTCAAGAACTGTGAATGCCTTGATACATGATGGTTTAGTGGACTGATCCAGTCAATTTTATGGAAAACTTTCCCTTAACACCTCCCAATTTCAAATAGCCATGCTTCCCATACTTTCCACCTTTCTAGCTTTATTCATGGTGTAAAATAACCTCTTCTTTGTATATGTATAGTATCTTTTTCTATATGTATGAGTATATGTCCATTTATATATAAGTACAGCATATGTATGTGTGTGTGTATATATATACACATGTGTGTGTATTATTTCTTCATGATTTATTTCCATTTAATAGAAATTACAGTCTTAAAGTGCCATGCCTACCCTGTGGTCAAAATCTGTATTTGGAAAGATATCTCTAGCTAATATGGAAAGACACCAATTTTGTGAGCCAATAAAAACCGTAGTAAAAATAAGCATAAATGGGAAGATATTTCCTAAGTTAGACATGACTGCACCTTGTCTACACACAGACAACCTCCTTTCCTGTCTTCTATGTTCATGGTGCATAGACTTGCCTATTAAACCCTAATTACAGATTGCTAGGCTATTGCAGGGCCTGGAGTCTAATGTAAACATGCTTAAAATATACATTTTTAAGCAAAGTGCACTATACTTAACAGATCAAAACTATTCCCTGAAATGAATTTTATTTACTAAAAAGCACTCTCTGATATTCTTCAAAATTCCTTAACTTACATTTTTCAGTCCCTGCCACATGGAATTAAATTTAAAATTTAAAAAGTAAAACGAAACCTCTCTTTATTTCTTAGACTCCCTTTTTTCATGGATAATTCATATCCACATTTGTATGAAATTCACTATTTTTGTATATAATTCTGGCTGACACTTTTCACACTAAATTAAGCAAAAAGCTGTCCTGCTGAGCATATCTTAGTTCCTTCCAGGTGCAGAAATTCAGCGCTTCAGTCTATGTAAGGGAATTGGTGGTGCCTGTGGGTTATTTGAAATGTAGGCACTTTCCTGTTGATTTTGAAATATGATGTGATGACACTTAATTTAGAATGTAGATTTTGAAAAGCCCCGCTTAAGAAAAAAATGTAAATCACTTATTTTCAGGCAAAATAAATGTAAAGAATTTAATCACATGAAGGACAATTACCCAGGTTTTATTTGCCCATGTGATCATTTCTTTCATCTCTATTATCTGCAGGATTTTGAATAACAGTTCTATTCCTCATCTCTAAGTTCTATTATTAATATAATAAAAGGGATAATGGAAGTATGGAGGCTTGATGATCATATCCTACGGAAAATCAAGAAATAGTATAAAATGTCGTCTATTAAAAGCTGTACTGGTGATTTTAACAATGGTGCTGGTGATAAGCCTAAGATACTTTAGTAAATTGTGGAGTGGCACTTGCATATCTATAGAGGACGTGGTCATCTTAGACCATGTCTTACACCCCTGAAAATGTCTGAAATATCTGATCATGCCAAATATCTCTATGTTTAGTCTATGTTTAGATATAGTAAGGAATTCACAATTGAATCATTATAATATACTATGACAAAATCATGTTATGAATGTAGTATCTCTCTCTCCAGATATACCCTTGTGCTCTTTTCACTCTTCTTGTGATAATATGAGGTTGTCCAAAGGTGACTATAATAGTGGAAATAGTGAATCAGTGTGTTAAAATACCTTAAAATAAGACGTTGGTAAAATGAAAGTTTGAGAGAACTTTATGAAGAAGAATGCTGTAAAATGTCAGCAGCTCAGGAAATTTAAATAAGACTATTGACAAATATCCATTGTAATTACCAGTAAGGTTATTAGTGACTATGCAAAATTATGGAATCATTATGATGGAGACAGAATATATATCAGGTGTCCTTACCTGAGTTTTTTTCAAGATCTATATTATGACTGTTTGGCTATTGTAATTGGTCTCTAGTATTGCTACCAACCGATCACCAACTTCCTGATCATTTGTTTTCCTCCTGTATTGCAACCTGAGAACTTTGGTGAACTTTCACATTGATTCAATAACTTAGGTTAATACATTCTGTCATCAATTCTGAAATTGTTATTCCCACAGATGGCAATGAGAATCTGAATCTCTCAATCCTATAATGAGCAGCATATATTTCATTTACATTGGAGATGTCTTGCAATGTGTGATTAATTATTATTTGGTGCCTCCCTGTATGGGAAGGTACCACCAGGGACTGTCTGCATATATAGCATATACAAAAAGTATATTTGCAAAATCAAATTGAGACACTCATAACTGTAGACATTTCTGTTTAGAGTTCAGGACTCTTCCTTGTTAGAATTTTTTAAAGGAGGTTAAAAATGATAGACAGTTAGCCTACACCATTTTCTAAAGCTGGGTGATATAAAGAAAGGCAGAGATAGGTAAGTAAAATAATTTTCAAGAATAAGTCCTTTCAACAGAAACAAGACATCCATAGTCTACTAATGTTTTTTGACACATTAATTAAAATCTTCACCATTCTTCAATTTCAGAGAGTTATAAGTAAGGTATTAATGTGAAATAGTCTGCTTTGTCATTTAGCTTTGCACTTTATATATAATATGAGATGCATATATAAAATGGTCTTTCCTGTTCCTTCAATTTCTGAAATTCTGATTGTGTAGGCCAGGTTGTATACAAAAGAAGGAATTCACATTATAACAATTGAAGATGTAGACAATGGTAACATTTATAATTTTGTCAATATAAATGAGGCAAGAATGTTTGCTCAATGCTTGTAGACCAAAGTGGTTATCTTTTTCAGGTGGGAAAAAAATGTTTTGAGGTAAAATTAGGCAGAATTAAAAATTGTTCTATCAACTTGTTTACTGATTTAATTATTCATTTCTTTGTTTTCAGTTTTGTGGGTGATTCTTGGCTACTTCAGGAAATGAAATGATCTGTTGCTGGTAATGGCAATGGTTATGGATTTTTTCAATAAAATTTTTAAACAAGTTTTGCTTTCTCATTGACATGCTTTGATAATAGTCTGTGAGGTTTTAGCATAAAAACAACAAACTTCATAAAGTAGAACAAACTTAGTAAAGTAGAATTGCTGTTAAAAATGAAACTCAATAAGTTGCTTTTTCTTGACAGGGTTTCTTATTTACCCTTAGAATTGATTAAACATAGTTAAACCACAAGAGCATATCTGAATAAAGATCTTTTGTTATATTTCCAAAGTTTTCAATTTTGTTCCATTTGCTATGCATCTTAGAATCCATGTATTAATTACCATCTGTATTTTTACAGGGCAGGTGCCAGATTACTGAGGATAAATTTTGCAGCAAGACTGATCCTGTATGTTTCTTATTGACTTAGTGAAGAACATAAGACTTAACATAGAGGCAATATGGGTTGCTTGTTTTGGATGGGATATGATTCTAGCAGGTGGCTACTGTCCAATATGTGACTCAGACTCTTCCTACACCAAGTCTTTTCTATCAGACTTATAGTCAGCAACAAATGATGGTATTTATCTCTAAACTTCCGGCTGAAGTTTGGTTTTAAATAAAGAGTAGTCTCTGCCGATTTTTATCATTTATTATTATCCCTAAGTAGTTGTCTGAAGACGCTTCAATTCAACGTCAGAATGGGGGTTCAATGTACTTTTGCAGAAGTTATTCTTGTTATCATTCTCTTCCATCTCTCCCAACCTCACTCATACTTTCAATAATGTCAACATCGGCTGACTCAAATTGAGTTAGGCTGAGCCCAATTCAGCCAATTTGAGATAATAAAGTATCCATGATATTCTTGAATAATATGTCTGCCTTCTTACCCCAGTCTTTCAGCAAAGTTCTTGCCTTACATGATCACATGTAATAAGGGCAGACACTCTCATACAGCTGCAAGCAGGTTGAATTATGGCTTTGTCTCTCCTGGAGGACTAGAGTTGAAAAGTAGATTAGGCCGGGCGCTGGTGGCTCAGGCCTGTAATCCTAGCTACTCTACTCAGGAGGCTGAGATCTGAGGACTGCAGTTCAAAACAAGCCAGCCTGGGCAGGAAAGTCCGTGAAACGCGTATCTCCAATTAACCAGAAGAAAACAAGAAGCAGCGCTGAGGCTCAACTGGTAAAGTGCTCGCCTTGAGCTGAAGAGCTCAGGGACAGTGTCCAGCCAGGCCCAGAGTTCAAGCCCCACAACCAACAAAAAAAAAGAGAGAGAGAGAAAAGAAAAGTAGCTTATTATTATAGTACAATATAGAGTTCTTAGGAAAAGCCAACCTTAACACAATTTATTTATTATTTACTCACATTATCATTTGAGAGGTTGGGGTTGACTTTTAATTTCTTCTGTTCATTAACGTTTAAGATATTTGATACGAATATTACATTTTATAAAGTTAGATTCAGAGATAAGTTAAAATTTGCTTTTAAATATTTTCACTTAATTGAAACATTTTGATTTTCTTCACTACAAGGAAGTTAATATATAATGTTCTCTTTCAGCTCCCACAAGCATTTTCCAGACATTTAGCATGCAATGTCCTTTTCAGACTACATAATTAATACTGTAGAGTTTTTCTAGGAGGTGGACAACTTAGCTTCTCTTTCTAAAAGGAAAAGCTTAATTAGGATTCAAAATTGTAATGCAATTTCACATCTATACATCACAATTTGTATCATTAGTTTTTAATCACTCATAATGGAAAATGAAAGCTTATTCCATTATTTCTGCTTTCTCAAAATGGACAGCAATGTGAATTTGAATTTATAATAGTAAAGTTTTCTTTTAAGCCCATAGGTTAGTTACTTCATGTGAGTCATATAAGTAAAACTGAACATCAGATAGTACTGAATGACCTGTCAGATTTTAGTCATTTTATTATGTATGCATTTGGAAATTGTAGTCACTTTTATTGTAACATAATTGAAATCAATTAACACAGCTACAAATGAACAAACAATATAAAGAATTCAAACAAAACAGGGAAGTACTGTCCTTTTTCTTCTAAAGCACAATTAAGTTGATAGATTCTCCCAGAATTCTGTGCATGGTTTTTCAGTTACATATCTTAAGGCTAATTGGCACAGCAATGAATAAGATGCACACAAACCTGGCTAAAGAGTAACAATACTCTGGGTCTAATAACTTTCAAGATCCCAAAGAGTGAACTTTTGAAACTAAATGAATGACGTCTTATAAATGTATGTATGGGTCAACATGCATCCTTATTTCAGCATTTTGTTATTTCCCTTTCCCTCCCCAAATTAGAAAACTGTATATACAACATGCAGGGCATGGGAATCAAATACAGTGACAACAGGAGAAGAACATACAAAAGAAATAGAAAAAAAATCACATGGTACATTATAAATACATTTAAAACAACAGGAAGAAAATCCACTTGTGTCCTTATCTTGGGGTTCATTTTGCTTAGCATCATCTTATTATTTTGGGGCTTGAACTCTGGGCCTGGGCGCTGTCCCTGTGCTCTTCAGCTTAAGGCAAACACTCTACCCCTTGAATCACAGCACCTCATCCTAGCATCATCCTATGTGCATAGATTTTGACCATTTCTGCTGTCCTAGACATAAACTAGTTATTGAAAATCAGGGAAATCATGGGACTTATGTTTCTTTGGGTCTGTTGACCCATTATCACAATGAGATGTATAGACACTGTGTTGAAAACTAACTTTACAACTCAGGGGAAGGAAAGGGAATTGCGGAGGTGTGTAGGGAAGGGATGGTAGGAAAAATGAAGGAGGAGGTAAAAATGCTCGATAGGAAATGTCCTCATTATCTTACTTATGTAACTGTAACCCCTCTGTACAGTATTTTTACAATAAAAATATATTTAAAAACCCCTAAAAACTAAAAGAAAACACAAAAATATGCACGGTATATGTCCTAAACATTTTTCTTAAATAAAATAACAGGAAAAAATACTGTGGGTTTTCTATGTACTTTCATGGTTCTTACCTTGGTAATTTAGTCTCTTTTATTACATAAGCCCATTATTCCTCTGAGAAGGAAAATTGCTTCTTAAAATGCCTTCATGGAGTCTTATGTCAGTGAAAGAGATCAGATGACCATTACCTGTGTTCTAATTTAAAAAATACCTGTTAAATGAACTTAGGAGTTACAGAAAGTGGAAGGTGTACATCAGTATACATGATCTTAATTAACATTTGAGTATTAATCATTGGAGCATTCCTTTTCTGTGACTTGCATATGAAGAATTTAGAAAGCATTTTTTTTTAATTCAGCACATACTTCAGCTCAACAATCTTTTTTTTTTTTCTGGTATCTCTTATACACCAAATCACAATTCACAAGCAGCCCTGCCCCACCCACCATCCCCAGTTCTGTGATTAGTTTTCAAGTTTCTAGATCCATGTGGCAAACAGAATGACCATGACACTATGCAATAATGCTGAACTGAGAGTATACAAGTAAACACAGTTCTCAGGGAGGATAGAGGGAAGTGTGGCCATCTCATTGCACATGCACACTCTGTTGGGCCACTAATCTTATGCATTTTATTCACTACCATATATTTTCTGCCATCCATTTTTCTCAAGTGAGATCATTTCCTTAAGAATGCAAATTTGGAGGGATCTGGGAAGGTGGCTCAGTTGTAGAGTGCTTGCCTTGCATGACTGAGGCCCTGGGTTCGATTCCTCAGCACCACATAAGCAAAAAGAAAAAAGCTGGAAGTGGCACTGTGGCTCAAGTGGTAGAGTGCTAGTCTACAGCTGAAGAGCTGAGGGACAGTGCCCAGGCCCAGAGTTCAGGCCCCACAACCGGACCTCCCCCCCAAAAAAAAAGAATGCAAATTTGGAATTCTTTTAGAGTTAGAATTTCTTCATTACTATCTGTAGAAATGAAGTTCCAAATCTTAATACAGTCCAACAATATCTTAATTCTGTTTACTAGCTTTATATATATTCATACAAAACTGTGGATTATGTTCTCTAGTGTTTATTCATGTAAGAAACACCTTCTTAATTAGCTCACAAACCTTTCTGTCTAGTCTTTTGTAAAATGTAGGTCTTTCTCCAGTCTTTTACTATTCATATGGATAAAACAATATCTTTTATTTCTCTGTTTAGTTTTCTATGTCAATAGTCAGAATGTAGCAGACTATTGGAAGTTCATTGCTTTTGTTGACATTTCGTACTGCAGTGAAACATGCTTATGTGTCCATGATTACATGAATATTGTTACATTTCTTTAAGGTTTTAAAGACTGATAATTGCTTTAAAAATTATGTCTTGTGAAATCCTTCTTCAGGTGCACCAATTCAGCTTAAGAACTTAGACACTTGCCATCATGTAGTAATGTCAACACTTTATTTCACCAACATTACTATCAATATTATGAATGGTTATTTTATGAATTGAAATTAGACATCTTTAGCAGATGTTTATTATCACTCTTTGTGGAATGCTAGAAATAAATACGAACAGTTGAGACAAAAGTATATCATCATTTATTTTACTTATTTATTTATTTTTGGGTCTGGTCGTGGGGCCTGAACTCTGGGCCTGGGCGCTGTCCCTCAGCTCTTCAGCTCAAGGCTAGCACTCTACCACTTGAGCCAAAGTGCTACTTCCGGCTTTTTTCTTTTTGCTTATGGGGTGCGGAGGAATCGAACCCAGGGCTTCATGCATGGAACCCACACCCATATCATTTATTTTTAAGGAATAAATTTCTAAGACACAATCTTATTCCAATACCATGATAAAGAATTTTTTTAAATCACTAGGTAGTAATATAAAGTTCCAACCCTTAATTGTGTGTTCCAACCCATTTGTGATTTCAAGCCACTTACTTATGTCCCCTTGTCTACCACTCAACCTTTCCATTGAATACAAATTAATGTGCCACGCTTTTGGCAGGTTTTTCTAACCTGTTTGAGTTCTTGCTGTATCTTTTATTCCTTGTCTTATTTCTTATAAACTTGTGTTTACCTTGAGTTTCTTAAGTTATACTCTATGTTTCTTACAAATCCAAAATTTCTCCTTCAAATTTATTTCTATCCTATTTTATTTATCTGCTGATACTCTTCAATATTTCTAACTTCTAAGCTGCAGAAGAAGTTATTAATATGTCATAGTCATTATGATCATAAACTGTAAATTTGAGATCTCAATCTGCAGTTGTACCCTGGGCAAGTTACTTGCTAACTTTATGGCAATATTCCTCATAGGTGAAATAAAGGTAATAGTTACATCTCCCAGGAATTTCCTGCAGGTTAGATTAAAAAGCACTTGGAAGTAGTGGCTGATAGATATAATCATTCACACATATACATGGTAAGATTTTTTCTTAAAAATATTAGCATTTTGTAAAACTGCCTCTTTTTCATATTTTGAAGCAGCTGAGATGAATATTTAATCTATGTTTCTGAATTAGCTCTGAATAGCTCATGAGGTGGTCAGATGTGAAGTTAAGAGTAGGCTTGGCTTAGAATGTTATCTTAGATCTGTGTTTTTTGTAGCTTTGTGGCTATGTGACCTTATTCAGACCACTTTAGTGTTTATTGATTTGTTTGTTTCTCTTCATTCTAAAATAAAAATAGTAGAATCAAATTAAAATGTGACAAGTTAAGTGTCAGAGTATCTGGTAAGAACGATGAACATCAACTCCTAATAATGTACTTCAAAACAATGACCAGGCTCCTGGGTAAAAGAACTCTTTCTCAACCAAGGAATAGAACAAACATAATAATATCTACAACACAAGTCTTTCTAAAGGATTCTTTGAAATTACAGGTAATACTATCAAACAAAATATAATGATTTAATAGAAATTCTTTCTATGTGCTTTTCTAAAAATTAATCCAATTAAGAGTTATTTCCTCTCAAATATTTGAGCACAATGTATTCAAAGAGCACTAATTCTGAGTGAAACTTCAGAACACTTCCTGAAATATTTTTCACATTTCCATAATATTACAAGAGATTTAAATACATCATGCTTCTTTTTAAGTCATGTGATTCTGTGGTATGGTTTTAGATACATACTATATTATCATTAAGTGATCATTAAATTGTTTCTTCATAGTAAAGACTTACTTTTAGCTGCAGGTATTTGAAATATTTATAACTTTAGTATTAATCAAACAGATTTTTTTTTTGTCCGTCTTGAACTCTGGGCTTGGGCGCTGTCCCTCAGCTCTTCAGCTCAAGGCTAGCGCTCTACAACTTGAGCCACAGCACCACTTCCAATTTTCAAGTGGTTTAGTGGAGATAAGAGTCTCACAGACTTTCCTGCCCAGGCTGGCTTTGAACCAAGATCCTCAGATCTAAGTCTCCTGAGTTGCTAAGATTACAGGCGTGAGCCACCAGTGCCAGGCTCAGAAATTTATTTATTTTATTTATTTTTTTAATTGTGAAAATACTGTACACAGGGGTTACAATTACGTGGGCAAGATAATGAGTACATTTTTATCAAGCATCGTTGCCTCCTCCTTTGTTTCCCCTTCCCATCCCTTCTCATCCTCTCCCCATCCCCCACAATCCTCCTCCCCGCCACCACCAAAGTTGTAAAGTTCGTTTTGACATAAGGACTTGTACATCTCATTGTTGCAATAGGTCCACCTGTATCCCTATTTAAACTATTTGTTTTTTTTCTTCCCCACAAAGTATACCAACATCAAATACAGTGAAAACAGGAGTTATAATGTGGGGGAGGGACATACAAAGCAACAGCGAAATCATCTTATAAATATGTTAGAAACAATTGCAAGAAAGACATTTGAATCCTTATCTTGGGGTTCATCAACTTATCTGACCTTTTCTGCTTGACTCAGACATATACTACTTATTGCAAATAAGGGAAACCATGGGACCTATGTTTCTTTGGGCCTGGCTTACTTCATTCACTTAATATACATTTTTCCAAGTCTTACCATTTCCTAACAAATGGGGCAATGTCATTCTTTCTTATGGAGGCATAGAATTCCATTGTGTATATATACCACATTTTCTTGACCCATTCATCTACTGAGGGGCATCTGGGTTGGTTCCATATCTTAGCTGTAGTAAATAATGCTGCAATAAACGTAGTCATGCTGGTAGATTTAGTGTGGTCTTGTTTGTGAACATTTGGGTAAATGCCCAAAAATGGGATTGCTGGGCCATAAGGGAGCTCTATGTGGAGTCTTTTGAGGAACCACCATACTGCTTTCCAAATTGGTTGAACAAGTTTACACTCCCACCAACAATGCAGTAAGGTTCCCTTCTGTCCACATCCCCTCCAGCATCTGTTGTTATTAGAGTTCTTGAGTATAGCCATTCTGACTGGGGTGAGGTGGTATCAGATATTTATTTTTATGTTTTGAAATTCCAGCCAAGTTCTGGTGCCTCACACCTGCAATCCTATTTAGAAGGCTGAAATCCAGAAGGACATGGTTCAATGTCAGTTTAGGCAGTAAAGCTCTAAAGATTCAATCTTCAATTAACTAGCAAAAGATTGAACTGGAGGTGGTATTCAAGTGGTTCAGTGCCATCCATGAGAAAGTGTGAAGCTCTGGGTTCAGAAAAAAATAGAATATGTCTCATTAATTATGTGTTCTGGAGAATCAAGTTGATAAAGCAGCTTTAGGGTTAATAACAGTAATATGTTAAAGAGAATTATTATTCAAATTTAAAAGTAAAATTTAAAATAAAAATGTAGCACAATGTTTTAATAAAAACAACTGAATTTAGGAACATCTGAAATGGAAAACAACTGTTTTGAAACTTATTCACATGTTTTATTGTTTATGTTTGTAGTGTATGTGTGTGCGAATGTCCTGGGGCTTGAACTTAGCACTTGGGCATTGTCCCTGAACTTTTGTGCTTGGCCAGCACTCTAATAATTGAGCTATAGCTCTGCTGCGGGCTTTTTGGTAGTAATTTAGAGATGAGGTACTTTGTCTTTGAAACAGAATCCTCAAGCGGGATACCGGTGGCTCATGCTGGTAGTCCTAGCTACTCAGGAGGCAGAGATCTGAGGATCATGGTTCAAAGCCAGCCTGGGCAAGAATGTCCATGAGACTCTTATCTCCAATAAAGCACTAGAAAACTGGAAGTGGCACTGTGGTTCAAGTGCTAGAGCCCTCGCCTTGAGCTGAAGAGCCCAGGCCCAAAGTTCAAACCCCAGGACCGACCAAAACAAACAAAACAACAACAACAACAAGAACAACAACAAAAAAAAAAACCCAGAATTTTCAGATCCCTGAGTAGCTAGGATTACAGTTGAGAGCCACCAGTGGCCCATTCAAACATGTTTTAATTCTATTCTATTATGCTCTTTTTAAAAATAACATGTTCAAAAATTATTCATAATAAATATTAATATTATCTTAATTCTATGAACAGTCATACATTGATTGTTCAGTTTTTTTTTACATATTTGTCTTCTATAAGAACCTTTGATTATTTATCACGAGAACACAAATAAATTTTATTGTTTGAGAATAGCAGTAATTTTGTAGGAAAGTACTTTCATCAGAAGAATTTAATAACAGTTGGAGTTTTAAACAGTATTGTTTTATAACTTAGAATCCATTGTTTTTAAAGTTTTGAGATTTATGAAAAGCATTTGAAGAAAAGTATTTGTCCTTAAAATATTTATATGATGAACAGTTCAAACTTTTGTTTAAATTCATATTCAAGGTTCTATTTAGAACAATTTGAAACAGACTCATTCAATCACTCTGGAATTTCAACTGATTAGTAGCACATTAATCAGATGAATGTATTCACAAATATGAAAATCACATACTATTGAGTTTCATCTATAGGACAGAAATCCTTTAGGATTGAGTAATTTTTCTTAATAATAAGCACTCAGTGTTGGTTGGCTTTTATATATGCAGCTGGTGAGGGGAAAAAATCTCTGGGGTAGAATTTTCCTCTAGAGCTTTTGCTATAACTCAGGGCAAAATTACCACCTGATGGGGGTTCAAGCTTAGGAGGATAATATCTTCCTGGACAATGTTGCCATCCCTTTCCACTCACGACCATTACTGTTGACATCCAATGGATTAGTCAAGAGAAAGTCTGCACGAGGGAGATAGGTGCAGACAAAACAAATGAGTCACCTTCTCTAATGTGAAGAGTTTTGAATGTCTTTTCTTCTTGCAGTCACCTTTCTTATAGGCTATACCCCAAGATTCTTTTTGTACTTCATCATGGAAAATAGTTACGTCTATCAAAATGCCAGGAGAAAACAAATAAATGGAGCACAATGTAAAGATAAGTTCAGA
Organism: Dipodomys ordii; assembly: GCF_000151885.1. Classification (NCBI taxonomy): domain Eukaryota; kingdom Metazoa; phylum Chordata; class Mammalia; order Rodentia; family Heteromyidae; genus Dipodomys; species Dipodomys ordii. The sequence continues at coordinate 22,326,719 of NW_012267224.1, forward strand.
AAGAGAACATCATAATTACATTCAGTTAATGCCATTGTCACCATTAAAACATACATGTGAGCTTATACTAGCCCAATTTTTAAAACAATACTTTATACTTTTATTGATATGCATCAATAAGTCATCAGGGAATAGAAATTGCTTTTCTGATATACACATGAACATCAATAAACGTGAAATTTCCTTGTGAGTGATAGAAAGAGGACATCAAAGATTAGATACTCAGTTACAAAAAAAACCCCAAAGTATCTCATAGTAGAAGTCACAGCTGTGTCTTTCCATGGAGGGATGTAGTACAAATGGAAAAGGAAACAAGTTTGTAGATAATTAAAATATTCTACATCTTCCTCTTGTCCACATGGTTTTGTATACTTTTCTGTTTGCATGGACTTTTATATTTACATTTGTTTATTTCCCAAACAAGAAATCTACCCTCCAAAAGCCAGACAAATCTGGGCAGCAGTGACTTACATCAATAATTCTAGCTTCTTAGGCCATGATCAGAGGATTGAGGTTCAGCTAGGGCTGAAAAGTCCCTGAATCTCCCTCTCCGATTAACCAGCAAAATGTCAGGGTGAAGATACGGCTTTACTGGTAGAGTGCTGGCTGCAAAAGATGAATAAGGCCCTTATCTCAAACTCTGAAACTGGCACACATACACAGCACACATGCACGTGCACGCGCGCTCGCGCGCACACACACACATACACACACAAACAAAACAAAAAAAGACAAGATTGTTAATTGTATTTGTCTTTATCACTTGTTTCTTTTAAGCTCTATAGAATTGAGATTCTCAAGAAGATACAAGAAGACTTGCCAAATTAAAAAAAAAAAGTAGTAGCAAGATGTTGAGAAGAAAATGAGGCTGGAATCCACTGACCAAAGTTCTAGAAAAAATAGCTCATGTACAGAGAACTCCAGAGCTCTCAAGACGGTGGTTGGTCCATTAGCATTCGGCAGTGTTCATTAGTGCATACTTGTGGGCGAATATCCAAATCTGCAAGAATTTTTTTAAAGAACAAAAAGATTAATACCTTAAATTTTCTGGGCCAATAGAATGTAATCATGCTGTTCCTTTCAGCCGTCTTACAAAAGAGGATAGTGTTTAGACTGAATGTTCAGACTTGCCGTGCATCATTGGCAGGGAATAATCAATCACACTAATGCTTGTCTGGTTTTGTCTAACGAATCTCAAAAGAAAACTCCAAAGATGAAACTGTAGTAAAAAATGTTTAAATATTTCCCTAAATATATTCTGAATATCTATAAGAATACAAAATATTCAACACCATAAAAAGTGAAATTTGTGATGACTGACATTAAATAAAAATGCCAAGCATTTTAAGAGGCAAAATAATAAGATGACTAAGAAGACAAAATCAACCCAAATCAACTCCGGGCTGACATACATGAAATAGATTGACTGGCATTCCAATTACTTAAGAGGCAAAAGGAGAGATCAAATGGTATACTAGTTTGCTAGGGCTGTCATAACATAATCATGATGGTCTCATTTTAGCTAAATGATTACTTTAAAGACCCTGTCTCCAGGTTCATTTTTGAAATACTGGGAGTTGGGAAAATAACACTTGATTTTGGCTAACACATTCAATCCCAAACGAACATATCGATGATTCCTACTATATGTAATAAATAGAGTATGTGAAACATAATTTTAACATAGAATTATAAAAATATAAGTAAAACATATAGGTAGCTGTTTACATTATCTATTAAATATGAAAAATGTATATTATAGATTTATCTATCTTTATATACAAAATAACCTACACATTTCATGTCGACACCAGAGAACTGAGCTTCTCTAAGGCCAATATTACAATGTACAAGATGAAAATTTTAATGCATAGTTTTAAGGCCAATATTATAATGTATAAGTTGAAAATTTTAATGCACAGTTTAAGAGCTACATTTACATGACAGGTTCATTGATTTTATAACATGGTAGGATAGGGATATAAGCAGAAATAAGCTATAATAGTAAGTCAATTTTTGTTTCTCTGTTAACATGGAAAGGTAAGAGCATTAAAACTCAGGGTTTGGCTATCTAGAGTGTAGCACTCTACTGCAGCTTTTTTTACATCTCTCCAGGGTGGGGAGAGTTCATTTGGCAGAAGACTTGCTGATGTGACTAATGGAGCTTTACACAAAAAATCCTAAGTACTGTTTCAGAACAAACAGCAACCTGGACTCAGACCAAGACTTTAATTTTAGTTATATACTACTTTGTGACAACTTAGTCAGCTACTTAGTGTCTTTGAGGCCTATATAGTGTTTTTGAGGCCTAAATTTTCTTGTTAACAGGAAAATTATATCATCTATTTCATGCACATGTATAAAAATGAAATTCTTTAGGCCAGCCTACAGCATGTTCTAATTAATTTATGTTTCCTTAAATAACATGTACAGTAAAAATGAGTCAGAAAAGATTTCTCCTGCACACAACACAAGCATTAAAATGCCCTTGAATTCCCAAGTAATGATAATGGGAATCCATTTTGTGTTTTAATATTTTTAAGGTGAAAATAGTATCCTAAACTGTATTTCCTATTTCATTTCTTGGAAATTCAAGGGCATTTTAATGCTTATGTTGTGTGCAGGAGAAATCTTTTTATAGTATTTGCCCAGTTAACTGTGAGAAGTTTGTTAGTATTTTTAAAGGACATTTGTAAGAACACTAATGCTGCTAAGAAGAAGCAATAAAGAGTAATATAGGAACTGAGATGATCAATAGAAAATTGTGATAGTGATTACTGACTGTAGTAAATGTGTTGGTAAAACCAAAGAAACAATTAGACATCCACAGGCATATAGAAATAGCAACACTGCAAAACATAGATCAGTTCTTAATATTAATACAGACAAATATCTCTGTCTGACAGAATCAGTAAAAACATCTGTATTCTGTTTCTGGATGTTAGTGAATAGCTAATTCCAAAAATAAAGGCAAAAGTCTAAGTCCAAGAAACAGACAGAGAAACTAGGGCCTTTCTTAATGTGTCTAAACTTGGGTTTGCATCACAGAAGTTCTTGTAAGTTGCAGTGGTCACGACTCAAAGTCAAAAATAAAAAGTCAGCAAAGCCAGAGAGCAGTAATGTAATCACCATTAACTGAAGGTAAGACTAATGCCTGTGCTGACAAAAATACCTGACTTGAACATCGTTCAAGTTAGAAATAAACACTGTAAGAAATAGAATCTGCTGGCCTGGAAGGAATGTGGAATTTTCATTGGTGTTGAAAATTGAAAATGAAAAGACAAGGCCAAAGTAATGGCCAGGATTATTACTCAGTGATATACAACACTGAAGGTATTGCTCTAATGTCCTATAATAAGCTTGAAATAATATAATGAACAATTAAAGCATCTGTTTAGCCTAGTGTTATTTAAGCCTTTGTTTAATTGCAGTTTACAGTGACATTCAGTCTTAAGAATGTAAGAAAATATTCTGCTTGAGGAACAGAAGGGGCAGGAATGACTTTCAACCACAGGATGCCAGTGGGAAAGGTTTTCAGAACATGGAGAGATGAGGACACACACACCTGCTCCATGCATAGCTACCCTAGGGTGATGTATAAGGGAAAGTGGCTTCGACCAGGACCTGATGAGCCCACAGTATTGCCTAAATAGGAAAGAGAATTAAAATAGTGTTTAGTGTTTAGAAGAAAGAATGACTAGAAGGAGAGAGACCTTTCAAATCGGGTTGTGTTAATGATATACTTGAATGGAAAATGGTGTTCTTGAAAACAGAAAATGAATAGGAAATTTTTAAAACCCTGTATTTTGATGATAAAATTAAGGAAATCTTATCACATGCTGGTGGTGTGGTATGAGAAAATGGATGCCACTTTGAGATTTTTAGAGTTACTATGGCCAATTAAAGTTATGAGAAGGGAATATGAAATCTCGGGAAAAAAAGTTTGATCTGATATTTTGCACTCAAAGGGTTCAGTAGGGAAGTAAGACACTGGGGTATGGCTATGAATGAGATGTTTAAGGACTGTTAGATTATTTTAGAGACCTGGGATTCTCCTAGGATGTATGTGAAGATGTAATAACATCCAATGACATTTATACTTGCAGTCCCTCCCTTGAATGGTTCCTTCAACATTGGCAAGATTCCCTCTAACCTGGAAATTTTCACCTCTTTCTTGAACAGTTCCTATCATGTGATATTTATTGAGTTTAGATTAGCATATAATCTGCTCGGATTTCAGGAGTCATTCTGAATTAGTATGGGCTAATTAGTATAGTAAGTAACTGAACTGAAAGCACATGGCTAAGAGCACAATACTCTTCTTCCTCAAGTGAAGAACACATTCCTACCACATCTTAAAAAATAATTCTGCTTCATCTATCACAGTTGATGGATAGTTAGGGCCTTGTAGGCTATGTGGTTGCTATAATGTTATCTTATTGGAGGTAAAATGAGTATAGTAACATTTATTACCTATGTCTATACTATTCCATCTTTCAGAATGGATTTGTTTTTGTCACATTGTGCTTTGAACACAGGACTTTGCTTTTCCTAGGCAGGGCTGTTGTCACTTGAAAGATACCTCCCATCCATTTTGTTTGATTTTTATAATTTTTTCACATAGGATCTCACTTTGTTCCTGGGATGGCTTGGACCATAATCTTATTTCTAATTCCCATATAAATGGTATGACACACAGACACACACACACAGATAGATACACAGACACACACAGACACACAGACACACACACACACACACACACACACACACACACACCAGAGTACACAGCATTTTTCAATTGACTGAAATGAAGTCTCACATTTTTTTTTTTGCCAGGATTAGCTTGGAACTGTCTCTTAGTAGCTAGGAGTATAGGAATGAGCTACCATACCCCGTTCAGATTGTGTTGTTACTTTTTAAAATTCCTAGTTATGTTTAATATTGAGTTAAATGTATGAAAGAAATTCAGTAAGCACTCGTATCTGTTGCTACAATGTAGAACATTTTCAGATTTATTAATGCACTTTATCATTCTGAAATTCAATAGGAATACATCTTTCATTTATGGAATTGTGATGAACAATAAAAATAAGATGTGTACTTTTTTCTGTTGAGCTCAAATGAAGTTTATTTGCCTGCTCATCGCAGGATACCTTATTGGCACTTTCTGTTGTTGATCATGTAATATATTGTTTTATGCATTCCTTAGAAGTGGTGAGAGTCTGGGAAACCCTTTCAAATAATGCCAATTGAGCTGGTATGTTGGTTCTCTCAGCCTTAGGAATCAACTACTTTTCTCTGGTGGTTATTGGTCAAGTTCTAAAATAGCTCATAAGGAAAGAAGAAGATCATGGGGAAAACTGAGGAGCTTTGAAGGCCTTTAGTCTCAACCACCAACCTCTTAAATTCCCATGTATAATGCATGCTTAATTATTAACATTTTTATATCTTTGTGCTTCGTTAGACTAAAGAATCATTAAGATACTGAAGGTAAATGTGTAAACATTTCTTTCTTTTTTTTCTTTCTTTTTTTTGTCTTTTCTTCTTTGGTACTGGGGATCGAACCCAGGACGTAGCATGTACTATGCAAGTGCTTTGCAACTGAGTGTATTCCCAACCCTTGCCTTTTATTTTCATATTCAATTGCTTCTATATCTCTGTAAAGGCTTAAGTGCAGATGGGTACAAATTCATTCTTAAGTAACAGTATATTTCATAAATAGTACAGAATAAAATTTTACAAGACATTGACATTTAATAAGGATTCCAACACAATTGCCTTCAATCCTTTTGTGCTCAAAAAGAATATTGTGCTCAGGAACACTAAATCTGGGTCTTCTTCAATTAAATGGCAGCTATTTAATTTAATTAGTGGGTTCATGATTCACTTCCTATTCATACTGAGGTCCAAGTGTGAGCTAATAGCTCTTGTCCTAAGAACTCAGAACAAAGCTCAGATGAAGCCAAAATTACTAACAGGGCATCTGTATAATAAAAGTACATTTAAAAAATAACAACAGAAAATGTGATTTGCATACAAAACACATTAAAATTAACTTGATCTCACAATTATACCCTACAGTATCTAGAAAAGCAAAGAACAATTGGTTAACATAAAATCATTACCAGACCCTCACAGTATTTCTGGGTCACACTATCAGCCTTAGAAGAAAGTATTTGCTTTGCCTACTGAATCTAATCAGGCTCTAAAAGACTGAATGTCAGAATTTCTTTCTTTTCAAGGCCTTCCTTCTAGGATATCCCAATGCCCTCTTAATTGGTCATACCTGTGTTTATCAGGGTTAGAAAATTTTTTTTCCTTAGAAGTGCTTGGGTTAGAAATTAGAACTTTATGCTTGCTAGGCTAGGCCTTTCTTACTTCAATTAGTTTTAGGTAGGGACTTGCATTTTTACCCCCGGCAGTCTTTAGACAACATTTCTTCTATGTGTGACCCTGCATATCTAGACTCAAAGGAAAAAACCATTATACTAGCTTATTGCTTGAGATGATCTCTATCTCCTGAGTAGTAGGGATTATAAGGATGAGCCAAGATGCCTAGTCAGATATTTTTTATAACTTGGTGTTCTGTGTCAACAGAATTCTTCATTTTCTTTTTTCCGTTTATTCAAGACTGGTAGATTTGTTCCAGTGGATGAAACTAAAGTGACATATCATTGTCCTCCAAAAACCAGAGTTTACCTTAAACCTCACTCTTAATGTTGCACATAATATAGTTTTGGATGATGTATAGACCAATACAGTGTCATAAAGAGCATCTTCACCCTCTATTCCTCCTGCCACAAAACAGTTGTAACATCACCAAACTCTTCACTGAATTCAGTCAATAAAATTATAAAGATGAAAATGTGTTACTGTGCTTACATATTTCTTAATTATGCAATTAAAATGTCAAGGGATTCTATGTTTGAACAAGAGATTTTGAACAAATTCATGGTAACTATAAAACTTATGCCCTTTAACATAATTTGTTCTATTGTTTGTCTCTAATAATAATATTATTATTAATAAGTGGAAGCCATCTCAGAGAGGTGATAGATTTTCAGTTATGAAGGCTTAACTACTGCCCAATGGAATTGAGATACAATTATTTATTCAAAATTGTCCTCAGTAATATAATACTTTGGTGTTTTGATTTTTTTCAATTCAAGCATACAATATTCAATTCAGTAGTGATTGAATTTTATTAATATAAATTATTAATAGCTAAAGAGCTATACTATGTACATTGCTATGATCTGACAATTTTTTTACAGTGTGTTTTAATAGGACATCATGAAAACTGAGGACTGTCTGTTTTACTGTATTATAAATGTTCCCTACTTCCTCTGAATTATAATATGTTCATATTTGAATAAAAATTGCATTTCTATATATTTTATAATTGAAAACATATTTTGTTTTAGATTTTTCCTTTTGAAATTCTTAACAATTATTAGTTGTATATATTAATAGGGTTCAGCTTGATATACTTCCATACATACTTTTCTTAAATACTTATTGAAATGTATGTTTAGCTGCATTTTTATTTCCTTACCATTCATAGCTGTTTAATTTTAATAAACTTTAAAGCTATATAGACAATTTACTACCTCTGGCTTATGACTAAACTATGGAATGCAATAAATCTGTTTTATTACATATTTAAGTCCTAAAATTCAACTCAAGCAATATTTTGCCCTGAATTATTAAACAAGTACCAAAGATTTTCATGACCCAAGTCTTCTTTTTTTCTATGTTCATTCCATTTAACAAATAGTGAACATTTACTATGAACAAATATCATGCCATATACTGGACATAGATGAATAAGCAAATAAAATAGATTAGTTCTGTTGCTATTTTGAATCTAGACATGATAACAGGTGCATATCTTCAATTACTTCCAATTAAATCATGTATAGCTCCACATAACTGCAAATGACATAATTGAAAATTTAATATAGAGAAAATGTATAACTCTCTAAGAGGTGGTTTTGCTATTAGAATCACCCTGGCAGGTCTTGTCCAGCTTTCTATTTAATCCACTCTGCACAAGAAAAAATAATTTCTGTTACATAGATAATATGTGCATTACCACACACATTATCCACATTTTGCCTCCATTCTTAAGATTTCCATGTATGTCTAGATCTCTGGCTGAATTTTTCTTATATTCTCAAAGTTTTCTTCAAAGACAGTAGGAAAATGATGGGCCAACGTACAAATGAAATTTCAGGGATTTGAACTTTTATGACTTGAATGTGTTGGTTGCATAATCTGTTAATGGAATTTGTAGATGTTGGCCTTTTGGGACATAAGTAGGCTGACATGAGGTCCTGTGGGTGAGGCTCATGGTAGGCAAAGTTACTTTTGGCTTTTATTTTTTAACGTTGTTTGTGTGGGTATTGGGGTTTGAACTCAAGTCCTGGGCATTGTTCCATAGCTTTTCCTTTATGGCCGGTCAATCACTTGAGCCATGTTTCCACTCCTGCATTTATGATGGGTAATTAAAGATAAGAATCTCAAATTTTTTTCTTCCTAATGGTTCTGAATCCTAGTCCTCAGAGCTCAGCCTCCTGAGTAGCTAGGATTACCAAGGTGAGCACTGCTTCCCAGCCGAAGGAGAGAGGCAGACCTGATCTCTCATCTCCTCCATTTGCTAAGTAAGGCATAGGATGAAAACCTGTACTGTTGATTTTTTTTTGCCTATTCACCTTGGACTTCTTTGCCTCCAGAACTGTGACCTAAATAAATTGTCATCTTTTCAGTGGTTTGTTGGAGACAAGTTTCAAAGACTTTTCTGCCTGGGCTGGCTTTGAACTGAATCCTCAGGTATCATCCTTCAGAGTAGCTAGAATTGTAGATGTGAGCCATGGTGTCCAGGTCTAGGAAGGGACACTTTAAAAGAATACACACAGACTTTCCAACAGTGACAAATGGTTTTAGTATTCTGAAAGTCTATTACCATATGGAAGAAAACCAGCAGTGGCTATTCAAACATCATCAATCCCATTGTCCTTAAGTACCAGGATTCTTGGTGTAGAATAAAGAAAATTCAGATGTAGAAGGGAAGGTGATTAATTAAAAACACTATAATCTTCTATTTAAATTGAAAATAATGACATATACTTTTATAAGTCATATATATTGTAAAAATACTGTACAGAGGGGTTGCAGTTGCATGAGCAAGGTAATAAGTACATTTCCTATCCAGCATTGTTACCTTCTCCTTTGTTTTTCCCCTACCATCTCTTTACTCCCCACCTCCCCAACTCCTCCTGCCCCCTGCCCCCTGAAGTTGTAAAGTTTGTTTTAAACATAGTGTCTTGTATACCTCATTGTTACAATGGGTCAACCTCTATCCTTATTTAAGCATTTTGTAATTTCCCTTCCCCTCCCCAAATTATAAAAATGTATATACACAATGTAGTGTACCAGTATAAAATAGAGTAATACCAAAGAAACCAAAAAAATTACAAAGTACATTATAAATATGTTAAAAACAATAACAAGAAAGAAAAAAAAACACCGTGTCTCTATCTTGGTGTTCATTTCACTTAACATCATCTTATATGGTCATATGTACGTAGCTTTGACCTTTTCTGCTTGTCCTAGATGAATACTAGTTATTGAAAATAAGGGAAACCATGGGACCTATGTTTCCTTGGGCCTGGCTTACTTCACTTCATATAATTTTTTCCAAGTCTTTCCATTTCCTAACAAATGGGTGATGTCATTCTTTCTGACGGAGGCATAGAATCCCATCATATATATATATATATATATATATATATATATATATATATATATATATATATATATATATATATATATATATATATATATATATATATATATATATATATCACATTTTCTTGATCCATTCATCTACTGAGGGGCATCTGGGAGGTTCCATATCTTAGCTATGGTAAATAATGCTGCAATAAACATAGTTGTGCTTGTAGCTTTATTATAGCCTTGTTTGTGATTGTTTGGGTAAATGGCCAAAGGTGGGATTGCTGGGTCATAGGGGAGTTCTGTGTGGAGTCTTTTGAGGAAACTCCATACTGCTTTCCAAAGTGGTTGAACAAACTTATACTCCCACCAACAGTGCAGTAGGGTTCCCTTTATAGGTCTTTTACAAATACACACATGCCACTGAATTCTAGTCTTGTTCAATAAAAAAGTTCTAGAAACAATAAGCATTTCAGGTGAATGAGTAACACTAAGTATCTGAATTCTTTTCTTAAAGTTTCATTTCATTCTAAAAGAAAAAAAAATCCCAGGGGGAAATATGAGCCTGGGGCTTCTTGCCATACTACGTGAAGACAAGACTGTCAAAGAATGCCCAGCAGAATCAGGGGTCCATGTGAAGATTCAAAGATGACAAAGTCTGAGTTTCAAATTACATTAAATGTAATTTATTAAAAGACATCCAGTTAAAAACAGCAGTTCATATGCTATTAAATGGGCACCTTCACTAAACCATGACTTATTAAAAACTAAGAACTAAAGGTAGATATATTTATTTCTTGTAGAAAAGAAGAATGACCTAATCTGGATTTTAGGTAATTCTAGCTTCATTTGAGGTTTGACTCAGAAAACAACAACAATAATGCACATCTACCTATAGCTATCCATGGCAAAATGTGACCCTCCAAAATATATGTCAGGTTCCTAACATTCAAAACCCATAAGTATATCCTTAGTTGGAAAAAGATCTAAGTATATGTGCATCCTAAATAGCATAACCAGAGAAGGCCCTAAGCATCATAATTACAGTCTTCATCAGATAGAAGTAGAGAAGACCTCTACACAAAGAAGGCCCAGTGGAGATGAAGGCAAAGATGTGGTTTTTTTTTTAGTTATAAGCCAAGTAAGGCATGCAACCATTATGAACTGTAAGTAGCAAAGGATAACTTCTCCAGGAGCCTTCCCAGACAAAGCAGCCCTGTCAGCATTTGACTTCACACATCTTCCTCCTAAGATTGTGGGATAATACCTTTCTGTGGTTATAATCCACTCAGTGCCTGGCAGTTGGTGAACACAGCCAGAAGAAACTAAATGCAGGTGTCATAACCTGCATTCTAAGAAGGAGATTATTTTCTTAATACCCTAACTGTAAGACGTAGTAAAAAAATCAGCAGGCTATTTAAAATATAAATGTAATTCACCAGACTTCCTTGAATCATGTTGTAAATTTCTATTTTCCTATGGATTTTATCCTAATTAAAAATATATTATGATAACTAAAATTGTGTTATCTACAAAGTAGTTCTTAACTCTCTCAGGACCAGTAAGGGAATGTTAGGGGAATTAGAAATTAAGTTTGGATTAGGTAATAAAATAAAAGCTATTACATAGATACTTGCTTTATTACCTTTTCTACAATTCATATAAGGATGATAATTATTTCCCATAGTGCAGTGTGGTTTTGGTGTAGATGGAAATTTTGGTGGTATAAAAAAGAGGTCACAGAAATTTTCATGGGCTATATGTTACTGGTAAAATGAAATTATCCAACACATGTCTTTTAAAGAAGAAATATGCAAGCAAACAAAAATCCTGAAACCAGAGCAATCTCATTTTACCACTCACAAATTTCTAAAATGCAGAGGGAAAGATAACTGAAATGAGATTAGCATGATAAATCCAATTATGAAACACGCATTTCTAATTGCATAGAAATAAGGAGAGAATACGTGTCTCTGAGAGTTTTAAAAATTATGGTAAAGATATTTCATCATTTTAAACAAAGATAAAAATCTCCTTATTATAGACATACAAATGCCAATGCATTTATTAGGTGAACATTTGGTAATCAAGTTGTGGACATGGGGAGGATATAAAATGCTCTTGTCTTCTAATGGATAAATGTATTCATTGTATTTTATTCAAATGCAAGCATTTGAATTAAACAGTTGAGTGAAACTACTTAATTTGTGTAGGCTTTCTGATTAAAATAAACACTTGTTATTTCTGCCTCTGCATTTTTTCTATTAATTTTTATTCTGTACAAAGAAATAAGGATTTCAGTTTTCCAGCTTCATGTAAGTAACAATTTTCTTGGAAGCCCATATGACTGGGTAAAATTCAGTGAAAGATATATTCTTAAAAACTTAAGTTATACTTTCTGATAAATGAAAGAAAATGACTTTGGCTTGTTCAATCAGGATTGATATGATAGTTAATTTTGATTATCTAAATATAGCCAGCTTAAGCTAGTTTCTGTTCCTATATTGCTTTTATTGTCTTTATTGCTTTTATATTTCCAATATTAATCTCTTACTTGGAGAGCTAACAAATAACTAAAATTTTACCTGTTCCTGCTATAAATACTAACTGGTGTGAAGAGGAAGTCAGTGGCTCTACACTTGTAAAAGAACTATAGTAAAGATATAATATGCACCAAACTGGCAAAACGAAAAGGACTGCTAAACAAAGAGGGTAGACAGGCAATGAAGAATTAAATTAAGTAAATTAATAAGTTATCAAATGTTGTAGTGTAAACATAGCAGGAAAGGGCAGAGATATTCACACTGTATTAAAGAGAATAATTTGGTCTAAAGTTATAGTTAAAAATAGTAAGAGAAATTATATATACATATATGTTTGTATGTTTGTGTGCTTATGTAGAGAGAGAATATAAAAGAATTTGAGCAATAGCTGCATTAATGTAGAGCAAAGTGATATAAAATCAAAGAAAATATGAGCATTGCAAACACATAAAAGCATAGATCAATACTGTAATGAGGGAAATGTAGTAAAGATTCTAATGAGATTCTATTCAATACACACTAGAATTGTATATATGTATGTATGTATGTATGTATTTGCCAGTCCTGGGGCTTGTAGTCAGGGCCTGGGCACTGTCCCTGAGCCTCTTTTGCTCAAGGCTAGCCTTCTACTGCTTGAGCCACAGAGCCACTACTGGCTTTTTCTGTTTATGTGGTACTGTGGAATCGAACTCAAGGCTTCATGCATCTAGGCAAGCACTTTATTACTAAGCCATATTCCCAGCCCCACACCAGAATGTTTAACCCACGGAACTACTAATCAAGATACAAGGGACTAAAAGTTTTCAAGCACCTTTGTTGAGACAACAAAATACTTTTACTTGAATATTATGACAACTCTTTAGTAGTTAAACTTGGAAAGTAATTACCCAACTGGTAAATGAATTCACAAATCGTGGCATATCAATACAATGGAATCATACTGAGTAATTAAATAACGGATTATTAATACATGCAACAGTAGAATTGTGTTCAATTGTGCTCTAAATGGAAACCAGATACTAAAAATAAAATGAAATATATTTTTTAAATTTACATAGTGATCTCAAAAATGTAACCAGTCTATAGTGGCAGAAACATCAATAGATGTTGGCAACTTTGGCATTATGAGGTCCAGGAGATAATGCATTCTAAATGCACCTGCAGAACATATTTGATGTTACCTTTACTTGAGGTGGTGAAAGGAAAGCCAAGTTCCTGCTAGATAGCACAAATTAACTGAGATTTTGATTCCCTGTCTCAGCTTCTGAAGTGTTGGGAATTCTGGTGTGTGCCATTATACCCAGCAATGTCTTGTGTTCATGATTTTATAAATACATACTTATATGAAATTCCCAAATTGGACTTTGAATGTGTACTTTTTAGTGTAGCAATAGTACACAAGATAGAAAATGAAGGAAAAGAAAGGCAGAAAAGAAAAAGAATAAGAAACAGAGGATTTTATCAAGACTAATAATCCTTAAATTCTAGAAAATACTTCTTAGTTCTATGTTTTACAAAGTGTAGTTCTGCGTAAAAACAGGATTTTATATTAATCTTTGCTATTGTTTTGCTAATCATTGAAATGTTAGTCCTATTCTCTGAGAAAATTTCACTTTATTCTACTTTGATATAATTCCTGAATTTTCTAAATGTTAATCTCAAGTGAAGGACTATTTTGACCCTCCATAATTCTGAAAACTTTTTACTCCTCAGACTTACTTGGTTTTAACTCAATTGCATTGCACAGAGAGTTTGTAAAAAAAACTCAGAAATCAGCAGCTTCAAGTCAGATGAAATTGATTTTCAAGTGTGCTATAACATATTTTGAGAGAGGTCATCATGACCAAATCTTGATAACATTTTCGAAATAGTCCCACAGCACAGCATGGAATCAGCTCAATGCTAAATGAAAGCACCCCTTATTCCCCCCTTCTGTTTACTTCTTGACATTGTAGTGGTATGACATTTGGGACATCACAATGTAGTTGTCAGAATTCTTTGTTAGAAAGCTTGTCATTTAGGATTTTATTAACCCAATGATAACTAATGTCCAACTTAAAAATGATAATAAAATGTAATTCATTTTTAACAGTGAAGAATGGTGGATGAATGATGCTTATTATTTTAGTTCATCTCCCAAAATTAATTTTCTTTTTAAAAATTTTATTTTATTGTAAAGATGCTGCACAGAGGAGTTACAGTTACATGAGTAACCTAATGACATTTCTTGTAGAGAATTGTTAATGCCTCCTTTGTTGCTCTCCTACCATCCCTTCCTACCCCCGCCTCCCCCAGGCCTCTCCCACCCCAAGTTGTAAAGCTCATTTCCTATAGCGTGTCTTGTGGGTATCATTGTTGCAATGTGTCATCCTGTGTCCTTGTTTCCGCATTGTGTTATTCCCTCTCCCCCCCCAATTGCACAAATGTACATACAAGTCGCAGGGTACCAATATCAAGTACAACTGGAGCTCTACCACAGGGGGAAGAGCATACAAAGGAAACAAAACAATCTCATAGCACATTAAAAACAACAACAAAGAACTGTTTGTGTCCATATCTTGGGGTTCGTTTCACCTAGCATCATCTTATATGGCCATATGTATATAGCTTTTGAGCTTTTCTGCTGATCTGATAAAATTATCCAAGATATATACTAATTATTGCAAATAAGGGAAACCATGGGGAGAAAAACAACAATACAGATAAAGATCAAGCTGTATAGAGGGTTTAATGAGAACCTCTTTTTTCCAAAAGTTTGAGTTTATGTTAATATGCTTCATTTTATATATAGTCCTTTGCACTAAGCATTTGGGATCTTGAGATTCCCCCATTAAGAGTATCTTTTACATATTCTAGTTCTTACAGATGAGGGAGATCATGTGACCTGCTTTTCTTCTGCTCTGGCTTACTTCATTTAATATAATTTTTTCCAAATCTTTTGGATTTCCTTATGAATGGAACAAAGTTATTCTTTCTGATGGAAGCATAGAATTCCATTGCGTATACCACAATGGAATGGACCACATTTCTTGATCCATTTATCTACCAAGGAGCATCTGGGTTGGTTCCATATCTTGGTTATGCTGCAATGAACAGCAAATTAATTTTCTTAATGTCATTACAACTAGTATTAAAAAGTCAGTTTCAAAAATGTGCCAGATGTAAAATATAAAGCCAAATATATAATATGTAAATTTCAGCATCAATGTCCTTACAACTAATGAAGGAAATGAAAGTGTAAAGTGCCTGTGTAGCTTGTAGAAAGATACCACAAAAATTATTTTATAGGCAATAAAGAAAGACATTCATTTTGTAATCAAAAACACCTGAAATATAGCTTTGTAAAAGTGTTCACAAATCTCTTGTTCTACCTTTACTTTAAAAATCATGTAGACTATTGAGGATTATCATGTCTGTTAAGAAAACTGTAGGATGTACAATATCAGTTCATTAAATTTGATTGATATTAATATCTTAATCCCCAATGTTCATTTTAAATTTGGTATTATTACTCAAAAATTTTAGAGGTGAGTTAATTTGTGAATCTACACTCAAAACTCTGCAATTAAATATATATTAAAAGTGTTGTTTACATTTTTTCAGAATGGCAGGAAGGGCTTACTCAGGTGAGAGAGCTAAATCCAGGTCACAGGGAATAGGGAAGAGGAAAAAATGATCAGATTAATGGGAGATAGCTCTATTCATGCTGAGAAGCTAAAGGAAAACTGATCTTTGATTCTGGATATGATATGTTAATTACCCAATTAAGTTTATTTCTTTCAACTAAATCTTTTCTTGCCAAGTCATGTAATTTCTTTATCCATTGATTATATGATGTATTTCAGAAAGCTTCTGATAAAGGCTTTGATTTGCTAAGCAATTGCAAATCTGCAATAGTCAACGCTTCTGAGACTATTACTTTATATTAATGAGGGTTGATGGGAGTATATATGGCCCTATGTGTAACCCAAAGATGTCCTGAACAGAGCTGTTACAAACAATGAGTTAGTCAAGAAAAGAAATACTTCATTACACAGAAGGTCTTAAAATGTGTCCTTTCAAGGCTAACTAGACGATGTGGAAATTGTCCAAGTAAAAACTATCTACCTACTCAGTGTTATACTCAATTATCTTCTATTTAATAACTACTCCTAAAGTTGAATTTGCCAAAGTTCAGTTTGTCAGAATTGATATTATTGTATGATAGCTAAAGAGAATTTTTAATTGTGGACCAATTACATTTATGTTGTATAATAAAGCACTTTTCATTGAGAAGAACACAGCTGGATGAGCCAGTTTAAATTTCTTCAATATCCATGCTTGTCCAGGAACCTGAATTCTTCTGTCTAATAATTCCTTTTATTAATCTTCCTCAAGTGTGTCATTTCCTATAGATGAATGCACATCTGTTTCTTGCGAAAAGATAAAGTGGTGTCATTAATAAAATACATTTTTAAACAGAATTAAAAACTCTATCATTTAGACTTTGTTTGGTTGTCTGTTATCTCTAATAGACCATTATTTTTTCTCTTCTTCTCCCTCTTCCTTTCTCTTATTTATTTATTTTATTTTTTTACTGAGTTGGATTTGTTTATCTACCAATATGACACTATATTGTAATCACATTTATGTGTCATGATGAGTAGTACACTTAAGGCTGGGAACAATGGCTTATATCTGTATTCCCAGTTAATCAAAAGGTGTCCTTCAGGAGATTCTTTACTGAATTATAGGTTCCAGGGTTTTTTTAAAGAACTTTAAAATGAAGATCTTTAATAAATTAAAATTTAATAAATTAAAATAGCACAAATACACTATCATTTATAGAATAACTACTTTTTCTTTATCAAACTGCATACAGTTTTACACCAGCCATAATTTGTTATAAAGTGTTACATTTTTTCCTACTCTGTTTTGTAGTGCTAAAACACACTCCACTTCTTTTGAACATAATAAGAAGAAGCCATAGAATTAATGAATGCTAATGCAAGAGAGAATTTGGGAGATTATTTGCCAATATTTCACAGGTGTACAAAAGCTTGGGACCTAAAATAATTATGGTTTTTGTGGAAGTTTATAGGAGTATAGAGTGGTAGCCAACACAGAGTCTGAGTACTTTAGATGCAAATACAGAAATGTCTTGTTTAGAAGGCAGGCTCATGCTGTGCAATCAGTCCAGTTCATAGGTAAAGAGCATTATTCATAATCTTGATTACAGCAATTTCCTGCAAGTTTGCCTGGTGCTATTTTTGGATTTTGGTACTTCAAACACCACCAAGTCTGACTTTCTGCTGTGTTTTCTCCAGTAGCCTCTCTTTTACCAAAGAAATGAGTGTAGGGCTCAAGTGAAAAAGCTGGTAGTCACAGGAAGCTATAAAGTTTAACCGGTATTGTCAGGAGTTAAGAAGTGAAGGGGCAGATATTTGAAATTGAATGCTAATATTGGTTCTATATACGGGTACACGATGACACGAGAAGACTCAAATAGTTAACACAAAGCAACGGACAGCCATTACAATCTGATTAGCCAGCCCACCCTTTGATTTTTGTTGTAATGGTCTTTGAAGGCTATTGCTTTTAATTATATTTAAAAGATGTAACAGAACAAATGCTTTATTCATACATTTGGAATGTATTCCCTTAATATGTTACATACTTTTTATGATCACCAAATTGGATAATTTTGATCTTTAATGGAAGAAAGTTATTAGCCAATAAAGTATGAGTTAGAGATGGTATTGGATGATTTTATGTTGATGTAAAATTCTTACTTAGTGGTAATTCACATGACAGAAATAGATAAATAATGTTTAGGAAATATAGTCTGGGTCTCTTCTTCGGGAATTTAATTTTTTTTTATAGGATACTAGTTAAAGTCTTAGTGTGAAACCAGGCCAGCAGTTTTATAAAGCAAACACTTCCCTACTTTAAGAAATCTATCTCATAGAAAAAGAGAAAGACACAAAAGAAATATTATTTGATGCAAACCTGAATTTTAGTGTTGTGTTTCAGGTCAGTGGTTTTATAGAGTACACGAGCAATCTCATCACCACCTTGTCCATGTAATCACAGAGAGACATGGCATTAGAAAGATACATAGCAAAGAAAGACTTGGAAAATTTCTATTATGGTAGTTGGTTCAAAGTGTATTGTAAGTTATTTTTAAAAGTTTTATTTATATGTGATATTTAATGAAGCAATTATGCATAATAGACATTCCTATAAATGCTTTTTACCTCTTTGTTACTTTGAAAGGAAAAGCAATTCTATGGGCTGTTGTTTCCTTTATATCTCTGTATAATCTCTCTATTATGCTTACTAGAAAATCCTTTTTAAGAGCACTAGACTTAAGGAAAGGAAAAGAGGAAAGAAAATTAATTTTTTGAGATTATATTAGTTAAGTACATCATTCTGCTGTTAAATAAAACTAGTTAGTAAACATCAGTGAAAGATGATGATTCACTTGCTAAAGAAAAGTTTATTTGGCCCAAGTGAAAAGATAAATTTTGATGGATATAAAGAAACACTTTTAAGACTCAGAATTTAAGCATCTTCAATAAAATTTGCTTTTAACCTAATTTTGTTTGTTAATTGATAGTAATTGCTGGTTATGTGCAGATGGGTAGGAATATTCATTTTTGTTAATTAAAGGAGATTTTGAGGCAAATTTCAAATTATTTTTCCCCAAGTCTAATGGCTATTTCTATATTAGGTGATAATGGTAATTTCTATATGAGATTATCTCATTTTTATATGAAATGATTGTCACATATCATGCATAAATTTGAATCCTAACAATTGGCCAGCCATTTCTACCTTTAACTTTCTGTATAGAGAGACATATAAAAGGAACACATTTTTGTTAGGAATTATAGTGTATAATAGATTATCTCTCCTGACCCTGTTCTACTTAGCAAGCATGGTTGCAATGACAAGCATAACAAATATAACACACATTAAACACATGGGGCATGCATGACACACAAGACACTTGAGACATGAAACACATGACACATGACATATGTGATTAACAGGATATATACAACACTATGACATGTGTGGCACAAAGGGCAAACACGACATGTATAAAATGCATGCTATGCATGATATATGACATGGATGGCATATAGCTTACATATAACACATATGACATAAATAGCATGCATGATGCACATGATAAATAAGTGACACATGGTATGAATGAGATATGTGACATACATGGCATATATGCCACATATGACACACAACACACATGACAGACATGGCACATGACATGCATGATATATGGATGTGAATGCCATCTAAAATGCACATGGCACAATATGACATCCATGACCCATATGATATATATGACATAAAGATGACATGTATGAAATGCATGGTACATATGCAATGCATAATTACATGTAGGTTATGTGACATGTGTTGCATGTGTGCCATGTGGAACATACATGATATGCACAACATGAATAATATGTGACATGCATGGCAGACATGATCCACATGGCACACAATAATACAACATATAACATGCAGACACATAACACACAACACATATGATATGTGTGGCGCACATTGCACTGGTGACACACATGAGAAGTATGATATATGACATGTATGGCACACAGGACATATATGAAATACATGATCCCCATGGCGTTTATTATATACTTGACATGTATAACATGTATGACAAACAATGTACTGCACATACAACATGCATGGACAACTTGAGATATGACATAGAGATGATGCACATGACATGTATGGAATACATATCATATGAATGATGCATAAATGACATATGCATTAGATATGATGCATGAAGGCTGCATATAACACATATGACAGCATGATACATGTGACAGGCAAGACATACATCACACTGAATATATAAAATGTGTGGCATCTGACATGTATGGCACATACAATGTTCATGACCCACATGGCACATGTGTTATCCATGACACAGGTGGCATGCATGACACACATGACATAAATGACATATGTCTAATTGGCATGCATGACATATGTGACATATATGGCACTCATGTGATATGCGACATAAACACAACACACGCCATGTGTGACATGCATGATGCATGTGACACATTAGATGCATGGGATATATGACATACACAATGCATATGGCATGTGTGCTATGCATCACCCCCATGACCCATATAACCCACATGACACAATATATGATACATGATGACGTAGATGGTATGTTCAACACATGACACATGTGACAGGTATGAGAAATGTGACACATGTGATATACAACATGTGTATGGATCACATGACATATATACATATATGACCCACATGATGGATATGATGTACTAAACATATGTGATATGTGCGTTGTAAGACACATGGCAATATAACATATGGGTGTCTTGTATGACACACATGACATGTAAGCCACCGGTGACATATACAACTTGCATGACACATTTGTCAAGCATGATAAACATAACAACAGCAACAAACATGACAAATCTGTTGCATATGACACTTGTAACACATGACACATGTGACATACATGGCACACACACAATATATTATGCATGTACCACACACATGACACAATATATCAGCAATATGGAAGTTAAATTGTACACAAATGCATGTCACATGTGACATGTACTATATGTGTGATATATAAGTGGCACACTAGTTATGCGATATACATGACTCAATGTACATATAGATGGTGTGTAAATTACATATATGTCATAAATGCATCAAATTGGTATACGATATTCATGGGAATGTGGCACCTTGACATACATGCCATATATGACATGCATACTACATGTATGACATGTATGTATACATGATGTATAAATGACAGGTGTGGCATAAATAACACCTATGTGACATATAAAATGCTTCTATTTTTCAAGTCAATTGAGCTTACTTATGTAAGACTATTTCTGAAAGATATATTTGGTAACATTCATTGACATGTTTGTGATTCCAAAACAAGTTAGCTTGATTGATATTTCTGAAAGATATATTTGGTAACATTCATTGACATGTTTGTGATTCCAAAACAAGTTAGCTTGATTGATAAAGTTTATGTGTTTCTTTATAATTGGCTATTGGGTTTTACTAGTTTTCTCTTTAAATGTTGGTTTAATTACTTTCTTTCCATTTCATTAGAAATTTTGTACATAAATTAAACTTAAATTTTATACTTAAACTTCATCTCTAATGAAGTTTCTTGAATTTATGTAAAGAAAAACAAAACAGATTTATAGTATATTAAAACATAGCATATTAAAAATGTCCTAATTACTCTGAAAAATGTCCTAATATCATTAACTATATATATCATGTAGCTACTAGTATTTTATAATAAATCTACTCGTCTATATGAATTTGTTTTGAATTTATCAATATTCCATCCATTATGAAATTATTCATACAGATATCTGGGCAAAATTATGTGATAGAATGTACATTTTCATCTCTGAGAATACAGCCACTCTTCAATGTGTGGACTCTGATTATTTTTAATTTTCTGAATGCCTGCAGTCATTTATGTGAATGTAATGCTTCATACAATTTTAAAGATGAATTAACAGTAAACTTTCAATGCAAGAGGGACACTTAATATTTTGTATGGTTCATTTTATCTCTATAACAATGTACCCAAATAAAATATGAGCAAAATTGATTGGAATATTCAAAATATTACTGATAAAGAAGTACTTCATGATGATTTTTTAATGTTTTATCATATTGCACCTGTCCTTCAGTAGGTTCTGATAGTAATCCTCAGCAGACTATTTTCAATTCTTGAAAATTTACTTTATTACATTACTTCCCATTTTAAGATACAATTTTATTTAGCAGCTAGTGGAGCATTACATTCGGTACACGTTACTGGCAGAGCAGAATGTCAGGCACTGGTATTCCCTTATTTTCATTTTTTTTAACATCACCAAGCTCTTTTCTGCTTGTTCTTGCATCTGACCCAACAAAAAGCAAGGGAAAGAGAAATGAGATTCAGTAGATTAATGGCATCTGCTTTAACTTCATCAAGGGTATAGACAGAATAGACTCAGCATTGTGTTTCAAAGGGTGAGTTCTTCATAAAACAGTAATTTTAGGACATCAATATTCCTATATTTGTGTCCTATACTTCAATTCTGGAATTTATTTTCTATTAGACATATTTAGGAAGTGATTCAAGCTAAATTTTACACTAAAATATTGCAAGTCACAAAATAATCTGTTTTTGTTTCATGTGTTTACAGTTATTAATTTACTTTTCAGTGATTTAACATATTCTGAGCATTGAAATCATTCATAAGAATTTTAATCTTTTGCACTATGTTTTGTTATATAGAGCATACTGCTACCTGTACATAAAATAAATTAATTAACAACATAGGGAAAAGAGCCAATAAAATGATTATAAAATTACTAGACATTCTCTATATAGAGAACAATAAATTTTCTGGGGCAGCAGTTTGAATTATTAATACCAGGATTTGGTATACCAATAGTTATTTCTTTTTTCTCTTTTAATGTTTTCTTATTGTGAAAAATACCATACAGAGGGGTTACAATCATGAGCAAGGTAACAAATACATTTCTTATCAAGCATTGTTGCTTCCTCCTTTGTTTTCCCTCTACCATCCCTGCCCTCCCATCTCTACTACTACACTCCCTCCCATCCCACACCCCCACACACACACCAAAGTTGTAAAGTTCGTTTTTCAACATAGCATTTTGTACATCTCATTGTTGCAATGGGTCCACCTGTATCCCTATTTAAACAATTTTTTTCCCTTACAAATTATACCAACATCAAATACAGTGAAAACAGGGGTTATACTGTGGGGGAGGGACATACAAAGCAACAAAACAAAAATCACCTCATAAATATGTTAGAAATAATAGCAAGAAAGAAAAAAACACTTGTGTCCTTATCTTGGGTTAATTTTACCTCACATCATCTTATCTGACCTTTACTGCTTGTCTCAGACATATACTAGTTATTACAAATAAGGGAAACCAGGGGAACTATGTTTCTTTGGGCCTGGCTCACTTCATTTAATATAATTTTTTCCAAGTCTTTCCATTTCCTAACAAATGGAGGTATAGAATTCCACTGTGTATATATACCATACTTTTTAAAATCCATTCATCTACTGAGGGGCATCTGGGTTGGTTCCATGTCTTAGCTATCCTCAAAGAAACAACTGCCCAATAAATAAGTAGGCTAACGGCTTACAGAGAAACTTCTCTGAAGAGGAAATAAGACTGTCCAATAGACACATGAAGAAATGCTCAACCTCTCTAGCCATAAAATAAATTCAAATCAAAACAACACTGAGATACCACCTCACCCCAGTTAGAATGGCTAGAATCAAGAACTCTAATAACAATGGATGCTGGAAGGGATGTGGACAGAAGAGAACCCTACTGAATTGTTGGTGGGAGTGTAAACTTGTTCAACCTCTTGAAAGCAGTATGGACTTTACTTAAAATACTCCACATAGAGCTCCCCTATGACCCGTAAATCCCACTTTTGGGTAATTACCCGAATGTTCACAAACAAGACCATATTAAAGCTACCAGCACAATATGTTTATTGCAGCATTATTTACCAATAGTTATTTCTTAGCAAGTGAGTAAACATAAAGTAAAAATTTTCAGAAGGCCAGCCTTGTTTTGTGGAAAGAGATTTTCTTTAGTGTCTTCGGAAATTGATATAATTGAGGAGGTTTTTTTGTTAATATCATCTCTGAAAACCAAGATAGGGGCACACAGGTGGGTGTGCACACACAGACATACACACACGTACACACACAGTACATGCACACCTACTTATAAAATAAACTTTTCTCATTTATTTTGACTGCTCCCTTCAGTGGTGCTCATGAGTAAAAGTGTGGGCACATTTATTCATTCTGTGATAATTAGCATATGCCTATTTTAGTTAATAATTACACTTCTCATG
Organism: Dipodomys ordii; assembly: GCF_000151885.1. NCBI lineage: Eukaryota > Metazoa > Chordata > Mammalia > Rodentia > Heteromyidae > Dipodomys > Dipodomys ordii. Next base: position 22,350,983 of record NW_012267224.1, read on the forward strand.
TGCTTGGACTTATTTCCTGTCATACAACATGTTGTGAAGTATATTCACACTGAGACATATCCTTCCACTCACATTAACATTGAAGAAAATAATAAATGAATACAATTATATATATATATGAGATGTAAAACTGAGGTGCTGAAAAAATTTTCCTTTGGTATAGTTCACTGAGATATTAAGAAAGTTCCTACTATTGAGGCAAATAAACCAAATGAAACAATCTAATGACCTTTTTACTTGATATAATTTTGCCATCTCTGACTTCTGAATTAAATTTTAATTTTAAGGATATTGAGCTAAAGTGCTTTTTTTAAATACTAAATTTTGTAGTCTCTGAAAATGTAAATTATTGTAAATTATTATGAAAACAGTATAGAAGATCATCAAAAAACTAAAAATATAACATTCATGCACTCTAGCATTTTAATGTATGCATTCAAATATTTTATATTAATAGCTAGAAAGACTATCTGTGAAACAAAAAAGATAAGGGAAAAAGCACACTTTTAAAACTAAAAAAATTTGCAGTTATCAGTCTATGTATGGATAAAAAAATATGTATTATAGCATTTTTCAATGCAAGTCTTCAAATTGAATCTGGCACTTTAACTGCCAAAAATTAAATAACATGGTATTAAAAATCATGATTTTTGCAGAAAACTAAAAGTGGACCCTAGCTTGTCACCATGCACTACCATCAACTCAAAATAGATTGAAGACCTTAACATCAAACCTGATAGTCTGAAACTACTGCAGGACAGGTAGGAGAGACACTTGAACTTAAAGATACAGGCAGGAACTTCCTGAACAGACTCCCAGGGTCACAACTAATTGGAGAGAGTCTCAATAAATGGGACTATCTTAAAAATAAAAAGTTTTTGCACAGCTAAAGAAATAGCAACCAAACTAGAAAGACCAACTAATTGGGGAAAAAAAAAACATTTACCAGCAATATAACTGACAAGAGCCTAATATCCATTATATACAGGGAACTCAAGAAACTAACCCCTCCCAAATCTAACAAACCAATCTTGAATTGGGCAAGGGAGCTAAAGAGAGACTTCTCAGAAGAAGAGACAAAAGTGTCAAAGAAACACATGAGGAAATGTTCATCATCCTTGGCTGTAAAGGAAATGCAAATAAAAACAACACTGAGATACCACCTTACCCCACTCAGAATGGCCCACATCCTAAATTCAGCCAAGGACAATTGCTGGAAGGGAGGTGGAGAAAAGAGGAATCATATTGCATTGTTGGTGGGAATGTACACTACTTTGGAAAGCAGTCTGGTGGTACCTCACAAAGCTAAATACAGACCTCCCATATGAACCAGCCATGTCACTCCTAGACATCCACCCTGAGCAACAGGAACCAGGATACAAGGACACATGCACCTCCATGTTCATTGCAGCACTGCTCACAATAGCCAAATTATGGAAACAACCCAGATGCCCACTATAGATGAGTGGATCCAAAAACTGAGTTACCTATATACAGTGAAATACTATGCAGCTATTAGAAAGGACAAAATAATGGCATTTGCGGGGAAATGAATGGAACTAGAACAAATAATTTTGATCGAGGTAAGCCAAGAACAAAGAGACAAACAGCACATGATTTCCCTGATATGTGGATGCTAAAGCCAAAATGCAAGGGGATATAACAAAGCAGGACTTGGGAAACAAAGGACTTCCACTTATTTTGTCTTATCATTCCTAAATGACTCAGTGTTCTTGACCACATGTATGGTATATATATGCACACATCTGAGGGAAGCTAGGAGGAGGACACAGAATCGGGGGAAACAGGAAAACATACAACAGAGGGGCCCATCCACTGCACTGGACATTGATGAAAATTAACTAAGCAACTCAAAGGCAGCATTTGGGAGGGAGGGAATGAGAGGGAAAGAGGGAACAGCTTACACCAAGTAAAAGGAAAGAAATGTAGATATCACCTGATGTGGAAGAAATAGTTGTACTGCCAAAGCTCATAGAATTCACAAACTTTATAGACCAGGATAATGAAAATTTGCCTTGTGAAGGTTAAAATGTGTTTGTGACTTTAGGTATCATTATGTCACAATACTGTGAAATATGTGAAATTTATTTAATCACCTAATTTCAATGAAAATTATTTTTAAAAAATCATGATTTTTAGTGACAACTCAGACAAATAAAGGCAATATGAGAAACAAGTTTCTGATCATTATATTCAATTCTGAGATTGAAGAAAACAGAAATTTCAATTAGAAATTAATATTGTACCTAATTTTTCCTAAAACAACACATTATAGTTTAACATATGAATAGATATTAAACAGTTACTATCATGAACTAATTTAATATATCAAAACTACCATCAAAATAGTTACCTCTTTGTGTAATATAAATATAGCATATCTAGAAGAATTTCAAATATAATTTTATTTACTAAGGTCATTATATTTTCACCAGATACTTAAAACTTCTCTTACCATATGACTCAGGATATCTCTTCTGAGAAAAATAAAAAAATTAATCTTTGAAAGACTAAATTTAATTAAAATATTCTTTCATTCTTATGTTTTATTATGTCTTTAGTGGCATTCCACTACAGAGTTCACATAAGTGATTTTTGTGGTGATATATTTTAAATATAGCTAATTTATACCCTTAAATATTTTCATTAGAACTTACTATTCACTATTTTATTACTTAGTTAACCCATTTTTGTGTTTCCCCAAATATTAGATTTTTTTCCCAGAATGATCTTAAAATTTCAACTTCTAAGCAATTACTAAGGAATGTTATCTGAGAATTTAGCTTAATGGAACAAGCAAAGCTTCACTCCAAAAAATGTAATAGCAGTTAGTGGGATTATTTAATGAAACCAAATAAATCATATCAAAACATCACCGTTTCCAGAGAACTTTGATTTTATCTTGCTTTTCCAGCTTAGTTTCCCACTATTTTTGTACTCCCAGTGTATTTGACCTTTGGACAAAATTCGTGCATCATTTAAAACCTTCTTGAATTATGCAGAAAAGATTTTAATTTTTTTCAATTCAGAAAGTAGCAGATTTATGAAAGATGAGGACTCATGCTGAGAAAATGCTAAATATGGCAAACTTAATTTAGTAAAGAATTACTAAAATAGAGTTCTTAATGGAAATCAGAGATAGTGGAACTATGAGAACTGAAGGCAGCCAGTTGCCATGGGAACAGGAAACATTCATTCTGAAGCTGATTGAAAGGAACAAATCTCAGAACTTTCTCAGGCCACAGAGGATGGCTATCTTTGGGATCTCTTCTCTTCAACTTTTCTGTCCTAATGAAAGATGGAGAGATTGAAGGTCAAGCAGGCATGAATACATTACAAAAGAAATAATTCTCCTTGAACTTATTTTTATTAGCAGAAGGTGATTCAGAAATCTTGATGCTCCTGTGATGGAGCAAACAATATTGGATTGAATGGTAAAGTTAGCGTGGGATGCTAAACTGACTTTCTAATTGAGTGCTACCTTTTACTTACTTAGTTCCTTCTTTAGGAAGTAGTAGTGCTTCTGGATTTAGCATTCAAGAATAAAATAAGAAAAGGTGAAACTGTTGTAAGTATGAGTGATACCTATTTCTACAGAAACGTACAAGAATTAAAAGTATTTTTAAGGTGATGAGACTCATTTTACAGATTTATTTATTAGAATAATTAGTGATGAGACTGAATTTGTTGAATCTGTAATAAAGAAAGCAAATGGGAAGACTTGGAAAAATTATATTAAGTCAGATCCAGAGAGATAAAGATTTGTGGCAGCTAAGATTAACTTATGAATCTATGAGTAAATATATTGGGTGGTATGCAAGTGCGTATACATGTATTAACAAAAATATAGTAGACTCTAGGGAGAAATCAAATAGTACAATTCTTTAAAAAGACAAAGTCAGTGCTGGGCATTGGGGGCTCATGCCTGTAATCCTAGCTACTCAGGAGGCTGAGATCTGAGGATTGTAGTTCAAAGCCATCCCAAGCAGGAAAGTCTGTGAGACTCTTATCTCCAATTAACTACCAGAAAAACAAAAGTGGCACCTTGGCTCAAGTAGTAGAGCATTAGCCTTGAGCTGAAGAGCTCAGGGACAGCACCCAGGCCCAAGAGTTCAAACCCCACCAGCGGAAATAAAAAAGAAAGTCAACAACTAGCAAAATAAGCACCAGGAAACAGGTTCTTGTAACAGAGGGGAGTGGAGCTGAGGTAAGAGGAGTAAATAAATGAAGAGAAGGAGAGTAGAATGTAGTTAAGAATTCATTGTATATTCTGCAAAATTAAAAAAAGTAAGGGAGGGTCAGAAGAGAAAGGTAGTATTGAAAGAGGTGACACTGATCACTGATCACAATGCGCTGGATTCATGACTTAAAGATAATAAAAAAGAAAAGCCTTTAATTTGAAAATGATAATTTCCCAATCTACTTACCTTATTTCTTCAGTGCAAAGGAGGTAGAATAATAATATGTAATGTGAATAAAAGTAGTTCTTGTTGAATCAGAAATTAAGGAAGATGGGTCAAATTCTCACATTCTGTTGCTATCTCTCAATCTCACTTTGTAACGGTATCTGGATAGGTTTTGTTTCTTCCCGTATGGGAGATAAGTCCTCGAACATCATTTTAGGAATTAGTTTTGATCCTTTATATAAATATCAGATCAGATTTTAATAACTTGGGAATATAAAATAACGGAATGAGTCCCTTTGACTTCAAAATGAATTTACAAAGCAAACCCAAGCAAATGGAAAATAAACCACTATGTGAAGGATAGGTGAATGTGGATTCCATTTGGAATCCACTAGAAGCCTAAAGCAATAATCCAGCAAAGAATGTCAAGATCTAAATCATGACAGCAAGTGTTGGCTGAAGTAGAGGCTTGTGAACAGCATTAACAGGTACTTGGATGACAGGATTAGCTATTGAGAGGTTTGCAATGGTTTGCTGGCTATGGGAAAGAGAAAGAGGAGGAAAGTTAATTCTGTCTTTTATTTTACACACAATTGTCACAGTTATACAGTTGAAGAGATGTTGAGAGCTGAGGTCAAGGAAAGAAATCATAACCAGTCTAGGAGTATGCTAAGAAAAACATGTGGATATAATATATTCTGACCTTACTGCCTCTCCAAACTCAGATGGATATTAATAATGATGGTCTAATAATTCAATCCATTGTGATTTGCTCTTTTGGGAAAGGTAGAATGGAAAATGGCAGAAAGTAGATCTGGGAGAATAAATGAAAGCTATTCAAAATCTCTGATAATTTGTAAGATATTCTCACTATACTTTTCATTCATAATATCATTTTATAGAATCTCTGCAGTGACTATCTCTTTGATTTACATAGTAGAGTTCACTGATCATACTTTAATTGCCACTCTGAATTGCTGTAACAGACTTCCAGTTTTTCCCCTGTTCTCTTTTTTGTACGTTTTTTATTGTAAAATTGATTTATAGAGAAGTTACAGTTACATGAGCTAGGTAGTAAGTACCTTTCCTATTGAGCATTGTTGCCTCCTCCTTTGTTTTCCCCCTACTATACCTTCTTTCACAACTCCACAACTCCCCACACCATCAAAGTTGTTAAGTTTGGTTTCAGCATAGCGTTTTGTACAACTCATTGTTACAATGGGTCAACCTGTATCCTTATTTTAGCATTTTGTTTTTTCCCTTCCCTTCTCCGAATTAGAGAAGTGTATATACAAGATGCAGGGCACCGACATCAAATACAATGAAAGTAGGGGTTATACCATCAGGGAGGAACATACAAAGCAACAAAAAAGTCACATGGTACATTATAAATACATTAAAAACAATAGCAAGAAAGAAAAAAGATAGTGTGTCCCTATCTTAGGGTTCTTTTCTCTAATCATCTTATCTGTTCATACGTACATAGCTTTTGTCATTTTTCTGCTTGCCCTACACATGTACTAGTTATTGAAATAAGAGAAAACATGGGATCCATGTTTCTTTGGGCCTAGCTTACTTCACTTAATATAATTTTTTCTGAGTCTTTCCATTTCCTAACAAATGGGGGAATGTCATTCTTTCTGATGGAGGCATAGAATTCCATTGTGTATATATGCCACATTTTCTCGATCCATTCATCTACTGAGGGGGATATGGGTTGGTTCCATATCTTAGCTATAGTAAATAATGCTGCGATAAACATAGTTATGCTGGTAGCCTTATATGGCCTTGTTTGTGATCGTTTTGGTAAATGCCCAAAGGTGGGATTGCTGGGTCATAGGGGAGCTCTATGTGGAGTCTTTTGAGTAAACTCCATACTGCTTTTCAAAAAGGTTGAACAAGTTTACACTCCCACCAACAATGCAGTAGGGTTCCCTTCTGACCATATCCCCTCCAACATGTGTTGTTATTAGATTTCTTGATTATAGCCATTCTAACTGAGGTGAGGTAGAATCTCAATGTTGTTTTGTTTTCAGGGTGTCTGCTTTGACTTTGAGGTCTTTGATCCAATTGGAGTTGATTCTGGTGCAGGGTCATATATAAGGATCTAGCTTTAGTTTTCTACAGGTGAATAATGAGTTTTGCCAGCACCATTTACTGAAGAGACTGTCTTTCTTCCATTCTATTTATTTTAGCTCCCTTATTGAAGATTATTTTGCTAGAGGTCTGTGGGTTCATTTCTGGGTTTTCAGTTCTGTTCCATTGGTCCTCAGGTCTGTTCTTGTGCTAGTACCAAGTTGTTCTGATTACTATGGCTTTGTAGTAGAGTTTGAAATTTGCTATTGATATTCCTCACGCACTGTTCTTTCTGTTAAGAATTGTTTTTTTTTTTTTTGCTATTCAGGATCATTTATTGTTATACATGAATTTTTAGATTGCTTCTTCTATTTCATTGAAGATTGAGGTTGGAATATTGATATGCTCACATTGAATTTGTAGATAGCCTTTTGAAATATTGCCATTTTCACGATGTTGAGCCTTCCAGTCCAGCATGGGAGGTTTTTCCACTTCCTAAGTTCTGCTTTGATTTCCATTTTCAGGTTTTTAAATTTTTCATCATAGAGGTCCTTCACTTCTTTAGTTAACTCCCAGGTATTTTATTTTTTGTGGGGCTATTACAAAGGGAGTTGCTTTCCTGATTTCAGCTGCTCTCTTGTCATTGTTGGCATAAAGAAAAGCCATTGATTTTTGAGGGTTAATTTTATACCCTGCTACATTGCCAAAGTTTCAAATCAGCTCGAGTAATTTGGGAGTGGAGTCCATGGGATTCTTTAAAGACAAGCTCATGTCATCTGCAGAGGGAGAGTTTTACTTCATCTTTCCCCATTGGACCCCCTTTATGTTTGCATCTTGCCTTATTGCTGTAGCTAGGCATTCTAATGCTAAATTGAGACATGGAGAGAGTAGACATCCTTGTCTCCTTCCTGAGTTTAGAGGAACTGGCTTTAGTTTTTCACCATTAAGTATAATGCTGGCTTTAGATTTGTCATACAGACCCTTTATTATATTGGGGAATGTTCCATGGATTCCTAATTTTTCCAGAGCCTTCATCTTAAAGGGGTGTTGGATCTTGTCAAATGCTTTTTCTGCATCTATTGAGATAACCGTGTGGCTCTTATCCTTGTTCTTGTTGATGTGATGAATTATATGAATTGATTTGCATATATTGAACCAGCTTTGCATCCCTGAAATGAATCCTGTTTGATCGCGGTGTATGATTTTTTGGATGAGTTGTTGAAGTCAATTGGCCAAAATTTTGCTGAGAAGTTTTGCATCAATGTTCATCAAAGAAATGGATCTATAGTTCTCTTTCTTTGATGAGTCCCTGCCTGGTTTGGGGATGAGGGTTATGATGGCTTCATAGAAGAAATTCAGTAGTGAACTTTCTCTTTCAGTTTCATTGAAGTGTTGAAGGAGTATTGGTGTGAGTTCTGTTTTGAAGGTATTCTGCTGTAAATCCATCCAGTCCTGGACTTTTCTTAGATGGGAGGTCTCTTATTGCTGTTTCTATTTGAATGCTTGATATGGGCCTGTTAAGTTGGTTTAACTCATCTTGGTTTAGTTTCAGCATGTGGGTATTTTCTAGGAAAAGGTCCATTTCTGCCAGATTCTCAAATGTATTAACATAAAGATTTGAAAAGTATTCCTTTATACTGTTCTGAATCTTGTTTGTTTCTGTGGTGATGTTTCCATTTTCATCTCTGAGCTTGTTTATTTCTCTTCTTTTTCTGATAAGATTTGCCAAAGGTCTGTCAATTTTGTTAATATTTTCAAAGAACCAACTCTTTGTTTTATTGATTCTTTCTAAGGTTTTTTGGATTCTAATTCATTCAATTCTGATTTAATTTTAATTTTTTGTTTCCATCTACTGAATTGGGGTTTAGCTTGCTGCTGTTTTTCAAGGAGCTTCATATGTCTCATTAAATTGTTGGTTTCAGATCTTTCCAATTTGTTGATGTAGGAACTCAGAGTTATAAACTTGCCTCTGAGTACTGACATTACTGTGTCCCGGAGGAGCGGGTAATTTTTGTGTTCATTTTTGTTGAATACCATGAACATTTGAATTTCCTTTCTAATCTCTTCCATGACCCACTGGTAGTTCAACAGTGTGTTGTTCAGCCTGTGTGTTATAGGACTTTCTTTGGTGGCTTTTGGTGTTGAGTTCTAATTTTATTCCCTTGTGGTCTGAGAGAATGCAGGACATAATTTCAATGTTTCTGAATTTGGACAAGTTTGCTTTGTGACCTAAAATGTGGTCTAATTTGGAAAATGTTCCATGTGCTGCTGAGAATAACCTGTATTCTGATGCTGCTGGGTGAAATATTCTGTAGATGTCTGTTAAGTCTAGTCGATCTGTGCAGTTGCTTAGATCTCTGGTTTCTCTGTTGAGTCTTTGCTGGGTTGATCTATCTAGTGAAGATAATAATGTATTGAAAGTCCCCAACAATTAATGTCTTTGGATCTATGTGAGATTTGAGGGAATGTAGTATTTCTTGGATAAATTTGAGTGCTCCATTGTTTGATAAATAAGGATTAGAATTGTAATATCCTCTTAAAGGAGTTATCCCTTAATTAGTATGTAACAACCTTCTGTATCTCTTCTCAGTAATTTTAATTTGAAGTCTATTTTATCTGATATTAGGACTGCAACTCCCGCCTGTTTATGGGGGCCGTTTGCTTGGTAGATTTTATTCCAGCCTTTCACTTTCAGAATATGATTCTTTTTATGGGCAAGGTGTGACTCTTGAATGCACAAGATAGAAGATCTTGCTTTTTAGTCTAACTAGACGGTCTATGTCACTTAATTGGAGGGTTAAGTCCATTAATGTTCAGAGTTAAGACTGAGAGGTGTTTGGTAGTTCCTGTCATGTTATCCACCTTCTTGGGGGCTGTAACAACTGGGTTCTTCCTATGGTTCTTGGATTCTCAGTTTGGATGCAGTTTCTTGGCCTTTATTATGGTCTTGTTGGTTTTCTATGTGTAAGACATCTTTAAGTATCTTTTGTAGGGCTGGTTTGGTAGAGATATATTGCCTGAATTTTTCTTTGCTGTGGAAGGCTTTTATCTGTCTTACTGTTATGAAAGAGAGTTTAGCTGGGTACAGTATTCTTGATTGATAGTTGTTTGTCTTTAGGGCATTGCATACATCGTTCCAGACTCTTGTTGGTTTGTCTCTGCTGAGAAATCTGAGGTTATTCTGATTGGTTTCCCTTTATAGGTGACTGATCTTTTCTCTTTTTACAGCTTTAAGGATCTTTTTCTTGATCTGAATTGATCCTGTACAGATTATAATGTGATGGTGGGATGTCCTGTTCTTGTTTGTTTGGGGTTCTAAAAGCTTCTTCTATCTGAATAGGCTAATCTTTTTGCTTGTTTGGGAAGTTCTCTGCTAGGATCCTGTTAAATATATTTTCTAGACCTTTCACTTATGTCTCTAGACCTTCCTACACATCCATTAACCTTAAATTAAGCCTGATTGTGTCTTCTAAATGTTGAATAGAGATATCATATTTCTTAGATTTGCCTTGAATACTTGACTGTTCTTTCTCTATAATGTCAAGGCTGTCTTAATCCCAGAGATTAGATTTTCTGCATGGTCTAACCTACTGTCAAGACTTTCTACTTTGTTCTTTTTCTCCTTTCCTTCTAATTGGTTGGTTTTGATGGCTTCAAATTCTTTGTTTTAGATCTTGAATGGACTTCTTTACTTCCGTAAATTGGTTTTTAGTATTTATTCTCAAATTCCTTAGTTGATTGGTTATGATTTCATTGGACTCCCTTTTCTTCTGTCAGGCTCAATTCAGCATTCCCTTTGTGGCCTCCCTGGATTTCTTCAGCTGCCTGTGGCTTGATTGGTTTCTTAAGTCAGTTTGTTTGATCAGGCAGACAGCTCTTCCTTACCCAGTACTTTGTGATCCTCCTCCCAGGCTAGTTCAGTGGGAGGGAAATCTGTTTTGATTATCACAAAAGAGGGAGATGGCTGTTTCCTGTAGTTTGGAGTTGCTTTGATTAGGCTAGGAGGTGGGGTAGGGCTGAAGCCTATCAGCAATCAATCAGTAGCTTTTCCCTGAGAAGCTAGCTCCTGAGACACTCACAGAGCCCAGCCTTGAGACATTCTCAGGATTTATGTTTACTGAGTTTCAATTGTTTTTCTTTTACCCCTCCTGCTGCTGAGCCTAGGCTGAAGTGGGGAGGGGCAGCTTCTGGTTCTGTTTACCCAGCAAAAAAAGTTATTCCTCAGGGGCTTCCTCTGCCTGTGAAAGGCAACTTTCCCCTGGGTGGAGCTGAGCCTGGCAGGTCAGGTCAGGTTCCTGTGACCGGTTGAATGGCCCCTACTGTTTTTTTCCAGGGCCTGAGTTAGAGCTAGCTGCTTGGACTAGGCCTTTGTCAGTATCAAAGATGGGGTTCTTCTCTGGTAGTAGGGGAGGGGCTACCTTCCCACCACTGCTGTGTGAGAAGGAGTGAAGATGTCTTGGGGTTACTCATGCCAGGCTCTTGGTTTCCAGTCCGTCTATGGTCTGTGATCAGCAGGATGAAGATTTCTGCTTCTTGTCAGTCCTTGCTGGCGGTGAGTAGAATCTGCTCCCAAACTGTGTCTGGCGCCTTTGTCCTGGGCTCTCTCTGTTGATATGGCAGCCGCAGCTACTGCCACTGCCACTGCTGCCACAGACATCAGCAAGTGCTCAAATTTGTTTCCTTAACCAAGCTACTTGAATTTTCCCTCTCTGGCCAAACTCTCTATACTGTGATGGCACACTTGGTGTGATTCTCTAGCCTAGGACTGTTCACTGGAACACTAAAACTGCTTTCTAAGTGAGAGCTTGTTAGCCTCCAGCTCTCCTCCCCCATCTTTCTCCAGACTCTCAGTCTTCCATTTAAAAAAAAATATCTTGGGTGTTTGTTTTCAGTTTGGATGCATAAATTCTACTTTACCTCTGTGCCTTTGTGACATCCTGCCTTTCCCATTTCCTTGACTAATGTTCTGTTCTCTCTCTTCTGGATAATGTCTATCTGTATTCCTGAATAAATTTACTGGCTTTGGTTTACAAATTACAATCTGTCCTAATATTTTTCTGTTTTTGTCACATATAAGTGTGTAATAAAACAGACACCAGCCTTTCAAGGTTTAATTTGTCCATACCACTCTTACAAGGGTTGAAAACCACTGATATGAAAAATGTGCCCTGATTAGCAAGCCATTTACATAAAGTTCTTACCATCCAGTATTTAGTTGTATTTCTTTACAGTCTGCAGAGGCACAGCTAATGTAATCAGATAACTCACATACAAGTTTTGTGTATTGTTATATCACTATCCCAAGTAGGTCTTAACATGTCTAAATTTGCAGATGAAGAAATTGAGAACTAGAATTTCTAAGTATATTGCTTAAGACCATGAGCTAAAAAAATGACAAATACCAATTCCAGTCAGATTTCTTGGCTTCCTAATTGCCCGCATGTCACTATTATAAATATTTACAGTATATACACACAGTTTTGCAGTCTGACTCTAAGAGATAAACACATTAGTAATTCTTCCATGTGAGTAAGATAGAAAAAGCCCTGATTTCTCTGTATATTTGTAAAAAGGAGCAAATGCTCTTGGCGATATAAATAACCAGCACATATTTCCCTTTTCAGTCCCTTACAAGAAAATAATTGGATAGCAGAAAAAGATATAATAGGTCACCTCAAAATAGGCCAGCATTTACAAGAGACAGCGGCATGATAAGAGCCAGTAGTATTAGGAACTTGCAACTGTTGCTATCCATCATATGGGGACTACAAATGAGGATGAGTTTTGTATAAAGAATGTGGAATTTATAAGAGAGAGCTAAGGCATTTCACTGAGCTTTTCTCAGTAGATATATATATATATATATAATATCATACATAATAATATATGATAATATATTATGTATAATATTACTACATAGTATTACATACTATATTGCTATATTAACATATAATATATATTGTATTACTATATAATACATACTATATTACTATATAAGATATGAATAATATATATATTTCTTACCAAAAGCAATTAAACAAATAATAAGCACAGATAAGGCAAATGCAAATGGCTGTAGCACCAGCAATGGGGGGCAGACATCATTTCCTCAATCAAAGCATTACCTCTGGAGCATTGTGAAAGTACGCAGAGCAGCTGCCTTTGTATTCTGCCAAATAGACAGATGCTCTCAGAACATCTCTTCCCACTGCTGCCGCATGTTTCCCAGTAGGGCATTACCGTCATGCCATTTCACTTCTATTTTATTGTTTTACTCACAACCATATTTTATTCAGACCATTGAAACTTTCATGGAAATTAAATGCCATGTGCACACATTAGACATCCATTCAGTGTGAAACATTCTGTCGTAAGAAAAATCTGATCAAAATTTCAATGAAGGACAAGGTCTCAGCTTTACATATTTAGAACAAAATGATTTAAATCCATGACTGCTACCCCTAAGAAATTATATCAATACTATTTTAAAACATATTGTATATAGAAAGCCATATTTATCAATGACAAATATTAAATCAACCAACAGCTCTCACTGCTTCAAATTAGAACAAACTGGTTCTTAATTATTTAGGAGGATGTTAAAACCTCATTGTTTAAATCAGACCCAGAAAGGTATAAACTGAGAATAATTTTAAATCCAGACTGCAAAATAGTGCTTATAAATACATTTAAAATAAATGTCTTTTGTTGATATTTGAAAGTGTTATAAATTTGAACAATAAAAAATAGCCTAATAATAAAAAGTTAAAGATTCTGGGTCTGTGACACAATATATGAAAGACAAATATCAGTTATTCAGGTATAATTTGAAGTATAATACAATACAACATAATAAGTTTTCCAAGTTAAACTTTTGGCTTATTTGGTCCTTAGATTTACCCAAAATGTCTGCCTAGGAGAAATGAGTAGCCTCCGGCTGTTTTCTTTGGCATTAGTCTAAGGATTTTACATGAATTAGTCATATAAGACTTGTTCATAGCAAATACCCATCAATTCTTAAGTTAATTCTAAGCTAAAAGTCCAATGTAGGAATTGTGGACAAATACAGATATCACACTCAACTTACATGAAAGCAAAACTAAGTAACTTGAGGGGTTGAGTGGAGTTGGGATGGATGGTGAGAAGGAGAATAATGTAAGCAGTTACATTTTTTGGGATACTTTATACTCATAAATTCATGTTGTAAATTCATATATTGCTTTGCAAAATTAGGATCACTAAAAATAATGAAAAGAAATATATACTATGAAAATGTGATTTAAAAGAAAAGTGAGACCAATGATATTTTTTCCCCTCAGATTTTTCTACCAAATTTATGATTTTATTTTCAATAACTGAGACTTAGTGTGGCAGGTTAAAATAGGACAGTGAAAGCTGTACATTGCGTTAGCAGGTAGTGAAAAGAATTCAACTCCGAATTCAGCCACTTAAGAGTCCTAGTCTTTAAAAAATATATTCTCTTAGTGTACTCTCTAGGTATTTTTAGTGTCAAATACTGACTTGAGCCATTTATCTTGAATAATTAACCACAGATATGGAAATTTTACTTGGTTCAGATTTATAGTGCTATCTATTGCTGTGCAACAAATCATCCAGAAAGTTACTAACTTCAAGCATCAAACATTTATTATCTAACAGTAACCTGTAGTCTCATTTCTAAGAAGATTTATTCAGAGTCTTTAGGTCCTAGGAAACACATGCTCAGTAGCACCAGTCAGCTTGTTCAGATGTGCCTCTCCATAGAGCACCTTGCAATTGTCCCTCAGAGTGAGAAAATAAAAGTTGTTGTCCCTCAGTGTGAGAAAATCAAACAGGTCAAGACAGAATCAGAATTTGGGGAAATCTGATTACCTGTCACAGAGATTATATCCCATAGCTCACTGCTTCCATCACAAGTGAGGGAAACCAGATGTTAGGGTCAGCCCATAATCTAGGGGAGTGATTTATACACAGGCTTGCAAACCACTAGGTAGGGATTATTTGGGATCATTACAACAAAACAATACTGATATTGATTATTCCAATTTTTCTTCATGAAAATTTTTATGTTAAAAGATAACAACAGTTTGCTGATTTACTTAAGGTTAAAAACTTTGGAAAATCCGGACTCTCATTCGTTTCATATTTGTTTCTAAGTTTCAGTGTATGAAATGATGCCACTTAAGGCATTTTTATCTCAATTAGAAACAAATAGATTCCAGTCACTTTCTATAAGTAGAATGTTTTAGGCAGCTGTTTCATAATTACAGATAAATTCTGAGATAAACTTCTGAGCAAATAGAAAAAAGTCAGAAATACAGTTGGCAAATATTACAGAAATTAATGGTTTATAGCGAACAATTTAATCTGCTAGGTCTCTTTAACATTGTTAGTTGCCTGGGGTAATTGTTTCAATTTCAGAATAAAATTATGTCAGAATAAATCATCTACATTAACTTATTTTTTCATTGTTTTCTGAGTTCAGAAAGCATAAAGTATTTATATACAAAATTTTTAAAAAATCTTTGTTTATAGGTAGGAGGTAAAATTGTATTTATAGCTACTAAAGCCATCAAATTTTGCTTCATGTGAGGAAAATAAAATTTCCATGCAATGGCTGAGGGACAAATCCCTCATGTTAATCTTCATTCAAATCATCAGTCTATAAGTGAACATCACAAAACTTTTCAAAAACAGGCATGTTGTTTGTAATGCTGTCATTGGTATGTCATATAGAAATGAAAGTTTCCTATAGCCTAGTAATACTGTGACCTTATTAAAGCTATAGCATCATAAATTACTCATGAGTATGTCGTGATGCTGGTGTAAAAACAAATCCACACTATGTTAGAAAAGAACTTTGTAACTTCTGGGAGGAGTGGAGAAGTGATGGAGGTGGAAGAGGGAAGGGATAGTTGGAGAAAAACAAAGGAGGGGGTAACAATGTTCGACAAGATATGTACTCACTACCTTACACATGTAACTGCAACCCCTCTGTACAGCATCTTTACAATAAAATACAATTTTAAAAAGTATAAAAACTTAAATCCACAGTAGTACTAGTCAGCCATACAACTACTTTAACTACATAATACTTGTTGATAGTGACAGCTATATTACTGGTTTGGTTTTTTTAATTCATTATTTATCATATTATTTTAGAATATACTTCTCTTTTTTATTAAAGATAGTTAACTGTAAAACAAAGTTTTTCTCCAAAGAAATTTCAGAAGAGCTTGTTACCAAAGGAGATTGTGAGTACATATATGATAACACGCTATATGAGCTTCTACAGAAACAAGAAGTGGATGTAAGAGACAGTGATATTGATTATTTTGACCTTGTGTAAGCATAGAATAATGTATTTGTATCTTGCTTTATAACAAACTGTCAAAAACAAAGGACATCTTAAATGTAAAAGTGGAGCCAACACTGAAAGACTGTATAGTTCAAATTCAGATCAGGCAGAAAAGTTCACTAGCTGCATCTTCCAAAAACACGCCCCCCGCCACACACACACAAAAGACTGAAAGCTTGGCAAACGTTGTAGAACCTCAGCCTAGCAAATTCAAGGCCCTAAATTCAAACCTCAGTACCACCCAAATAAAGCAATAATATAAACAAATAAATAAAATACAATATGTTTATAGAGCAACTAAAAAGTTACTTTTGTACAGCTTTTTACGTTACAGATTTTTTTTTTAATGTAAAGGTGATGTACATGGGGGTTACAGTTCTATAAGTCAGGAAATGAGTACAATTGTTTTGAATATTGTTACTCTCTCTCTCATTTTCTCTTGCTTGCCCTTCCCCACCCCCTCCCAATTCCCTTCCACCAGCAAGTTATAAAGTTGTACAGTTTTATTATGTGTTCATGTGTTTGTGTTTAAAAGTCACTATGGACGAATGAAAAGGCTTAATTTAAGAAAATGAAGCAAAAATGTATTTAGTTAACGGTGTTTCTAGTCTACACTAGTATTCAGTAATGTCCTAAACCTTCACATTCACTCACAGCTAATTCACAGACTCATGGAAAGCATCTTTCTATCCAGTACACTTCATTATTGGTAAGTGCCCTATACAAGTCTACTATTTCTTATTAGCATATAGTAAATTGTACATAGTGAGAGGTTTTATGGTGGCTCTTCAGATATTCCCATAATGCACTTTGATGTGATTTGACTGGTATTACAAAAAGATGTTGCAGTTACTTAAGTCAAGTAATGAGTACATTTCTTTGTGGACAGTGTCATCACTTCCCTTGTTTTCTCAGTTTTTTTTTCCTCCCAACTCTCCTCTCCCACAAGTTGTATAGTTCATTTTAAACACACTGTCTAGTGAGTATCACTGCCGCTTTTGTTCACCCTTTTCCTCTGTGTCCCCTTACCCTCCTCAAAACAGATACACTTACATACAAGACAAAAGTACAGAAATAAGAAACAGTGATGAAAGTTTAAAAAAGGCAAGAGGCAAAGTAACTTAAGACCTGCTTCCACATTTTTATTTTTATTTTATTATATGTTCTATTTCTTCTAATCCCTCCCCCTCCTCCCTCTTCCTGTTTCATTTCTGTAGTATCCTTACCTTTATAACCTTTGTTGTTTTCTTTTCTTTTATTTCCCACTAACATCATCAAATGAAAAAACAATGTACAATACTTATTTTTACAGTACCAGCATATTTGCACTTAACGTGTTAATCTTTAGTTCTAACCATTTTCCAGCCAATGACACAGTTTATTCTGCTTAATAGTGGAGTAAAACTCCATTGTGTATCTCGATAAATTACTATTCAACAATTGTATACTATTTTATACCATATTTTCTATAACATTTCTATGTTGACATATGTTGAGATACACAACTGATTACCATTGTTATAGATTAGAGTAAAACACAAGTGTTACTAGCCTAAGCACAATGGATTCTACCATATAGCCTAGGTGTATAGGTTATATACAGGTTTTGTATAACATAATCCTAGATGAATAGTCTACCAAGTAGGATTATGTGGTAATCCTAGGATGGTACACTAGGAATAGTGTACCATCTAGGATTATGTAATATAAAAGCAAATATAAAATAGAAATATGTAAACCAAGGCTAATTCTTAATGGCTAGTGTGATTTTATGTCTTGGAAAACATAAGGAAATAAAGAAAATATAAATGAACATTTGAAATAAACAGTGTAAGTACCTTCTGACACATATAAGATTGATGAAATGGTTATGGAATACTCTGATAAATTTTATCCCTTTAAACTTGGGGATAAGTTAAAACAAAAAAAATAAAAATTGACAAAGAAATAAAAAGAAATCTTGATTCACTTTTTATTAATAAATTAATTAAGATGTTGTGGGTTCATAATTCTGAGTTGGTAAATACACATGAGTTGTTGATTGTGTTACTATATGCAGTACAGTAATAAATAAGTTTTAACTTGGACTGTTTTACTGTGGATGGATGGCACATGATTTGAAAATATCAGCCTCATAATGTAGTCTGTGTAAGACTGCATTACAGTCTATGTTACATGTTTGTTGCTGTTTAATAATTTTGATTGCTCCTGCCCATGTAATTGTAACTCCTCTGTACAGTATGTTCACAAATAAAATAAAATTAGAAAAAATAAAAATAATTTTGATTGCTATCAATTATCACTCATAAATAGATTCTTATTTGTCATAAGGTTGAACTACATTATGGAAAGATTTTGTGATTTATGACTTCCAATTGAGATTTTATTATTTCATATAAAACTACATTCCAGAATGTTGAAAGGCATGATTCTCCTGTAATGACAGCAATTTAGCTGTTTACCCAATGAAATTCAGAAGCAATACAGGAATATGGCAAAAATATACTTAGCAATACTGTGATGTAATAAGCCACAATTAATTGTCAATGTCAAGTCACTTGGCAGGAAAGACGATTAGAAACAACTGAAGAATTCGGTTGCAGAAGATAATTAACAATCTTCATGGAAGATTCACCATTTTTGAAAGAAATTAGTGTTAAAGCAAATCCCTAATTAGAATAAATAGTAATACACAAGGAAACTTTTACAGTAGTGAGATAAATTGGAACTTCAGTTTGAATATTAGTCTGACAGGCAACCAGTGCTAAAGAATTCAGATAGATGGTAATGAAGGTAGTATTAACAGCCCTCAGTAAGTAGTGAAACAGACAATGATTCAGGCATCAGGTAATGGAAATCACAATTATGCTTAAGAGCAGACAGCAGTGTAGGCGGGTGTTTCTATGTACATGAACAGAGAGGAGAAGCATTATTCAAAACCCAGGAAGGTATTACTCGCATATTAGGCTAATTTTTTGAATGTTCTCTTCTTAGCATGGTTCTTGCAGTATTACAAAAGATTTGGTAGGTTATATGTTCATTTTCATTAGATTCTAGGAACTTAGTTTTATTCCTGCACCCCCTTCCCCTTATTTCTTCAATGACATATTAGTTGTTCAGCAATATGTTCCTTAGTCTTCATGTGCTTGAACATTTCATGTAGTATTGTTTGATGCTGATGGCCTAGTTTAATTTCATTATGGTTTGACAAAAATACAGAGAGTTATTTTAATTTTATTGCATTTACTATCTATATTAAAAAACAAAACAAAACATCATGTTTTATAGAAAGTCCCATGTGTTGCTAAAATGAATGAGTATTGTGTAGCTGCTGAATGAAATGTAGGTATCTGTGAAATGTTTTGATCTTCATTAGACACCGGTGGCTCAGATCTGTAATCCTAGTTACTCAGGAGGCTGAGCTCTAAGGTTAGCCCTTAAAAACTAGCCGGGGCAGAAAAGTCCCATGAGACTCTTATCTTCAATAAACTATTAAAAAAAAACTGTAAGTGGCACTGTGGCTCAAGTCTAGAATGCTAACCTTAGGCACAAAGAAATTCAGGGACAGTACCCAGGCCCTGAGTTCAAGTTTCAGGACTAAAAAAACAAACAGAAACAAACAAACAAAAATCTTTGGTCTGTGGTGTCATTTAGTTCTGAGGTCTCTTCTGTGATTTATTTTGTGTCTGCTTTGTAAGAGGAAGACTATTGAAATTTCCTACTAGTGTTTTACCGCAACTCTCAATCAGGAGTTTAAGCACAGAAGTGTTTATTTTTAATGAACTCTAGGAGATGGAAGCATGTTCTCCCCCCTTCTTGTTGTTTTCTTTTCTTTTTATCTTGTTTGTTCATTTATTTGTCTTTGGGAAAGTTAAGAGGGGCCACGGAAATGGTCAGACAAAGGGTGAATAAGTGCAGCAGTGATACTCAATAGACACTGTGGAAAGTGAACCAGAGAACAGGATGGAAAAACTGTGAAAGACTGAGGGAAGGGGTGATAGTGTTAAAATGGAAAGATACTCTTTACCTGATTTATGTAACCACAACTCCTCTGTATATCACCTTTATGACAATAACTACACTTTTAAAAATCAACAACATATAGCAAGCAAGCAACGACAGCAATAAAATAAACTTCTAGAGCACATAAATTAACAATTGAAAATTTATCCTGTATTATTCCCTTTATTAATATGAAGTAAATTTATTTTCCTTTATTTTGAAATCCGTCTCATCAGATAAATATAACTTTTCCTACTGTTTTCAGAGTTCATTTACTTGGAATATTTTTCTCAGTTTTTTTTACCCTATATCTATATTCATCAGTGAGATGGCTTTATTCTAGTTAACAAATTATTGAGTCTTGCTTTTAAATTCAAGTTACAATTCTATATCATTTATTTATTTATTTATTTTCTGTCATGGAGCCTGAACTTGGGGCCTGGATATTGTCCTGAGCTCTTTTGCTCAAAGCTAGTGCTCTACCATTCGAGCCATAACACTACTTCTGGTTTTCTGGTAGGTAATTGGAGATGAGCTGGCTTTGAGCTGTGATCCTCAGATCCCAGCCTCCTGAGTAGCTAAATATAAGCCACTAGCACCTGGCTTCTACATTTCATCATTAGAGATATGAGACCATTAACACTGTAGTAAAATTGAAAGATAGATCATATTTCTCGTCATTTTATTCTGTTTTTGATGGTTGCTTCCTCCTTTGCCAATTTGCTTATTCACTAGGATTTATTCTCTCCTGCATTTTCCTGTGTGTTTTTTTTTTTCACCTTTTGTGGGCAAAATTCTTTTTAGTATTCTCATCAGTGATAGTATGGAAGCCAAAAGTCTTTACATGTTGTTTATTCTGGAAGTTTTTGTTTTTGTCCCAATTTTGAAGGATAGCTGCATTGGGCTGAATCATTTAAGTGGACAATTGTTACCTTTCAGGGCTCAGACGTCCTTCCAGGCCATTATAATATTTACTCTCTGTGTTGAGCTATCTGGTGGTATTCTGATGAGCTTCCTTTGGTACACCTTTTCTTTCACTTTTGATGCAGCCACTATCCTCTTTGTTTTATATATTTAGTTCTTAATTATATTGTGGATAAGGAAGTTTCTTGTCTAATCTTCCCTGTTTGATGTACTGTAAACCTCCTCTACTTGATGGTCTCTATTTCTTCAGGTTTTGGAAGCTTAATGCTCTTCTTTTCTTTAATAGGTTACCTATGCCTTTAGGTTTTTTTTTATCTTTTCTCATTTGCCTTACTAATGATTCATAAGTTTGGATTTTTGTTGGTGTCCCAGAGGTCTTGCTAGTTCCATTCTTAGTATTTTTCCAATGTCTGACTAATTGATCTAATTTTTCTTTATCTTCAAATGCTGGTACTGTATTTTCAATTTGTAGACTTTTGCTTCACTGCTTTTATTTGCATTATTGAACTCTTTAGTGCTAATATGTCAGTTCTTTTTAAAAAATACTTATATATTACATTGAATTTGTCTTTCATATTTTGAATTATCTTGTTTATATTTAGATGTAAATTCAAATTCTTTTTGAACTTAGTATTTTTGTATCAGTTGAGCTTGTTCAGCTGCTTATACATAATCAATTTAATTTGTTTGATTGTTCTTGTCATTGTTTATGTAGACCTATTGTCTGAAATTTCTTCTCTATCAATTATGTTCTTTATGGTGGTGGTGGTGGTGGTGGTGGCTTTTGGAAGAGATCTCTTGCCTTGATTTCTCATTTACAGACAAATGAATGGAAAACAACAACAAATCTGTACGGAATCAAAGATAAACAAGGCTTACAATTAGTAGACTTTGAGAATTCTATAAGTA
Source organism: Dipodomys ordii (assembly GCF_000151885.1). NCBI lineage: Eukaryota > Metazoa > Chordata > Mammalia > Rodentia > Heteromyidae > Dipodomys > Dipodomys ordii. The sequence goes on from NW_012267224.1 coordinate 22,372,679, forward strand.
GAGTGGGTAGTCTCTGAACCTCTCAACAATCAACTCAACACAGAAAGCCAGTGGGCAGGCATTTGAGACGGAAGCTGAGAAAGCTCAAGCTTAAAGCTTTGGTGTGGCCTCAGGCTATGAGTCACACCTGGAGAGTGGCACCTCCAGCAATGGCCATCCCAGCAACCTCTAAAAGTGCTTCTACTGGCTATTTGGAGCCATGATGTTCTTCTCCATGATGAGTACTGTGGATGATCCTGTACCCACACTGAGATGCCATCACACTTTTGTCTCTGCTACGCCACCCAGAAGGGAATTCTAAACCTCCCTTACTTGCCTCTTCTCAGCGTTTTGACCCTTACAGCTGCCCCAGGTGTCTAAGCAGTTGGTGTAGGTCTTCACAGGTTTTCAACTTCTCAGCCACCTTGGTAACCCTGATTCTAAGACAAGGTTTCATTAGTCTTTTTAAGCTGTGATAGCTTCTATTTCAAGTCCACTTGAGAAACAAATTCTCCTACAATTGCCCGTCTTTTCAGATGGCACGCATTATCAAGGGAATGACAGAATGACTTTCTTTATCAGGATTATCTTTCTACACGAAAGCACTCACTTTGTCACAAATTCCTGTACTGACGTTAAGACCTGTAGGATGTATGGGCTTTTGCCATAGCTAGAATCAACAGTCTATAGGCAGAACCACTTATTTCACTTTGTAATAATGTTTTCTCTGGGAACTGGGGATGGGTTTGAGTTTCTTGGTACATTTCTTCTGCTGGTTTTGTTTTCCCTTAATTTTATGCCTCTATACTGCCCCTTCATGCTTCTTGGATATCTTCTATCTTCAGAATTGAGACTTTATTGTGACTCTAGATTCTTCTAATTAGCAGAGTGAAAACAAAAGATGTTACCATCTTGGAACTGTGTGCCATCTTGCCCTGCATCCTGAATTTAATTTTTTATCTTCTTACTTTTACAATATGTGATTTAGAAAGAAGTTTGAAATTGTTTACATAACTCTTTTTTTATGTTTGACAATCTGAGAGAGTTATGCTTCAAAGCCATCGTATTGAAGTAAGGGAAACAGTAAGTCTAAGTAAATCACCTTATTTTCACAGCTATCCTGCTACTTAACCAGGTGATGGGGGCTGTCCACCCAACTTCCAAGGCCTAGAGGTGAGACAAGCCATCCTTGGACTTGGGAGAAACTCCAGGGTCCTGTCTCTGGACCTGAACCGATTTGAGAGTCAGATCAGTGCAGATGCCAGTGCACCAGGCCTTGTGTACTGTGTCCTGTCTCCTAGCTCTGCTCTGGTTAACATGGTGTCCCAGTTCAGTTCTTCATTAAGGTTGATCTAGTTTGTTGGTATAGTTTTTTTTTTCCGCTCTTTCTTTCCTCTCCTGCTCTCATGACTCAGTTTTATAACAGTGTTAAGTGTATTCATAGGACTGCAGGTCTTTTTGAAACAGTCTCCTTGCAAATGCCGGCTTTTTAATAATAACTCCCAGTTCAACCTCTCAAAATGTGGCTTCTCTGTATGTCACTGACTGACCTTATCCTACAACAGTATTAGCCTTTTGGCATAGGTTCATAAACTCAGAAAAAATGTATTTTTTTATTCTGACACTAAATTGAGGTTCTAAATACTCACAAAATCATATAGATAATAATAGTAGAATAATTGGTTCCATTTTAATTCTCTCTGTCTACATTATTGATCCATAATGTAGTAACATTGAGCACCTCAATTTGAGTTACCTTGCTGAGACCTTTAAAATATTATCCATTTATATGACTGTTGATTGCAATCTTAGGTAATAATTCATCGATGCTACTTTTTTATTATAGGAATTATTTTTTATTATTGCAAATGTTATATTACTAGTAGGTTAATTATTATTATTGTTATTGATTTAATATATCATTTACAATTTGTTGCTGATGGGATAGAAGCAATGGCCAGCAGGGTTTATGTGTGCAGTGCTTTAAAGGGCAAAGCAGGGAAAGCACCATCTACAGCATGAAGGGAGAGTTACTTTACATTTATCTTGTTTTCAGAAGAAAATATTGAAATGTTGGTTGCTGCACTTCTTGACACTGTGAAATCATGGGCTGTCCATTGGGACAGTAGACCTGGTGGTACAGCGACTTGTCTGAATATAACTTCCCTGGGAGACTTGCTGTAACACAGTGACCATCTGTTTGGGTAGCATGGTGGAGACATATTTTTAAATCTGTCTTCCTTTTTCTGTATCTCAACATGGACTTAAAAAAATCCATAAACAAACATTTTAAAGTGCTTTTCTCAGAGCAGTAGAACCAAGAGAGCAATATATTTAGAGTAGGAAACCTAGTTTCTATTCTCGGTTTGTCCACTAATGAGGTCTGTGACTCTGGGAGAGACGTTTAATTTCTGTTGCCCTTAATTTTCTCATTTATACACCAAAGAGTTTGAACTAAATATTTTAAAATGTATGATATATATATATATATATATATATATACACATATATACTTGTCTAGACTATTTTGTCATCCTTGAAATTCTCCTGTCTTCCTTCATGGCATTGTGCGCACATGTGTGTGTGTGTGTGTGTGTGTGTGTGTGTGCCAGCATTGAGGTTTAAAGTAAGGACTTGGGCTTTGTCCCTTAGCTTTTTTGCTCAAGGCTAGTACTCTATCACTTGAGCCACTGTTTCACTTCTTGGTAGTTAATTAAATATAAGAATATAAGGGACTTTGTTGCTCTAGTGGCTTCAAACTTTGATCCTCAGATGTCAGTCTCCCAAGTAGCTAGGTTTAAAAGCAGGAACCACCATCAGCACCGGGCTTGATGGCATCTTTATAATATCATTTTCATTTATTGATTCTTTCAGCAGCCAATTGAGGGTGTACTCTTTATATAGTACCAGACTTTTAATATTGAACAATAATTACATCCTTATGATTCCTGCAGACTTGGTAGGAAAAATAAAGATTACTTACATTTTAATACTTACATTTCCATAGAAATATACATGATTATGATGTTTATATTGTATATAAACATTGTTTATATTGTATATATATATATATATATGCAGACATAAAATTTAGTGATAGAGGAGGAAAATAGAAACATGTTTTTTTGGGGAAAGTAAGAAAATATAAAGTGTGGGTGGCTAAATATTTATTTTCAATTTAAAATGTCATATGCAGTTGATATATTATGAATAAATAAAATGAAATAGTAAATAATATATTATTTATGCATATATTCAAATATGTTTTATTCTCATTACATATCAGAAATCAGTGACATTATCTGAAGTGATCAATAAAACCACTATGAAGCTGACAGTGTATTCAATAAAGAAAATAGAAAATAATCAAGATTTCTGCTTCTACATTGGCCTAGAAAAAGATAATAGATCTTCTCCCAATCTGTGGGCTTTCTATTGATCTTGTGAGCTGCTTTGCCATGCAGAAGCTCTGCAGCTTCATGCAATCCCATTTGTCCAACCTTTCTTTGATTTGTTGTGTTTCTGGGTCTCCATTAAGAAAATTTCAGCCTGTGCCAAGGAGACCTAGGGTTTCCCCTATTCCTCCCTATAATGTTTTCTGGGTGTCTGCTTTGACTTCGAAGTCTTTGATCTATTTTGAGTTGATTCTGATGCAGAGTGATATATGGAGATCTAGCTTTCGTTTTCTACAGGTGTCTAACCAATTTTGCCAGCACCATTTACTGAACAGGCTGTCTTTCTTCCATTCTATTTTTTTAGCTCCCTTATCGAAGATTAGATGGCTATAGGTCAGTAGGTTCATTTCTGGGTTTTCAATTCTATTCCATTGGTCCTGAGGTTTTCTTGTGCCAGTACCAAGCTGTTTTGATTACTATGGCTTTGTAGTAGAGTTTGAAATTTAGTATTGATATTCCTCCAGCACTGTTCTTTCTGTTAAGGATCATTTTTGTTATTCGGGGGTTTTTATTGTTCCATATGAATTTTTGGATTGCCTCTTCTATTTCCTTGGAGAATGAGGTTGGAATATTGATAGGTATCACATTGAATTTGTAGATAGCCTTGGGAAGTATTGCCATTTTCACGATGTTCATCTTTCTAATCCAAGAGCATGGGAGTTTTTTGCCACTTTCTAAGTTCTGTTTTGATTTCTTTTTTCAGGTTTTCACTAGCCATTCCACAGACAAGGGTCTCATATCTAAAATATACCTGGAACTCAAAAAAATTAAATCCCCCAACAACAAATCTTCAAAGAAACAACTGCCCAATAAATAAGTGGGCTAAAGACTTAAAGAGAAACTTCTCTGAAAAGGAAAGAAGGATGGCCAATAGAAACATGAAGAAATGCTCAACCTCCCTAGCCATAAAAGAAATGCAAATCAAAACAACATTGAGATACCACCTCACCCCAGTTAGAATGGCTAGAATCAAGAACTCTAATAACAACAGATGCTGGAGGGGATGTGGGAAGAAGAGAACCCTACTGCATTGTTGGTGGTAGTGTAAACTTGTTCAACCACTTTGGAAAGCAGTATGGAGGTTCCTCAAAAGACTCCACATAGAGATCCCCTATGACCCAGCAATCCCACTTTTGGGCATTTACCCAAATGTTTACAAACAAGACCACACTAAAGCTACCAGCACAACAATGTTTATTGCAGCATTATTTACCATAGCTAAGATATGGAACCAACCCAGATGCCCCTCAGTAGATGAATGGATCAAGAAAATGTGGTATATATACACAATGGAATTCTATGCCTCCATCAGAAAGAATGACATTGCCCCATTTGTTAGGAAATGGGAAGACTTGGAAAAAATTATATTAAGTGAAGTAAGCCAGAAACATAGGTCCCATGGTTTCCCTTATTTGCAATAACTAGTATATGTCTGAGTCAAGCAGAAAAGGTCAGATATGTTGATGTTAGGGGAATGAACCCCAAAATAGGTATTCAAATGTTATTTTTCCTTTCATGCAATTGTCTCTAACATATTTAAAAGGTGATTTCTATGTTGCTTTGTATGTCCCTCCCCAACAGTATAACCCCTCCTTTCCTGTATTTGATGTCGGTATAATTTGTGGGGGGCAAGGGAAAAAACAAATTGTTTAACTAGGGATACTGGTGGGCTCATTGCAACAATGAGATGTACAAATTGTTATGTCAAAAAACGAAGTTTACAACTTTGGTGTGGAGGGAGGATATGGTGGGGGGAGGGGAGGAGTATGGGAAGGGATGGGAAGGGGAAACAAAGAGGAAGCAACAATGCTTGATAAGAAATATACTTGTTATCTTTCTTGCCTGTGTGATTATAACTCCTCTGTAAGGTATTCTCACAAAAAAAAAGAAAAAAAAAGAGAAAGAGAATATAGTCTGGGTTACAACTCAGAGGTAGAGTGTGTAATTAGTACCTGCAAGATTCTGGTTTCAATCATCGCAATCTTCCAACAAAAAAAGATAAAAGACAAGAGGATGTAACTTATAACTTGCAATCTGATAGAGAAAATTGTAGGTTTTCTTGAACCTGCCAAAAAATTATTGTCTCTAGATAAACTATACAAATGGATTTTTAAGTTAGGATGGTAGGGGAAAAGCAAAGGAGGAGGTAACAATGCTTGACAGGAAATGGACTCATTACCTTGCTCATGTAACTGTAACCCCTCTGTACAGTATTTTTACAATAAAAATCATATTTAGAATAAAAGCATGACAAGCTCCTTGGAAAAAAACGAGTACAAACCATTTAATTTTCCTCAGAACACAGCCTATGAGGGAAAATGTTACAAAATTCTCTTTGAAGATGCCATAAATCAGTCAAACGTCTACAGCTTCTTGAAGAAGGGGAAACATACAATTCCTTTTGTTCCTAGGGAAGAAGAAAAGAAAACTTAGAAAAATTCTTGGGCATTGCTACCTTCTCTGATATTAGCCAAAAGTTAGCTAGTACTGGCAAACATTTTGTTTTTTTGAAGTCCATCTCAATTTTTTAAAAAAATCAGTTTTCTCTCAAGGAAAAGAATTCCAGAGACACTGCAAATATACTGTCAATCCTAAGCCTAAACTGATCCTTCCTGAGAAAGCCAGACTCGAAATCCCAGAATTCTACACTAGAACATTCCATTGTAGAGCCCAACATGGAGAGGTCGAGGCCGTGCCACTGAGGTGGGCATGTGCATAGACAACTGAAATCAAAAAGTCCAAAAGGGCCACCGACTAAACTTTCCAACCACTTCAGGCCTAATGTTAAGCCTCCTGCTTTTGGAAAAATCAGAATCAAAATCAATACAACCAGTTCAAAGGTTTGCTCCATCACAGAAACTCAGTGTGATAATACCTAGAGGTAAGAACTTGGGAAAGTGATTAATCAGCAAGTCAAGCCTTCAAAATGGCATTGATAGTTGTTTTATTTAAAAATATGTTTTAAGTAATACAGAGAAGTTTACTTTACCTCACAATTCTAGCCCAAGTTTTAGAAGACACATGTGGTGATGATTTTCCTGCTGGCAGAGTTCTTAGATTGCATAGAGTCTTCAGGATCCAAAGGGTGAAGGGAAGGGCTTGTGTGTATATGGAATCCTTTTCTCAGAAAGCCTCCAGTATTCATTCCTGCAGGCTTTGCCTGATCTAATCCTAAACATACCAGTAGCAGTCTTTAAATACCTTAGTCAGTTTATCAACCTACTTAATGCCACACTAAATGCCCTCTTAACGTCCACTGGTTAGAAAACCCCCAACCTGAACTTTGGAAGGGACAAGCCATAGCATTCTGTTATTTTCCAATCAACTCATTTCCTCCTCACATACAAAATGCAATCATGGTACCAAAACAATCTCAAAGTCTAAGCTCATTCCAGTATCCAGAAGTCCAAGGTCTCAAAATTTCCTTCCAGATAAAGTCTCTAAAATCAAAATGAGTTACTTACGTCTAATACATAATGATGAGACAAGGCACAGTGTACTAGTTACTGTTGGGGTTCTGATAAGAGGGACCTCAGAGAGCTTTCAGACCTCTTTGGCAATGTGAGGAGACAAGAAGAAAACAGTTATCTTTGAACCAAGAAGCAAGACCTCATATAGCACCAGCTCTGAGAGTACTTTGATTTTGATCTCTGGCCTGCAAGAATATGGGAACTTATTTCTTTTTTTTAAATTGTCTACTCCATTCTAATTTGCTATTGCAATCTGTATATCAACAGAAATGGAATTACTTCTACCATAGGACCATGAACATTTCCTGTGAATCACTCTCCATTCCCTTTCTTGCATTTTCTTGAGGAAAATATGCATAGAGACATTGAAAAAGAAATTCCAGATAAGTTGGTGTTAGGTGAAATGAACCCCAAGATAAGGATTCAAATGTTTTTTCTTTCTTGTGATTGTTTCTAACATATTTATAAGATTATTTCTTTGTTGCTTTGTATGCTCCTCCCCCACGGTATAACCCCTGCTTTCACTGTATTTGATGTTATTATAATTTGTGGAGGGGAAGGGAAAAAACAAATTATTTAAATAGGGATACAGATGGACCCATTGCAACAATGAGATGTACAAGACCTTATGTTGAAAAAGGAACTTTACAACTTTGGCTTGGGGGGGATGGGGCGGGAAGATGGGAAGGGATGGGAAGGGGAAACAAAGGAGGAGTCAACAATGTTTGATAAGAAATGTACTCATTATCTTGCCCATGTAATTATAACCTCTCTATATGGCATTTTCACAATAAAAAAGGAAATTCCTTAGGGAGTCTTTGCCCTGGATAATGAACTTGATTGATCAAGTACTGATTCAAATCAACAGTTTGTTATTTTTTAAGAATTAACATGATAGTGTATTTGATCTTACATTATATTTTAGTTGAATCCAGTGAAGGAATAAGACAGTTTACCAAGTAAAATACAACCAGAGACTACTAACATTTGGAGACCCAAGAGTTTATAGCAATCTGGCTGCATCTAGACTCCAAACAGATTTAACAACAGATTTCTCCGTAAAATAAAATAACATAGCCTGTATAAAGCTCAGATTACATTTTCCAACCGGGGTAATCCTATTAGTTCAGATAACCTCAAGGCATTGCAAGTGTTCAGCTTTGGGGAGAGAAAGAAAGCTCATGGAAAGGAGGAGAGCAATTGATGTTGGACAGAGGTGAGTCTAGAGACCAAACTTAGAACCTAATGAATAAAACAGGCTTTATGATTTGATTAGGGAATGATTTTTCATACTGTTAGCTATTTCATAGTGCACAGAAGGGAGAGAAAACAGGAAAATCCCCAAAATCAGTTTTTGAGGCATTTCCTGGTCAATAAGCCATCATTTACCTTTGCTTATTTAAATTTTAATCCTTAGCCTAAAACTGAAGAGCCCTCAGAGAGTATATGTTCCAATAATCACTTAATATTTTGATGAAGATCAATACAAAGGTTAACAACTCCAGGGGATAGATAGATTTAGGAAGAGTCTTTGCAGTTTAGTATTCAGGGGAATTATGGAGAATAGAATTAGGATCTAGGCACCGGAATGGAAAATTTTTCTCCATTGATTATTGTTATAGTTCCTTGCCTGTTTCCCATTCTTTTTTTTTTTTTTTTTTGTCTTTTGTCAATCGTGGGGCTTGAACTCTAGGCCTGGGCTCTGCCTTTCAGCTCTTCAGCTCAAGGTTAGTGCTCTACCACTTGAGCCACAGCACCACTTCCAGTTTTCAGAAGGTTAATTGGAGATTCTCTTGGACTTTCCTGCCCAGGCTGGCTTTGAACCACCAGCGCTATTTCTCATTCTTTACCCTTTCTTTTCCTTCTGGTCTCCCTTCCTCCCTCTCTTTTCCTTCCTCCTACCCTCCCTTCCTCTCTTTCTACTTTCCTCTTTTCCTTCTCACCTTCCCTCTTTACTGCTTAGTGAAAGGTTTTACTGCAATTATCCTACTTGTTTTCAGAAATAGGTTCTGAACATGTGTTTTGTCATCAAATGAACTGTAATTTCCTGGTTATTTTTTAATTTCATTGTAAAGGTGATGTACAGAGGGGTTACAGTTATATAAGTAAAGTAATGAGTATATTTCCTTTTCCATTTATGTGTGTGTGTGTGTGTATGCTGGTCCTATGGCTTGAATTCAGGTCCTGGGCACTGTCCCTGAATCTTATGCTCAAGTCTAATGCTCTACCACTTGAGCCATTGTTCCACTTCCAGTGTTTTGTTGATTCACTGGAGATAAGTTTCATGGACTTTCCTGTCCAGGCTTGCTTCCAATCATGATCCTCATATCTCATTCTGTGAACTATTCTGTCCTGGCTAGCTTTTTAAGTAGCTAGGATTACAGACAGTCCTCTGTATTGTCATTGTTGTTATTTGTTTGTTGTTGTTGCTCTTGGGAAACAAGGAAGTATAGTGTTTAACTACCATCTTTTTAGCTCACCATCCCTATATTATATTTAGTGAAACATATTTCCACTTTTTTTTTTGGGTCCGGTTGTGGGGCCTGAACTCTGGGCCTGGGTGCTGTCCCTCAGCTCTTCAGCTCAAGGCTAGCATTCTACCACTTGAGCCACAACGCCACTTCCTGTTTTCTGGTGGTTAATTGGAGATAAAAGTACCATGGACTTTCCTGCCCATGATGGCTTTGAACCATGATGCTCAGATCTCAACCTCCTGAGTAGCTAGAATTACAGGCATGAGACACTGGCGCCTGGCTGAATGTTTTTAATTTCATATTAGAGGGTTGTATTATGATTTTCTCCTATGTTGGATTATCTTATGATTCTCATCTGTTTAAAGTTTTGACAGAAGCTTTCTGTTTTCTTGTGGTATCTTAGAAATAGATAATTAATTGTGTCTTTTCTGTACTTTAAGAATACCTTTCAAATTTCGGCAGTAGTTATATAGTTATATGTACTGAGGATGAGTGGTTTGAGTGGCTTAATAAGATTCTTAGTTCATACTTCACTGTTTGTAAAATCAACTTCCCTTACCTATTCTCTTCTCATTTATCTTCTCTGTGTTGAAGATATTGACAAGTAAAGCCTTTCCTGATAGATATTGTGATATTCTTTTACTCATTCATTTGAAGTCTGAGTGGGAGATTTTTATATTAAAGGGTAATCTTTATCCTATTTGGTATTTTTAATTAAAATACCATGTTTCCTTTCATGTTCTTCTTGGCCTAGTAGATTGCTGTGATAAATAAAATAAATGTTTTTAAAAACTATGGGTTGATCTAATATTTCATGTAATTGACAGCATTTGTTTGATTTTACAATATTAATCAAGAACATTATAGAATTGAATTTTTTTAGAGGTTGATGTTAAGATATTTTCATATGATGATTTTCCTTTTCTTGCAAAATAGACTCCATTTCTTGTGTTGCTTTGAATTAAGTTTATTTCTGTTTATTAAAATGTGTGTGGATGAAAGGCTAAGGTATTAAATAAATTATTAGGGGAGTCTCATTTTTTTCTCTTTTCCCAGAACAATATTTAAGAAGGCTATACTTTGTAAGAGTGAAGTTCAAAATGGTAATGGCTGTATAAGTTTTTTTTTCCCCACACAGGAGAGAATTTTCTTGAGAAATATCTAAAACCACACCGACAGCATGCATAAGACGTATATATTTGCTTTTTCAGGCCAGTATGATTTTTTGGCATATTTTAATATTCTTAAAAGAGCTGTACAAAGGAGTTGCCATTCAACAAAACAGTTTATAAATACATTGTCTTGATCAGTGTCACCCATTTTAACATTTGCACCCACTAATCCCACCCCTCCACATCCCTAGCTTTTCTTAATTTTTAGGCAAGGTATTGAATTTTCTGCCATTTAATCAAGCAATTTCTGTATACAATACAACGATCTGTGTCATTCCTTCATCATCTTACCCCCTTGGTCTTGCCCTTAGTTTTTTCAAACCCATGGTATATAGAATACATTACTGCCTGAATTCTATTGCATTCCTCTGTTCATTCTTCTACCCTTCTCCCTTTGCACCCCTGCAAGTATCCAATTCCTAGTACTATTTTATTGGGCTTTGTTTAGCTCTCTGAAGAATTATATATTTGAATTCTCCATAGAGTCTATTATACTTCAGTTAATTCATTTGTAACCACTTGCGTAACACCCAGGAAACTCTATTACATTCATTCTTTATTTTTGCAGGGGGGGGGCGGGATGGGGCCTGAATTCTGGGCCTGGGCGCTGTCCCTCAGCTCTTCAGCTCAAGGCTAGCACTCCACCACTTGAGCCACAGCACCACTTCCGGCTTTTTTCCCCTGCTTATGTGGTGCTGAGGAATCGAACCCAGGGCCTCAAGCATGCAAGGCAAGTGCTCTACCACTGAGCCACCTTCCAGCCCTACATACATACTTGATAGGAGTGTAATCTTGTTCACCACTCTGCAAAACTGCATGTATGTTTCTCAAAAAACTAGACATGGGGGCTGGGAAGGTGGCTCAGTGGTAAAGCGCTTGCCTTGCATGCTCGAGGCCCTGGGTTTGATTCCTCAGCACCACATAAGCAAAAAGAAGAAAGCCGGAAGTGGCGCTGTGGCTCAAGTGGTAGAGCGCTAGCCTTGAGCTGAATTGCTGAGGGACAGCACCCAGGCCCAGAGTTCAGGCCCCACAACTGGATCCAGAAAAAAACTAGACATGGGGCCATCCTATGACCTAGCAATTCCACTTCTGGACATTTATCCAATAAAGCACAAACAAGGCCACACATAAACCTTCAGCAGAAGTATGTTTATTGAAGCATTATTTTCCATAGCCAAGAGGGAGGGCATCAACCTAGATGCCTCTCTTGGATCAAGAAAATGGATCAAGAAAATATGGTATGTATACATACACACACACACACACACACACACACACAATTGAAATTTTCTCATCCATCAGAATTAGTGATAGCCCACATTTATAAGGAAATGGAAAGACTAAAATATTATATTAAATGAAGCAAACCAGACCCAGATAAACACAAGTTGCAAGTTTTCCCTCATTTGTGGAAGCTAGAATGTCCTATAAATCTATAAGTAAACATACTGGGTAGTTAATATGCTTGTTTTGTTGGTCTTGGAGGTTGACCTCTGGGACTAGGCACTGTCCCTGAGCTCTTTAGCTCAAGGCAAGTGCTCTACCATTTGAGCCAGAGCGCCACTTCCAGTTTTCTGGTTGGAGTTAAGAGTCTCATGGACGTTCCTGTCGGGAGCCAAAAGTTGAGTCTCTCAACATAATAGGCTTGACTATCTCACTGGAACATCTTGAGGCTGAGTTTACAGAATCTGACCCTCATCCTGCCCTAAGTAAACATCCTGCAACTGCTAAGGACCACCCTTTCCCCCTGCCCTAAGCAAACATCCTGCAGCTGCTATGGCCAATGAAAAAGCTTCCTGAACAGACAATGAAAAAGCTTCCTTATTCCAAACATATAAATATCCCTGTGTAAAAAATAAAAATTTGCAGCTTGATCAGAACCCTTGTCTTGCTGTCATTCTTCATGTCTCTTGTCCCTTCATTCCTTCTAGCTTAGGTTCACTGCCCTCGTTGATGTCCTGCGGGTCGGGACACATTCCTATCTGGAATGGCTTTGAATCATGATCCTCAAATCTCAGCCTCCTGAGTAGCTAGGATTACAGGCTAGAGCCACTGGTGTCAGGCATTTAATATGTTTTGTTAAGGTATTTTTAAACATTTTTATGTTTTTTATTGTAAAAATACTGTACAGGTTACAGTTTCACGAGTAAGGTAATGAGTACATTTCCTATTGAACATTATTACCTGCTCCTTTGTTTTTCCCCTACCATCCCTTCCCTCCCCACCTCGCCTGCCTCCCACAATTTGTAAAGTTTGTTTTCAACACAAAGTCTTGTACATTTCACAGGAAGGAATAGGAGAAACTCTAGAGCTCCTTGGCACAGGCTAAAATTTTCTTAATGGAGACCCAGAAACACAACAAATCAAAGAAAGGTTGGAAAAATGGGATTGCATGAAACTGCAGTTTCTGCACCTAGCAAGATCAATAGAAAGCCCACAGTCTGGGAGAAGATCCTCACTAGCCATACAACAGACAAGGGTCTCAGATCTAAAATATACTTGGAACTCAAAAAACTAAATTCCCCAACAACAAATCCTCAAAGAAACAACTGCCCGACAAATAAGTGGGCTAAGGACTTAAAGAGAAACTTCTTTGAAGAGGAAATAAGAATGGCCAGTAGATACATGAACCCAGATGCCCCTCAGTAGATGAATGGATCGAGAAAATGTGCTTTATATACACAATGAAATTCTATGCCTCCATCAGAAAGAATGACATTGCCCCATTTGTTAGGAAATGGAAAGTATTGGAAAAAATTATATTAAGTGAAGTAAGCTAGGCCCAAAGAACCATAGGTCCCATGGTTTCCCTTATTTGCAACAACTAGTATATGTCTGAGATAAGCAGAAACGGTCAGATAAATTGATGTTAGGTGAAATGAACCCCAAGATAAGGACTCAAATGTTTTTTTCTTTCTTGCTATTGTTTCTAACATATTTATAAGATATTTCTTTGTTGCTTTGTATGTCCCTACCCCATGGCATAACCCCTGTTTTCACTGTATTTGATGTTGGTATAATTTGTGGAGGGGAAGGGAAAAAACAAATTGTTTAACTAGGGATACAGGTGGACCCATAGCAACAATGAGATGTACAAGACCTTATGTTGAAAAATGAACTTTACAACTTTGGCACCGGGTGGGGGGAGAGGGGGGAAGAGGTAAAGGGGGGCAGATGGGAAAGGATGTGAAGGGGAAACAAAGGAGGAAGCTACAATGCTTGATAAGAAATGTACTCATTACCATGCTCATGTAATTGTAACCCCTCTGTATGGTATTTTCACAATTAAAAACAAAAGAAATGCTCAACCTCTCTAGCCATAAAAGAAATGCAAATCAAAATAACACTGAGATTCCACCTCACCCCAGTTAGAATGGCTATAATCAAGAATCTAATAACAACAGATGCTGGAGGAGATGTGGTCAAAAGGAAACCCTACTGCATTGGTGGTGGGAGTGTAAACAAGGTATTTTTGAGCAATGGATATTTCTTAGTCCAACCTGAAAAATAAAATTCTTATAGCGATTGGAACTACCTCTGCAGAACAAGATTGGTAGCTAGACTCTCATAAATCACTTTAGTGGTTTCATTACAACATCAATTTACTTAATTCAAATTAAGTAATGCAACGAGGAAACTGAAAGTTCTCCTTCTAGAAATCACATTTTTCTATGTATCACAAAAAATGATACACTGTATAAAGTAGAATATGAAACTTTAGTTCCTAGGGGATGGATAGAAATGTTATATTTCAATAATAGTAGGGACAGATATATTGAGAATTAGAATTCAGAAGCAATATTTCACAATATTTTAAAGATTCTTAAGTTTGTGATGCTCCCTAAATTATATTCTTTACTGAACATTTCAAAATTTCTCAAAATGGAAACGTCCAAAATGTGAAATTTAATTCAATTTTAATCGATATCAGTTGATATTTAATTCATTGATATTTTCTACTAAACACTTATATCCCATAATTTAATATATCACCAATATTAATGGTAATATTAGGTAGGAGCTAGCAACACTACAAGGAGTACCAGTAAGTGATTGTGTTTGATATTGTAGTTTATAGGTATGTGTTTGCTACCAACACCATGAGTCTATATTTAGAAACATATTTTCTTTCATTATTGAATGATTTCATTCTAAGTGAAATTTATTCTGCCTTAGGCTCATCTCTTTGTGTTTCTGCTTTGGTTGGGAATTCTTTCTCGGTTATGTATTCAACTGCTGCCTCCTTTCCTATTAACTTCACATTATGCAAATGAAAATGCTCCTTAAAATTCTTGAGCCCATCTTTGCTCATAAAATTGGTTGCTTCAAATGCTGTGCTGGTAAGTTTAGCACCTGTGGTTATATGGAAATATTTTTTATAGGCTTCTGGCTTCTTCCTAAATTATATTTTCATCCCAAATCACTTGCTTCCTGTGCATATCTTCATACCAAACATTAATTATCTTTTCAACTGTCATGAATTATTCTCCTTTAATTATGAACAACTTTTGTACTGTCTGGAAGGCTTCATGAAAAATTTTTTATCTTGATTTCCATATGGAGAATATAGAGTTAGCTGAATCACATCCAGACTCACCACAATCTTCTCTATTCTCTTTGAGTTTTGTGGTCATGGTTTCATGCTCAGGTCTTTCAAGTAGTGCAGTCTTGTCTTTTTTTTAGTAATTCTCAATAGGACATATCATTTCTTGTTTTTTTAAAAATATTAAACCTAGGGTAGACTAATGAAGTGATATAGAAAAAGCTGTATTGAAATATATGTTGTTCAGATTAACTTAGTTAAAACAATTGTAAGTCCCTGTTTAAGGAATTCCACAAGAATACATTCATAAATATTACATAATATAAACATATGTATTGACAGGAATATACATCTTACAAAATACCTTCTATGCTACATATAAAAATATTTGCTCTTATTTTTTCTGAATGTCAATAATGCACTGCAATACACTTGTATTTAACATAATCTTAAATAGATTTCAAACATTTCACGGACCTTTTAGTAAGGAGTCAGCAGACAGACAAGTGTTTGTCCTGCAGGTCATAACCACAAAATCTGCCTATATATTTTTGCTTACTTGTTTATTTACTTTACAGGAAGAAAAGAAAACAATAATTAATGAAAGATAACATTTTACTCTAACAGCACAGGAATTTGCCATTCATTTAGGTTCTACTTTATTACTACATTGACCTAAAAAAAAAACCAGTCTACCTTATTCCAAGAATAAGGTCACCAGTGAAGGTTGTAATAGAATTTACTATGTAATATTTTTTTCAATTCTTTCAAGATAGTTTTATAGTCCAATTAAGATCCAAGTTTTATAAGTTGTAAATTAAACCTGACAACATTTTTAGCCATGAATTTGATTCCCGTGTTCTTGATAAGAGTGCTGATTTGGAGATTTGAAACTGCTATCGGGTGTTCAAGTGTGTTTAAACACAATTAATTAGAATGTTTTCTGCCCCACTATGGAGCGTCAGTAAACACTCAAGGTATCAAACCACCCTGCCCAAGAAAACTTCTCATGGAACAGCCTATGCTTGGAGAAAAGATTAGACTGGACTCATTAATCCTTATATGAGAGTTTTGCCCACCTTTTATTAGTATCAATTAATTGTATGAGACTTTGATTTTGGCATGTCTGTACATGTATCCAATGTTTCTTGATTAAATTCATCTCCCCCATAACTCTGCCTCCCTTTCCCTTCTGCCTAAATCAGTTTCAGCATTCTCCACTATTTCATTTTCAAATGCGCATATAAAGATTCTGACCATGTCCTCATTAAAATTTGTTGTCTGTTATATGTTTAGGGTATATCCCTATTGATCTACAATATTCTAAAGCTCCATTTGTAACTATTTTGAGATGAATTAGTTTAAGCTTTTTGTTTGTGCATATAAGGCAAACACCTTCCCACTGAATTATATCATAGGCCACTGAAAATGGCTAAAGATGTGCTATTTCCAACAAATTTAAATTTTTACTTTCTCCATTAAACAAAATTTATTTACTCTTTTGGCTTGGAAGGATTACCATAAATTTTAATTTGTGTTAAAGCAGTATTTACTTTTTTAAAATAATATTTTAACAAAATTTGAAATTACTTTGCATACCACATAAGTATTTGAATACAACTGAAGGTACCTACCATAGGCCTGACTGTGTAATGTTCATAGAGAAATTAAGAGTTTGTTTAAGTTTTATGATTTATTTAATTATTCATTAATTCATTTGTCAATTCATTTGATCATTCATTTTTAAATATATTTTTATTGTAAAGAGGAGTTACAGTTACATGAGTAAGGTAATGAGTACATTTCCTATTGAGCATTGTTATGCCTCCTTTGTTTTTCCCCTACCATCCCTTTCCTCCCCCCCCTCTCCAACTCCTCCTTCCTCCACCACTCCCCCCGAAGTTGTAAAGCTCATTTTCAACATAGTGTCTTGTACATCTCATTGCTATAATGGGTTAACCTGTATCCTTATTTCAACATATTTTTATTTCCCTTCCCCTCCCCAAATTAGAAAAATGTATATACAAGATGCAGGGCACCAGCATCAAATACAGGGAAAACAGGGATTATACCATGGGGGAAGAACATACAAAAGAAACAAAAAAAATCACATAGTACATTATAAGTACATTAAAAACAAGAGCAAGAAGGATAAAAACTCTTGTATCCTTATCTTGGGTTTCATTTCACTTAGCATCATCTTATACGGTCATATGTACATAACTTTTGACCTTTTCTGTTTGTCCTAGACATATACTAGTTATTGCAAATAAGGGAAACCATGGGACCTATGTTTCTTTGGGCCTGGCAGTTACTTCACTTAATATAATTTTTTCCCAATCTTTCCATTTCCTAACAAATGGAGCAAAGTCATTTTTTCTGATGGAGGCATAGAATTTCATTATATATGTATATACATGTATATATATATATATATATATATATTCTACATTTTTTGATCTATTTATCTACAGAGGGACATCTGGGTTGGTTCCATACCTTAGCTATGGTGAATAATGCTGTGATAAACATAGTTGTGGTGGTAGCTTTAATATGGCCTCTTTGTTGTGATCATTCATTTTTAACCGTGTGTAATAAGTGTCTGAATAAGACATGATTACTGCATTACTGTCCACCTAGATTTTTAGGTAAACCACCATTTTATAATTTCTTCTAAATATTTCATCAATAAAATGAAATAGAGTTGAAGACCTCAGATACCATTTCTAAATGTATTTTATATTGTAAGCAGGTTGTAACAACAACAACAAAAATCCTTACAATCTGTACTATGCAAATAAATCAACTGACATAATAGATTTTATTGAGCTATCATTCCTTTGCCCTTTCATTTTAACTTTTATTTACAGAACTGAACATTGTTCTTCTTTTACCACATTAGCAAATACTTGAAGTCAACTGAAATTTATGAAAAAAAATGGAACAGAAGGAAATATATATGAGACAGAACCTGCTATGTCTATTTTAACTTTTTAGCACTTGGAACATGAGTGTTGACTTTTCTGTGGAACAAAACAATGCAGAGTATTTCATTTCAAAGTAAATGTGTAGCCTAATTCCTGATAAATATTATTCTGTTACATATGTCTAGTACAGAGACATCTCTCTTCTTTGGCTAATAAACTCCATTAAAACCATGTTCTTTAAGGAGGGATAAAATATGAACTTACTTCCCAAGCTCATTCAGTTGTAATTCATTTTCTTTCAATTACAGGACTGAGAAATTCACTGTCTTGACTGTCAACAAGAAGCTGAGATGTGCTCCATCTTTCTTCTCAAGATCTCACTGTCTCCCACTACAGTGGAGAAATGTCTCTCACGCATCACATCTATTCTATTGAATTCCTTGAATATCTTGCCTTTCTTTTAAGCTTTTATAAATGTGTAAAATATACTGAGCTACCTGGGCTAAGCTGTACACTTTCCTTATAAAAAAATCAATGATTTACAACCTAAAATACATGTTTATGTTCTTTTAGAGGAAATGTGTGAGTAACTGGTTTAGAATTCTGTGTTCTGCACACACTCACACACACACAAATTTAAATGCATAGCATGTACTATAGGGTAGGTCAATCAAAATTATTTAAGCTTTGAAAAAGTCAATACACCTTTTTCTCATTTTTAATTATCTTTACATAATTGTCCAAAGAAGTTGCCATTTAAGAAAGCAGCTTATGAATATAATACGTCTTGCTCAATGACACCTCTTTTAACATTCTTTTTTTAAATTTTTTTTATTGTGAAAATGCTTGGTAAGAAATGTATGCATTATCCTGCCCATGTAATTGTAACCCCTCTGTACAGTATGTTCACAAATAAAATAAAATTAAATTTAAAAAAAGAAAATACTATACAGAGGAGTTAAAATTACATGGGCAAGATGATGAGTACATTTCTTATCAAGCATTGTAGTTAACATTCTTAAGCATCCCTTGCCCACCCCTTCCCTCACTTTTCTTAATGTTGTGAGGTATATTTCAAATTCTTGACTTCATTCTTCCCCTTACTCCTGTTCTTTTGTCTACCCCTTTCCTATAGACCCCACCCACTCCTTTCAAGTACCTGCTTCTTAGTGTTTATCTTGCTCAACTTTCATTTTGCCTTTGTAAAGAATCGAACAATTTTAGTTTTCCTTTGAACCTATTGTATTTCAGTTACTACATAAGTATACACTTGCAAACTACCTAATGAATTTACTTAAAAGTTTATAAGCTAAATCTAGCTTCCACATAGAAATTCTGGGAAACAATACAAGATCATATAATTTATGTGAATATACATCTGTGTATTAGAAAGATCATCATTATCATGTCTACTTGTTTAGTTTTGGCTGTCTTGTTGCTTAAAAATGTGCATTCACTACTTGCATAGCAGGTATAAAAATTTGCACAAAACTTTCAGGTTTGACCACATTGGACTAATGGGCTCGAGCTGGTGCTTAAGTTTTCATTATAAACAATTCAAAAACCAAAAAAGTAATGCTCTTTTCAATACTGAGGCTTGAATTCAGGACCTTATGCTCTCACTCAGCATGCTCGACTGATACTCCACTTCTTGAATCATACCTTAAGCACAGCTTCTTACTGGCTAATTGGATGTGGAGTCCTATAGACGCTTCAGCTGGAGCTGTGTTTGAACTGTGGTCCCTCAGCTTTCCATCTCTTGAGTAGCTAGATTTACAAGAGTTACCAACAATCAGGCAGCCTAGCAATCTTTAGATACTGAACTGCATAAAGTATAGCTATGGAAAGTCATTGTAATTGAACTTGAACATATTATAATAGTTTTAAAATTATCCATCTGGGTTGAGGTCATGTGGTTCAATGGCTTGGTATGCATATTGGTAAATATTTTATTTACAGTATCTTCATAATAAAAGAATATAATATCACCAGATTTCCTTCTATCCGGAGACAGATTAATTATAGGTAATGCAGAAAAGTGAGAGAAACCCAGCAAAGAGTACAGGTTGAAACAACTGAAAACAATTTTCAGAATGAGGAGGTTGGGATTTACACATCAGAATTCCAGAAAGAACAGTGAGTATTCTACTGAATGTGAATCTACATATACATAAGATAAAGCTATGTGATAAATTCAGCCAAGGAATGACATGAGGGCATGAAAGATCAAGTGAAGAATTCATTTAAACAAACAATGGTGGGTCTCTAGGGACTGATATAGTGAGTTTATAAGGATTCAAATTATTAGCTGCTAAATTAACTATTGCTAAAAAAAATACTATTTAAGACTCCTTGTGTCACTTAGCCACTGCTTCTGTAACAAAATATTAGACTGCCTATCCTTCTTTGTCCTGCCAAAGACTTTTTTCTTTGTCATTACTCCATGTCCCCTTGTATAAGGACACTGGTCATATTACATTCATATCCATCTTCCTTGTCTGTTTTCAACTAAATCACTTCTTTAAAGAGACTGCCTCCATCAACAGTAACATTTTATGGTAATAGGGGCTAAAGCTTTAACATATAACATTGAGAAGGGCATAGTCCAGCTCTAAAACTCTTACAAAACAATTAAATCTCATTAAGTTAATCTTCCATAAATTTAAATACTGTCAGAAAATGTTCTGATAACTTCAAAGGAGGATAATAAACTTCAACACTGAAGAAGATAATACTTGTAATGTTTAATATTGAGTTAGAATTTTCTAGCGCTGCTCAGGACTGAACTATAGGAAAGATGCCACATAATAAGGGGGCAAATAACTTAAGAGAAACAAGATAATAGAATTATCACAGAAGGACTTTAAAACAGCTAATAAGCGCAGCTTCAAGCCTGGAGAACTATATAAAAACAAGGAGGCAAGAATTAGCACATATAAGAACTAAACTAAACCTCGAGAGATGAAACATAAAGTAAGTGAGATACATCACCAGACGGGACTAATATAAATCAGGCATACAGACAAAGAGATAGGCAACTTTGGAACATACTAATATAAATACTCAAAATTAAATATAGGGTAAAGAAATTAATAAATAAGAACAGAGGTTTAATTCAACAGCTTTTCAAATATTCCATGATATGCTATTCAATACAGTGTTGGTCATAAAAGCATATGTAAAGATCAGTAAAATAGAGTACAGAATCAAAAAATTGTTTTATATTTATCTTTTTTTATTACAATAGGTCTTTTTTAATGACATCTGAGGCATAACCATAAAAACAATTTTCAAATACAAAACTACAAAAACTACTTTCAAAAACGATCTTCAAATACATCTTAAATTATCATATACTATTTGTGAAGTATCCAAAGAAATTATTGTTCTTGTCTCATCTGCAGGACACATTAGGCCATATGAAACACTTGTTCCTCCACCAATTGGTATGATACAAAGGTTATATTTGCATGCTAGATTCACAATCTTAACTACATCATCATGACTCATTGGCCATACAACTATATCAGGAATTCGTTGAAGCATTCCTTCCCTGAGCAAAAATATTTCATGAAGACAATGACCATGAGCTCGAAATATTCGGTCATCACCTCTTGTGAATATGAAATATTGGTTTCTTTAAGTTCATAAAGAAAATTTTCATTTACAATAGATGGAGGTGCATCACTAGGATTCAAAGATGTTTTTGAGGTAGTTCTATGTTCCCAATATATTCCAAGGTTAGTCTGGACCCATTCTCTAAAAGATGGTAAAACCATGCCACTAAGAGGGTATCAACAAGCCAATTCAGCTTCAATGGAGAGCTGAACTGGGACTCCATGATGACTGGAAACAAGCCAGGAGACAGGACACAGGACAGGATCACAGAGACAACACATAGCATGGAGTCTATATTTATGGATCTTAACTTCTTTACAAAAGTGCCAATGTAACTGAGCGAGGACACTGAGTATACTTTGTTGTATTTATGCTATGTTAAGCCTTTCATTTTGTTCTAATTTTTGTTGAAAACTGATTGTACATCATCTTTTTTCTTTATGTATAAACTCACAAACACTAATAAAACAACTCAGTGTCCTTACTGAGTTACATTGGCACCTTGATTCTTAATTTGAAGAGTACATATTCCCTTTTCTGTGGATAACATGTCAGAAAAATGTATTTACATCTACATTAGCAAGACACATGGATTGCTGTTATTAATTTTGACAGGTGAGACAAAACACTTGTTAGATAGTAGAGGATATAAAATTAGCACTAAAATGTAGAAGTTATGAAAAGCTGTCAGAATGGAGAGAAGTTTAAAGATAATAAAAATTAAAAATGAGTTTGATCTGTTTCCAAGAACTTCCAAAATCTTACATGTCTAGACCTACTCAACATTCCAAGGCCCAAATCTCCTTCAGTTCTCAAAGAAATCTCAACTAGGAGCTCATGTTAAAAGTAAAAAGCTTATATGCATCCAAAATTCAATAGTATAAAGAATTCAAATTTCAAGTGAAGACAAATAATGGAAAAGTACAGGCTTTTTTAGAACAATACTATTATAAAAATAGATTTAAAGATGAAATGTTCTTTAAAAAAAACTTAGCTGGAAAGATAGAGATCAGTAACCAAAGAATGCAGAGAAAAGGATATAAACTCACTTATGCTGATAGCCATAGAGAATTCAAGGACTTTCCAGAAGGGATGGCATATTCACATGGTTTCCCCAGGATGGGGAACTGAGAGAATTTTAAAATTGAGTGTCTTCCTCACTCCTGGAATGACTGAAGACAAGAAGTAGCCAATAGCAGATTGGAAGGTTCTTATGACAGTCAATGATTTGAGAACAAATCCCTAAGAAGAATGCTGAAGCCTAAGATGTAAATATATGGAGGCAATCTGAATAATAAATATTGTAGGAAAATTGAGTAGGTGCATGTGTTTGGGAGAGATGGAAGACAGCAATGAAAGTAGTGACAATGATTTAAGATGCTTCGTACTCCTAAACTGACCCATTGAACTGAAATCTGTAACTACAAATACGTAAAGGTATTAATAATAAAAATACCAGTATATTGTTTAAAGTTAAAAAACAAATAATATTGTCCATTCTAGAACTACAACCACTAAGACAATGAAGTTATATTTGGAAATTTAACAAAATATTGATTTTCCTTTTATAATAAATTCCTATTTTTTTGGCTCAGAAAGAACCGCTCATTTAGTTTACATAGTATTCAGAAAAATGAACCTGTGAATACTCAAATGATTAGTCAGAAATATACATAAAGTAAAATAAGAACATTGTAGGTGGAAACTGAGAGAGTAGACTAGGTTTATTATTCTTTCATTGTGTGCTAAAAGAACTCTGTCTAAAACTTTGGGTAATCATTTGAGAGCAAAACAAAATTAACTTTGGAAGCCTACTTGAAGATTTAATGCTGTTATGTATAATAAAATTATCCTAACTAGAAAGTATATTGTAGAAAATAAAAATTAATTTTGTATTGATTATCAGTCTTAACCATATGATTATATCTATAATTTAATACAGTACATATATAATATAACACAGAATGACTTATAAATTAGAGAAAATAATAAAGCTTTCTAGTTAGATAGAAAGTAATTATAACCTAAAGCAGACTTATGTTGAGAGTATGGCTTCTGGAAATCTAGAAACGAGAATGACATATTTTCTCAACTTAAGATCATATCCTAAACATAGGGATGAATCTAAGACATCCTCAAATTTATAGAATTTAGTTACTTATTCATTTATAAAACTTTATTCTAGACTTTGTATTGAAATTCTCTTTTAACATTAGATCAAAAATACATTTTTTCCCAAAGCAGAGCAACCTTTCAAATGTATATTTAGCATTCCATGGGAGATTAGCTTAGGAGCCTTGGGATTTTCTGAGTTTTTATGCAAGGATTGCTTTGAAGGCTGAAGTGCATATCACTGTATTCCAGGAGACATATCTTGGATTCACTCATGAATTAAATATCACACGCCAATTCTGTTATGATGCATTAGTGGATCCACCTAGACAGTTAGTTCATTGTTTGGTCAGCAGGACCACAAAGGGAAATGAACTTCATGATCCTAAAGTTAATTCTATCTTCTATTTCTTCAGAGGACAAACTAAGGAATGTCATCCTCAAGACAATGACAAGCATTTAACCTGATCCATCTGTCAGTATAATCATTCATAGCAATAAACAATATCTCAGTTTAACAGATGTATTGAATGAAAGGAAATAGGACTGCGCAAATGTATTTTTTAATTTCTACTTCAGTGTGCATGGCAGATGTAATGGTTTCATAAGGAAAGCAACACAAATGGAATTTTAAATATGCATCTTGGTGTTAGGCAATCGTTACATTTATATATCATTACTAATAGGGCTACTGCACCTCTCTCTCTCTCTCTCTCTCTCTCACACACACACACACACACACACAAAGTTTTGTTTGTTTTGTGACAAAGATCACATCAACCATAAATATTGCTGATGATAGCAATTCTAGAGGGAAGGAAATAGAAGGAAAGAACAGCTTTGAAATTACTAATGTTCCTTTTATTATATTGAAACATTTTGTAATCTCATATTTTTTGGGGGGGGTCCGGTCGTGGGGCCTGAACTCTGGGCCTGGACGCTGTCCCTCAGCTCTTCAGCTCAAGGCTAGCGCTCTACCACTTGAGCCACAGCGCCACTCCGGCTTTTTTTTCTTTTTGCTTATGTGGTGCTGAGGAATCGAACCCAGGGCCTCATGCATGCTAGGGAAGCGCTCTACCACTGAGCCACCTTCCCAGCTCCATGTAATCACATATTTTGTAACCACCATTACTACTTTGCCTGCCAATTACAGGTAGTAATAGCCTGGGCTTATGAGTCACACCATTAATCCTAATGGTGTTTCTCATGTAATAATGTTTCCTTTTACAAAATTACACACAAAACTAAAACTTTCAAAGAAGACTGCCATGGAGTCAGCACGATCCACACAGTTATAAATCATATAATAGTTAAACCTTCATCTGGGATCTATAATTAACAACAAAAACATAGCAAGTGTCTCTGTGAGATACTGTGAGAAGTACTAGAGCTAAATCTTTCTCTGAAATGAAAGTCCAGAAGTACTTTATGTTCAGACACCTAACAGTTTCTGTGCTTCCCTTGAAAAATAATTATCCCAGAAGAATGATTTTATTTTCCTCTCTGATATCCCAAATAATTTTCCTTGTCTTAATATCACTGATAGTTGAAAAAGTGAGTGCTTAAAAAATGTAGTCTGTTTTTGCAGAAATAAGGAAAAAGTATCATTTCAAAGACATTCCTTAGAATATATGACATTAGCAACTTGTAATAGTTTCAGTTTCCTTCTGCCCAGGATGTAATTACAAAAGTCAAAAACAGAAAAATCAACAAAGATGTGCATTTTTCTGAGATCCTGAAATATGACTATTTTGTTGATCTAAAGATAAAACCTCAGAAGTAAAGGACCTAATTGGATCTTTGTGTACAACGGAAAATTTTACTTTATGTAGATAATAGGATGATATAAGGAAGCTTCCAATGTCGGAATACCTACATCCCCTCCAAATCTCTGTATTTGTTCCTAATTATATGGTAATTGCATTATGAAACAGTACTTGTGTGAGGTGATTGAGTAATGAGAACTTGTTTTGAAGGACCTTGGAAGAAGACATTCATTTTTTCAGACAATAAATAAATTAAGATAAATAGAAAATATATGCTAAAGGTAATAGCACTGAATGTACAGAATATCCAACTTAATCATTAAAATAAACATTTGAACAAAGCATTTCAGAAAGGAAATAAGGGCACTTTCCCCCAAAGAAACAACCATAGATGTCTGCAAAACTGAATTCTCCCTGAATCTCCAGGAGCTAGTAAATCTATTCCTATTTAATTCTTATTTAAGAAATAATTCTCTCTAAATATTTTATGTAAATCCAGTATACAAAAATAACAATTCCATTCAAAGAAAAGACAAAATTCTATTGCAAATAAGACCACTGAACTCTTAAATTAAAATAGTGACATGTTATCAGAAAAAAAATTATTAAATATGTGAATATATATGCACACACATATATGAATACATCATATATATAAATATATACAGAATATGCATATCTATGAAAAAGGAGATGAAGATGCACAACAGTCACTAGTCCATATTGATCATGAAATAACATTATAAAAGTTTAGCAGAATCCCATCCCTTTGGAAGTAGGTATTTCTTAATTAGAATCTCAATTATAATTGCTGGAGGTCTTTCATGATAGTTGTTTTTACAGGTTTTTGGCTTCACATTGTGGGAAAATTGAACCTTTCTTTGTTGATACTTTTCATATCAACTTCTGAAAAAACATTTAATTTTGTCCCCTTGTTGGTTGCTTTGAGCAACCTAAAACAACTTTCTGCTCACAGAAATGTTGGGATCAGTACCTCAGAAGAAATATTTGTCTAGATTAATAGCTCCTTGACCATGATATGAATACTTGCAAACACCTGGACCTATGCCAAAAGTACATTCATAGATGAGAATCACGGACAGTTTTGAAGTTAAGTAAGTATTTCTTTCATCTTTGAATATATTTGTTTTGGGCGGGTCGGTTGTGGGGCCTCAACTCTGGGCCTGGGCGCTGTCCCTCAGCTCTTCAGCTCAAGGCTAGCGCTCTACCACTTGAGCCACAGCGCCACTTCCATCTTTTCCTGCTTATGTGGTGCTGAGGAATTGAACCCAAGTCTTCATGCATGTGAGGCAAGCGCTCTACCACTGAGCCACCTTCCCAGCCCATCTTTGAATATAACTTTAAAGATGATATAAGAAAATACATTTCTTTCTTACCTAATTTCAGTAGTTTTCATTACTTTGACCATAAATCATGAAACAAATTTCCTGATAAGTTTGTTAGTCCTTTGAAGTTCTTATTGATAGTGTTTTCTTTCAAATAAATGATTTAATATATGAATTATTTTGTCTTGTTACATTATATGGTTTGACTCAAGTAATATAACTACATAAAAAGAGAGTTGTCAGAATAAAATTTTAACACATACTTTACATGTTTAGAAATAAACAATCTGCAATCACCAATGAATTAGAGCAAGCATTGATTTCATAAACCAGTGGCTGTGGACTGATATTTGTGTCCTAAGTCACTAGGCACTTGTCAGTTTATCATGTATAATGTGAAATCAACAGAGCAAACCAACAAGCTCATTTGGCATAATGTTACCTATCTTAAGATATATGTGACATTTAGTACATAGATCATGACTAGTATTTCTTTAGGAATGGGAAAACTTTCATTTTGACAGCAATCTCTTTAAAGGAAAGATGAACTATCTTACACCTTCGAAATTTTCCACTTAACTAGGGCTATTTTCTCAAAAACTATACAGATTGAGAGCTTACATATTTTTAGCTATGATATATAATACTTTAGACATCTTCTGACATGTCCCACAGGCAGGCACCACATTACTCCTCTGCCATAGGGAAATCTCAGAAGGCTGAGAATTGTGGAAGAGAATTATAAAGTGACAATGTGGTTGTTCAGATAGAATTACAAATATCCAATGATAATAGTTAGAACCAGAAAAGAAGAGCATTACAAAGCACATCCTTAAAGACAAATTCAGCCATACTCTATCCAAATGGCTATTGTTCAGGGCTATTTGGATTAATATGCATTCTATGTGCTTCCCAGATTAAGCTAAACCACCAGAGTAACGGATGGCCAGTGAACCACTTTATCTGTGCTCTGCAGGTACCTTCAGTAATTTGCCACCTGCAACATAATTATAATTCTATTTTGAAGTAGGCAGTGCTGTAGTAGCTAAAATTATGTTCACTTACTCCCAGAATTTCCCACAGAGAAATGCAAGGTAATCCAGACTATTTTTAAATGATGTTGTTTTCCTTAAAAAATACAAATTCAGAAACAGCATAATTTTTCCATATCTTTCAATTTCTTTACAAGTGGTACAAGATCATTCTTTTAAAAGGGAGGAGTAAAATTCCTCTGTGTGTGTGTGTGTGCGTGTATCATATTTTCATTTTCTTGATCTATTTGTCCATTGAGGGGCATCTGGGCTAATTCCATACTTTGGTTATGGTGAGTAATGCTGTAATAAACATTGTCGTTTTGGTGGCTTTACTGTACCCTTGTTTGTATTCTTTGGGGTAAATGCCTAGCTGTGGAATTGCTGGATTGTGAGGTAGTTTTATGTTTAATTTTTAAAGGACTATCCACACTGTTTTCCCAGAAAAAGGATGCATGCTTTTTCTTATACATGGAAGCTAGATTTAGCTTATAAAGTTGTAAGCAAATGCATTAGGTGGTATACCAGTGTATACAAATTTATTTACTGAAATATCATAGATTCAAGGCACAAATCAAATCGTGTAATTTCTTAGAAAGTTAAAGTTCAGCAAAATAGAACACCAGGAACTTGAAATGGAAATGGGTAGGGTGGGGTTAAGGGGAAAGGAATAGATGAATGAAAAGGAGAAGAATGCAGTAAAGAATCCAATATATATCACACAACATTAAGAAGAGTGATCGAAGGGGTGGGGAGGGGAGGGGAGGGGAGGGATGGGTGAGAATGTTGAAAGGGGTGACATTGATCAAGATACATTGCATTCATAAACTGTTTTCTTAAATGGCAATTCCTTTGTACAACTACTTAATGATTATTAAAAATAAAACTAAAAAAGGAAAGTTTGTTTTTCAGAAACAGCCTCCTTCAATAGTACCAATGGGACAACCATTGTCTATGGAGAGGGACAGATATAACATTTAAAAATCCAGACATCATGAGACTCCCATGACTCTTTCTTAATGTGATCACTTTGGTAACTTTCTAAATTAAAATCATTTGTTTGAAGATGTTTGGCTTCTTAATACTTGTTTTGATATTTTTTCTGCACCTTGGATTGAAATAACTAAGCTGAAACTATTATAGAGTAGATGCCATAGATTTTGGCTAACTATAAAGACATTTAGTAAAAATGCATGATAATGTAAATATTTTTGCATGCTTACAAATTTAATTTTTTTTTTGTCGGTCATGGGGCTTTGAACTCTGGGCCTGGGTGTTGTCCCTCAGCTCTTCAGTTCAAGGCTAGCGCTCTATCACTTCAGCCACAGCACCACTTCCGGTTTTCTGAGGGTTATTTGGAGATAAGAGTCTCATGCACTTTTCTGCTAGGGCTGGCTTTCAACCACGATCCTCAGATGTCAGCCTCTTGAATAAATAGGATTATAGGTGTGAGCCACTGGTGCCCAGCTTTCAAATTTATGTAATATTAATATCCATATTGAACACTAAATTAGAAAAGATTTGTAAAGTGCTTATTATTTTTCCAGCATATATTCATTGCTAAATAAATTTTAGCTATCATTACTACTAAGAGTATATTCTTTTTAAGTATTCAAAAGTTTAATTTACCAATCTCTTGGGCTCCTTAACTTAAATAATTCATTACTTAGATTTTTGAAGCATGACCAGTTTTGTTAAACCCATGGTTGAATTGATATTTAGGAGCAATTAAGACAATAACAAATATTTAGACATACTAACAGAAATATATCTTTCTGTGCATTCCTGGAATATTTATTATGAAAAATAAATACTAATAGATTATGAAATAAATAAATTTAGCTTATTAATATTAATTTAGAAAAGAAGGTGCATCCTAACATTGCCTAGGAAGTAACAAAACATAAGAAAATATCACCAGATTAGATCTAGAACTCACATTTTACTCTCTATCCTACCATTTTTAATTATCCAGCTCTGTCTTCTAACAGGTGCTCTTCTTGGCTTTGTGGATACCCCTGAAGGAATTTTAAAAACTGTTAAATTGAAAGATTTTGAGGCTATCTCTCAATCTGAGAGGTCTCTGGTAAACATTCTGATGAGTGATGCTGAGACCTCAGATATTAAGGATAACTTAGATCCTGATAAAGGTTCCAGAACAAGGGAGAAACATGCAGAGACTATGTGTGTGACTGGATTAGGTTTATTTTTGTTGTTAATATTGTTTTGAGACAGTGTCTAGGTATGCGGTCCACCCCTGAATGTTAAGACTACAGCTTGTACCAACAGATTTTAGTGGAAATTTTGGATCCTTGATGCTTTTGTTATTGTGGAATAGAAATAATTCACATGACTTGCAAAATAATCAATTGTGGGGAATATTATTTTTAGGATTGATAATAATTTTTAATTTAATTGTTCTCGGCATATGAGGAATACGTAAACAAAAGAAAATAATTGTGCATGTTATCTTCTGGACCTCAATTTCTTTCTCATTGAAATGGCAATAAAAATGTCTACCGTTAAGCCAAAGGTAAAATAAATGAGAGACATGATGCCAGCTGGTAAACAGATGACAGTTATTATTCTCCCTCTGAAGAGGGCAGATTCTTTTTCTCTTTTTCTTGAGGACAGTGTTTCATTCATCACTGTCATGGAGTTTCAACCCTATCTCCTTAGTGGACCTCTCTTACCGAATGCTGCAAGCTAATAGACTTGGCTATCTGCATTGGTAGATTTTACTTCTAGTCAGGCAGGCTTTGAAAATTCCATGATTCTATTTTAGTCTGTAAGGGATTGTGATTGAGACTGTCAGGCAAGACTAATGTGAATAAGGTGAAAAAATTTTATTAACTTTTAAACAAGCTCCCAGCCTTTCTAGAGCCACTGGAGATGAGTCATTCTGCTATTTCTGTAATGCTATCAAGTCTGAGTTCAGAATAGAATCTTGGGTTGTGACAAGACTCATTTATATAACAGTTTATATAATACTTAAAATGATATTTCAATTCATATTGTTTTCCAGAAAAAACATAACTTCAGAAAGAAAGAGAAGTGGAGAGAAAAACACGAATCCTGGAAAATAACAACATATTTGAATAAGATGGTAAATGCAATGTTCAACAATATGCATCAAAAAAGCAAAAAAAGTAGAAATTAGTATTTTCTAATTCAAGTCATTAGCAATTATTAGTCTTTATATCAAAAATATTTTTATTCAGTTTGAAAATCAATTTTTATAAAAGAAACTTTCAAAACATGTATTTTCTTTTTAGTCTCTGATATTCATGACAGCCTGTTGGGTCTAGAGCAATTTTAAGTTTTATAACACTGATATACATTGTGAAGTTATACCTTTTAATACTTTTACTTTTATTTCCCATCTGTGAAAATGTTTAATCCATATTAGGAGAGTGACTTTTATAAGTTTCTAAAATTCTCAAACATTACCATAAATGGACTCAGAAAGATTCCTTAAATAAAAGTAATTTCTTCATTTCACCTGTGGCTGGACTTGATGTCACTGACATATACACTAAAGCTAAAGTTGTATATCTACTTAAGATAAAGTTACATAAATATGCATTACCTTATTATGGGATATAGGAATCCAGAGTCTATTCTTATGTCATGTTTTGTGGTAGAATCCAGAGTGATAGGTTTGAAGAAAATACGAAATTTATTTTAGATTTTAGCCAAAATTCACCCCAAAATTCACCAACAGAGAGAGAGAGAGACCATACAATGAAATTATAAAAACACAACATGCAAATGTCTGTTGCCATTGTTCACACTCAGGGATAATGGAAGGAAAGTCACAAGTAGAAGGATTTGAAATTGTTGCTGTGTGAAGCTTGAATAGTAGCCAAGAAATGGTTTATATACAAACTCTCCAAAAAATTTCAGCTGTAAAGCTCAGGCTGGTGTCAAAGACATTCACAATAGCAAATTAAAGGGTGACATTTAGGTAATTAGTTCACTTGCCAACTCGTATTTGTAACAAGTTATGTCCTCTTCAAAAATGGTTTCTTCATACAATAGATGATTTTGGATGAGTATATCCCACACTTCATTTACTCATTCCTTAAAACGAAAGTTCTAGTGTTAAGTAGAACAAAGTACTTAATCATAATGCCATTCATATGAAGGGATTTTAAATTATAAATTATAAACTGCTAACTGGAAACATTTTATTCATTATTTTTCAAATTAGCAAGTCAAATGTTAAATAAAAAACCAGCAGCATAAATGACCATTGGAATTGTAATGACTCACAGATGAAGCAATTCAAAGACAAGTTTACTTAGATTTCAACTTTTAAAAAATCCTATTTTAACATCATAAAAAATACTAGGGTAATAATATTAGGTAGTAAGTTGAAAATTCTTTGAATTTATTTCTTCATTTTGCAACTTTGAGGCAAGAGACATGGATACATTATTACATTTTATATTTAAAAGCTTTAAAAGGTAATAAAATAAATATTCAAGTATAGGAATGGTAGAAATTAGGAAATAAAGTATAGCCTTGTGCTTATAAAATATAAATATAAAAATCACTAAAAATTTTAAACATTTTTTTTGCTCATTTGAAGTTATTTTGTCCATCAAGTTTAAATGCTCCACACTTACTCAGGATTTTTTTGTTGACTATACAGTATTGTCCTCCAAAGTAGATTTTTACCTTATTATGACAAGCAGTTTTTAAATTGTTCAAATTTAGGCCAGGTATTTGTTGTTTAAATAATAGCATATTGAAAATGAGTAGGTAATGATCGTGCCTTAATGGAAAAGCAAGGTAATCATATATAAAATTTGTTTCAAAAAGAATTCTATATTTATGACAAAATGTGATTAGAGTGGAGTTAATTGATTTGTGTGTGTTTCTAATTTTTAACTCTAAATTCTCAAGTTAGATGACATTACTCATACTATAAAAATAAAGCTGCATATATTTCCTTACAGTATGTATTTTTTTGAGAATTTACTGATAAGCTTTCGAGTCTTTGGAGAAAATATTAAAAACTTATTTTTAAAGTTGTATTTAAACTTTGAGAATCCTAAGCTTCCATTCTGTGTATGTTATACAAAGTATGGTTTGCTTGTGTCTTGGTGGATTGTTCTTTTTTTGTCTAAGTTATCATTAAAAAAAAATATTCTAAAGGTGATGAACAGGAGGTTACAGTTATGTAAGGAAGGTAATGAGTACATTTCTTTTTCTTTATTAATTAGTTTTTTATTGTGAAATACTGTACAGAGTGGTTACAGTCACATGAGCAAGGTAATAAGCACATTTCTTATCAAGCATTGTTGCCTTCTCCTTTGTTTTCCCCTATACCATCCCTTCCCCCCACCCTCTGCCTAAATTGTAAAGTTCCATTTTCAACATAGTGTCTTGTACATCTCATTGTTTACAATGGGTCAACTTGTATCCCTATTTAAACATTTGGTTTTTTCCCTTCCCCTCCCTAAGTTATACTGACATCAAATACAGTGAAAACAGGGGTTATACCATGGGGGAGAAACATACAAAGCAACAACAACAAAAAAATCACATGGTTCCTTATAAATACGTTAGAAACAATAGCAAGAAAGAAAAAAAGTGCTTGTGTCCCTATCTTGGGGTTAATTTCACATAAGTTCATCTTATCTGGTCATATGTACATAGCTTTTGCCCTTTTCTGCTTGTCCCAGACATATACTAGTTATTGCAAATAAGGGAAACCATGGGACTTATGTTTCTTTGGGCTTGGCTTATTTCATTTGATATGATTTTTTCCAAGTCTTTCCATTTCCTAACAAATGAGGTGATGTCATCCTTTCTGATGGAGGCATAGAATTCCAGTGTGTGTGTGTGTGTGTGTGTGTGTGTGTGTGTATCACATTTTCTTGATCTCTTCATCTGCTGAGGGGCATCTGGGTTGGTCCATAATTTAGCTATGGTAAATAATGCTTCAATAAACAACACTGTTACCCGGCTCTCATTTTCTTTTCTGGCCTCTTCCTGCTTATCACTCAACACTCCCTGTTCCTCTCACCCCAAGTTGTAAAGTTCATTTCCAACCTAGTGTCTAGTGAGCATCATTGTTGCATTCGTTCATCCTTTGTCCTGCTGTTTCTGCTATTCCCTTTCCTTTCCACAAATCAGATAAGCAAGACAAAGGGTACAGGAAACTAAAATAGAAAGAAAAAAATGACTGCATACAGGACATAAGATTGTGTCTTAAAGTATTGATTGGATTCTTGTGGTTATGTTAAGGGAAAGCAACTAAATACTTTTTAAAATTTATATAGTCTTATGGAGAGATAATCCACCTCTGAGCTTTCATGTTTTTCTAATCTAGTCTCAGAATTTTACCTTTCCCCTGAAGAAATTCCTTTCCTTTTCCAATATACCTAGCGTGGGTGCATAATTTCCTTTTCCTTTTCTCCCCCGATGTCCTGATTGTGGATTCAACAACTGAGAAATCTTTAAAAAGTATTCCTTCTTGAACCTCAGAACAAATTTAATTCTTAGTAACACAGTCCTTCACACTCATATCTTATTAATTACCCTCTGTGCCTTGCATTTCTAATAATATCACAGACGTTCATTCTTCATATCCTTGAAATTCTATGTATGCTTAAAAAATAGCTTCTTCTCCCACTGTCTATGTTTACTGGTACAATTACCATAGTCTGCAGTTAAAACCCCATAAGTATCATGAAGGGATATTTTAAAAATGTGGAATAAAGGCAAGTTTATCACCAGTGCTCCATCTTTAGTCTTTATATACAATCAACAACAGAGCAACAAACCCATAATAAGCTATTGTTTTCCACTGACAGCTACAACTCAGGCGAAACCTTTCATGGATAGCATTTTTCTGTACCTATGCAAATTAGATGGATGAAATTACTTATCTCTCAATACATTTTATAGTTATTTGATTAAATAATTAATAAATTCCTACTCTTCACACATTGTCTATAATGGAAGGAATACCCCTAGAGCCTTACTTTGAATATCATACACTCAATTGACTATGTTGACACATTGATTTCATTGTATCTTGTGATTCAAACACCAAATTTTAGTATTGAAAACAAATATGGAAGAATTACATTCAGATACATTATATCAATGAAAGTGCATGGATAATACACAGATCATTCACACTGAACATTACTTTTTATTTACTCATCATGGAACCTGTCCACTAAGGATAAGGAAAAGTAAATTCGTCCTCCAACTAAAGATGATGTTTCACTGTTTCTCTATTAATTCATTGAATTGCTATAATAACTTATTTTGACATTCAACGTGCATCTTTTTTTTTCTTTGAGCTAATTCTGCAATTCTCCTCATGCAAGCTGACAATGCAGCTATTTTATATTGCCATTGTGGAATTAAAAAGAAATCCAGTGTTGGGGGAGACAGTATAGAACAGTGGATGAGAAGCATCAATCTTTATTTATTTATTTTTTGTTGGTCATGAGGCTTGAACTCTAGGGGTGGGGGCTGTCCTTCAGCTCTTCAGCTCAAGGCAAGCACTCTATCACTTGAGCCACAGCATCACTTCTGCATCAATCTTTTTCACTCCAAAAATGAGAAGATTCTCATATCACAGGAGAGACTGGATTTCTTAAGTGAATGAGAGAAAGAAAGCCAGTAGCCCCAAAAGGAGAAGGCAGGAAGGCAGATAATTACAGAGAGATGAAGCCAACATCAGAAGAGGAGAGGAGTTCCAATCCTAAGTGTCAACCTGGAGGGGAAAAGGAAAGCTAAAGACTCCAATGGGAGGAAAATAGATACCTCTGCTATCTATGCCAATTCCAGGTTCAGAAAGAGAGGACATCTATTTGACAAAACTCAGTCCTGGCACAGGGCTTTGAGAGATAGAGAGTGTTCTGGTGTGAAAGTCTTAGGGGAGAAAGCCATTCTGTCTCTTTTTTATCTTGACAGGCAATATTATGACACCATCTTGAGAGACTGCCCAGTGTTAGAGGCTGACTTAATCTGGGGGCCTGAAAGCAAGAAACAATCACAGGTCAAGGTGTTTGGCGATACCTTGCCATAGAGTTTTAGTATGAGTTGAAGAGGTGTCTTAGGAGATCAAGCGTGTCTGACAAAGTCTCACAGAAATGTTTAAGCTGTAGAATTCTCAACTGGCAGCTTAGAAATGAGAGATTGCTGCTTGAGACTGTTGTGCCCCCATCGCAGGACCCCCACCGAGAAGCCCACCGGGAGTCAGACGTTCCGAAATGCAAAAACAAGGCTTTATTCAGGCGGGCTGCAGCTCGGGCCTCATCCTACACATGCACTCAGCGGAGCTTAGGAGGAAAGCCCCGAGCTGAAATGTCACAGGGTTTATAAAGACAAAATCTACAAAGTTACAAAAGGAGAAGGAGAAAAAAAAATCACAGACTGACAAATTTACAGCAACTAGAGGCGTCAGCAGGGCATTCCAAGGTGATAAGAGGTAGTAGGGAGTTATCAAACTGGCTGGGTCTCAATGGGCCATCTGGACATTCCAGAGCAGTTAAAGCTTAGAAGGGAGTAATTGGTGGTCTGTTTATCTTGGGCCAGCTTGGTCATTTCCTGAAGTTTGTGGGGACCCAGGGCCAGCTATAGTACAAAGTGGGGCCTGACTTCCGAGTAGCTTTGTTCAAGTAATCTATGGTTTAGCAGTTTCAGCACAAACAAGACGGTTTCTGAAATTCAGGTGGGCCCAAGGTAAATATGAGCAGCAGAAGGGTTACTGCTTTGAAATGACGCCATTTTTAACTCTTCAGAGACAACTGGAGAGAGGTTGTGTGTGGCAACTGATGGAGGTTTGCATGGAGGAATGCAGCATGCATGTAGTAGCAGCATGAAAATGCCAGTGGAAGTACCGTTGAGTGAAGCTGAGATGCTGAAGGCTTGCAAGGTAGAATTTTGGAGGCCTCATCCCTCCCTACCTACTACTAATTGCCATCTCCAGAGGTAAGGGTAACAAGGAAGCTTTGAACTGGAGATTTCCTAAGACCTCAGCCTTTATATAAATTAATGTTTATTAATTTCCAAAGCATGAAAACTCATATTTGAAGGAAAAATACTTAGGGAAAACATCCTAACTACCGCAGGTGGAAAAGACAAAAGTAACCAGCCATTGCACATTTGTATCCATGCAATGACGTGCTCCTCTACACTATTTGCGAACAAATTATAAATATCTTGAACCCCAAGGTAGGGTCACAATTTTTTTTTCTTTCTTGCTCTTGTTTCTAACATATTTATAATGTACCATGTGATTTTTGTTTGTTTCTATGTAGTTCCTCCCCCACAGTATAACCCCTGTTTTCACTATATTTGATGTTGGTGCCCTGCATCTTATATATACAATTCTATAACTTGGGGAGGGGAAGGGGAAAAACAAAATGCTTAAATATGGATACAGGCTGACCCATTGTAACAGTGAGATATACGACCTAAATCTACAAAAGAGCACCCACAAAAGATTTACTACATCTCAGTGGAGAGGCAAACCTAAAAGGCAGGGGGAAAATCAGGTATTGCTGAGGCTGAGGGTGACTGCAGGGATTGAAAAGAGTCAAGAGGGTGGCATTGAGCAAGATATCTTGTATTCAAAAACTGCTTTGTTAAATGGCAGTTCTCATGTACAACTACTTTAAAATAATAAAAACATTTTTTTAAATTTTATTTTGTTTTATTTGTGAACATACTGTACAGAGGGGTTACAATTGCATGGGAAGAAAAAGCCGACATTTCTTACCAAGCATTGCAGCCTCCTCCTTTGTTTACCCTTCACATCCCTTCCCAGCCTCCCCCCTCCCCCCCATCCCAATCCTTCTCCTTCCCCCCTCCCCCCCACCCTAAAAACATTTTTTTTAATAAAGAAAATAAAAGAAACAGTAGAAAGATTTCTAGATCAGGGCAACTATGCACAACACCACAGTGATTTTGCTTGCATACCTTTAAGCATTTAAATAATAATAAATTCTCCCTACAACATCTTGAAAGAAGAAAAAATTTTATTTCCTTGAAATTCAAACAACTAATTCATTTAATACTAATTTCCAGTCTCTTAATACTTTTTCAGTTTGTATAAAAATTATCTCAGTGTCATGAACATAGGAAATCTAGTGATGTAGGAGATTTGTTTTATTATAAAGAGAGAATTTAAAAAAAATCATAATAAGTAAACTCTTTCTATATAGAACCATTATTTAAAACTCAATCTTCAGCAATAACATCTAAAAGTTTTTTTAAAATGAGTTAATTGGTGATTTTGTGTTTTATATTAGTCAAAATCACTATCCATGTGGACAAATGTGACTTTGTGTTATTTTAATCATTTTAAATCTCATGCAACAATGTCCATGTTTGTGAAATTCTAGTTCAGTTGAGGACAGATAATTGTCACATCGATTTGTTTAGACAAATGTCAGGTGTGATTGAAGTTTGTGGGGAAATAGTGTCCTTGTGCTCTCACATTTCACTGATCAGAAGGAGATGGTTTAGGAAACCCCACCCCATCCTTTCCCCAGTGAGACAAAGGTAAAGCAGAACTTTGGAAAGCCCATTACTTGCTGGGATTTGTTTGCCTTGCTTGCTATCACTTGAATAATACCAATCACTAGGTCTCACATTTTGCATGCATTTAGATCTTCTGAAGAAGGATGTATTCATGAGTTACAGCACTCTCCTCTTTCCTGTCCTTTCTCAGAGTTTAAGCTGAATTTGAGTGACTCTATAAAGCTTTATTCTATTTTCTGTGCAAGTGTTAATCGATGTGTTATTGGTGCTAGGTGTCAGTTTATTACCTTTTACTCAAATTATCTGTGTCTCTATGTAATACTACAAACACACCCACATTCACATATTTTATAGATTTTTAAACTTGTTATTGTAAAATGATGTACCAAGGGATTACGGTTACATCAATCAAGTAATGAGTACATTTTTTTTTAAAGAATGTCACCTCTTCCCTCATTTTTCTCCCAGTTTTCCTCTCCTAACCTTCCTCTCCACACAAGTTATATAGTTCATTTTCAATGTAGTGTCTAGTGAGTGTGGCTAATGCATTCATTCAACTCTTTTTCATTATTTTATTTTATTATTATCATTTTTATAAGTTTTTATTGTGAAAATACCATACAGAGGGTTTACAGTTACGTGAGCAAGGTAATGATTACATTTCTTATCAAGCATTGT
This sequence comes from Dipodomys ordii, assembly GCF_000151885.1. Taxonomy (NCBI): domain Eukaryota; kingdom Metazoa; phylum Chordata; class Mammalia; order Rodentia; family Heteromyidae; genus Dipodomys; species Dipodomys ordii. The sequence goes on from NW_012267224.1 coordinate 22,411,768, forward strand.
TGCCTCCTCCTTTGTATTTCCCCCACCGTCCCTTCCCTCCCACTTCCAAAACTACACTCACCCCCCCACTCCCCCACCTCCGATTAAATTGGTTGTTCAACAGTGTCTTGTACATCTCATTGTTACAAAGGGTCAATCTGTATCTCTATTTAAAGATTTTGTTTTTTCCCTTTCCTTCCCCAAATTATACCAACATCAAATACAGTGAAAACAGGCGTTATACCATGGGGGAGAGACATACAAAGCAACAAAAAAATCACTTTATAAATACAAGCAAGAAAAAAAAAACACTTGTGTCCTTATCTTGGGGTTCAAATTCAATGTGATACCTATTGATATTCCAACCTCATTCTTCAAGGAAATAGAAGAGGCAATCCAAAATTCATATGGAACAATAAAAGACCCCGAATAGCAAAAATGATCCTCAACAGAAAGAACAGTGCTGGAGGAATATCAATACCAAATTTCCATAGTAATCAAAACAGCTTGGTACTGGCACAAGAACAGATCTCAGGACCAATGGAATAGAATTGAAAACCCAGAAATGAACCTACAGACCTATAGCCATCTAATCTTCGATAAGGGAGCTAAAAAAATAGAATGGAAGAAAGACAACCTCTTTAGGAAATGGTGCTGGCAAAATTGGTTAATCACTTGTAGAAAACTAAAGCTAGATCCTTATATATCATCCTGCACCAGAATCAACTCCAAATGAATCAAAGACCTCAGAGTCAAAGCAGACACCCTGAAAACATTACAGGATGGAATAGGAGAAACCCTAGGTCTCCTTGGCACAGGTCAAAATTTTCTTAATAGAGACCCAGAAACACAACAAATCAAAGCAGGGTTGGACAAATGGGACTGCATGAAGTTGCAGAGCTTCTGCATGGCAAAGGACATAGCTAGCAAGATCAATAGAAAGCCCATGGATTGGGAGAAGATTTTTACTAGCCATACAACTGATAAAGGTCTCATATCTAAAATATACCTGGAACTCAAAAAATTAAATCCCCCAACAACAAATCCTCCAAGAAACAACTGCCTAATAAATAAGTGGGCTAAAGACTTAAAGAGAAACTTCTCTGAATAGGAAATAAGAATGGCCAATAGACATATATGGAAATGCTCAACCTCTCTAGCCATAAAAGAAATGCAAATCAAAAGAACACTGAGATACCACCTCATCCCAGTTAGAATGGCTAAAATCAAGAACTCTAATAACAACAGATGCTGGAGGGGATGTGGACAGAAGGGAACCCTACGGCATTGTTGTTGGGAGTGTAAATTTGTTCAACCACTTTGGAAAGTAGTATTAAGGTTCCTCAAAAGACTCCAAATAGAGCTCCCCTATGACCCAGCAATCCCACTTTTGGGCATTTACCCGAATGATTACAAGCAAGACCATACTAAAGCTACCAGCACAACTATGTTTATTGCAGCATTGTTTACCATAGCTAAGATATGGAACCAATCCTGATGCCCCTCAGTAGATGAATGGATCAAGAAAATGTGGTATATATACACAATGGGATTCTATGCCTCCATCAGAAAGAATGACATTGCCCCATTTGTTAGGAAATTGGAAAGAAATTATATTAAGTGAAGTGAGCCATGCCCAAAGAAACATAGGTCCCATGTTTTCCCTTATTTGTAATAACCAGTATATGTCTGGAACAAGCAGAAAAGGTCAGATAAGATGATGTTAGGCGAAATGAACTCCAAGATAAAGACACAAGTGTTTTTTTCTTCTGGTTCATCTCTTTGTCCTACCATTTTACAGTATTATTTTAACTACTTTTTCAGAAAGTGTAGTATTAAGCTTTCTCAGTAGAGGGCACTAGAGGGACATTACAAATTTTTTTTAAAAAACACTGTCCTTAGTGGTTATGTGCTGGGTCAGCACTGTGGTTTGAAGACATCAGGTGAAGGGCTAGCATGCCAGTGTGTTAAAGCTTGCAGTCCCTTGGTGATATTGAAAGTCCAGGATGACCTGCTGAGAGCCTTATGTGGATGTCTTCACTCAGAAATCAGTACACTGAAGACCTTCTTCCCCCATGGGTATCCTGACATGGATGGCCTTGACATCTATGTGCCCATTGTTCACAGTTTCCTACTAAACCACCATGATGCCTACTGGTAAACAATGCTCCTGCTGTGCATTGCTCCTCTAGTTCTGACCTTAGCCCACCCCATGCAGTGTCTTCTGCCTAATTCATGCCATGGTGTCTGTACCTTGATTTGACCAAGACTGATACATTATGCAACACTCATTACTAATAGAGCTTATTGTGTACTTCGAGATCTTTTTTTTCTCTTCACATCATTTATTACACTTCTAATATTAAAATATCAGAATATGTAAATGATTGCTTAAATAAGAGTAGAAAAACATCTGGAAGGATAGAGAAGTAAATGATGAGTAATTTACTGTTATGGGAGAGAGAAAACATTTCAATGTATACATTTGAATGACAAAATACATAGAGAAAAATTTTAGCATATTAGCCATTATAGGTATTACATCAAGCATAGTATACAACCATCACCACCACATATTTCCAGAAATTTTAATTATCCTGGACAAATTTATTTGTTCATTGAGCGATAATTGTCATTTCTTTACAGGCTCTGTTCCTAGTATCTGCTGTTTTAAACTTTATCCCTAAAATGGGTCTCAGGTACACCATGCATGTAGAACATGCATTATGTGTTTTTTGAGTCTTTACCTATTCCAACTGGCACGTTTCAGGGTTCATGTTTCATAGTGTCATTTCTTTCTACACTCTTGTGCACTCATTTATCTATCCATGTTACACCTACCTTTTGGCTTTTTTGAAAAATGTTGCTATGAACATTAGTAAGCAGGTATTAATTCTTTTGGATGTGTGAGAAAAAAAATCATTGGAAGTTTGTAGAAATTTGGAGCATAAAATGTCAGTTACCAAAATAATTTACCCATAATTTCACACTTTTCTAAAGTGTGAACTTTTTAACTTTATGTATTACTGGGTTCTGGGGGCTTATGTCTGTATCCTAGATAATGAAAGGCTAACATCTGATGATCATGGTTCAAAAGCAGACCTGATATGACAGTCTATGAGACTCTTACCCCAATTAAACACCAAAAAGCTGGTAGTGGAGCTGTGGCTCAAGTAGCTTAAAGCACTAGCCTTGAACATAAAACCTCCATGACAGTGCTCAGGCCCTGAGTTCAAGCTTCAGGACTAGCACCAAAACCCCAAAAAGTAACTCCACAGAAAACAAATGCATCAAAGTCATCGTAATCAACCCTGTCTAAAAGAATTTTCATTATACCTGGGCATTTGTTCTCCAGCACTGCAAAACAACAATAAATGTCCACACAAAATATAAAAGGAATTTTAGAAGATGCCCTTTCCAACAGGTTAGATTTCCAGACTCTTAATTTCAGTGGTCATCAATAATTTTGCCTCATTTTTCAATTACTTTGCAACTGTTCTCTGTCTGCTATCAATTTCAAAATAATCATAAAATATCCCATTCTTATTATGTAGAGACTCATCTAAAAATGTAACTATTAAGTATATTAAATTGCTTTAATATCTTGGTACTTTCCTAGTTATTCCTTTGCCTGGTTGTATATGAAACATGGAAGAGATAACCTAATAAAATAATTTGAAGTCAAGACTCCATAAGCATGTTGTGTGCGTTGCAAGAGAGGATTTTGGAATTATTTTTTTCTTGAGAGGAGCACGGCTCATAACATCACCAGACAACAGCGGTGAAATTGCCTTTCATTCAGGTGTGAGATCTTCCAGCACACTGAAGGGCAAACTGCCAACTTTGTATCACAAGGTTTGAAATTACCCTGGAAATCACAATGTCTCTTTTCTTGACAGAAACAGCAGGACACAATGTTCAGTTCAGACAGAGATAGAGACCCCCTGCCTATAATGGCTTAGATTGATTTTCAGAAAAGATTCTTCTATTTTTTTTTTACAAAAAATAATTGCCTATTGCACTCTGTCCAGTATCTTTGTCTCCAGCCTCTGCCTTTTTTATCTCCTTCACATCTACTGCCTTTTTTCCTCAACAGTGGAATTCATTTTTTAATTATGTTAAGATCTTAACTCTGAAATGCTGTTAACTCAAAATTTCCTTTAAGACATCATGTGACTGCCTGATATTAGCATTCATACAGAAATGTTACCAACAAGCCTGTGGTATCCAAGCATATATGATCTAGTTCAAAATGAAGCTAACATCTTACCATGAATAGAAATACATATTGTGTTTGGTGCTGTGTACAAACCACAATTACATATGTTCTCTCCAACTTACTGCCTTCTTCAAAGTGAAGTATATCAGAGTCAGTAAGCATTTTGAATTAATTAACCACTATCTTCAAGAATGTGAGAGCAAAAGATGAATCATTTGCATATAAACTCGTAAGCTCTTAAAAAGGACTGAGCTGAAGAAAATGCATATGAAGTTACTGTGAGGACCATGAGAAGCCCACATTGGCATCTATTTTCTCAAATGCTTGAGGATACAGCTCTATAGCTTCAACCTCTTAAGCACGCAGAAATGTTGAGAGGTTTTGCCTTAAACATGAAAAAAATTAATTGTTTATAAGTACTCTCTAATGGTCTCATATCCTCCGCCATTATGACCTAGGTGTTTTTTTTTAATAGTTTAAGGAAAGATCATCTCCCTTGATATAAACTATACAAGATACAAAACAAACCATGGCAGAATTTAGATGTTGGGTGCCAATGTATTCTAGAGTTAGACACAGAGACAAAGAAAAGGGCATGCAGCTTTGATTTTTTATCTTTCACATTAGGAGTTAAGAGAATGAAGCTTCATCAACAATGTAGACATGTTATTTCTTTCTGAGATCAATATTTTCAAGTAGTTTTCTAAATGGATTTCTTCCATACTTTTCAATTATTCTGCTCATGTTGGAATAGAAAAAGTTAAATTTAAGACCAAAAAAAGCTGAAACAATACCAAATCAAAAGCCCATATGCCTAATTTCTAAATCCAAAAATTATTTTGTTAGGAGGGCAGTGCAACCTGTATATCTTGTTCGATGCCCTTTTCAAAATGAACATTTATGGTATAAAAACAATTATGACTTATCTTCTAATATACATAAAAGTAGATGATAACATCAGATTGAATGCCACATATTAGATTTTTTAAAGATAAAATATGAAGAAATTTGTGATTAGTTGTCACTTGACATTATAAAAATGTACTCAAGTACTCTGGGAGGAACCTTGAAATTAATGGCTGTAAGTCTTACTCATAAAGGTTAAACCCTTGCTAAATCATTTGTTGAGCATCTCCTGGTGGTATTTCTGATATTTTAAATCTAATTCTAATGAAACTTGGTAAAATTGAATTTGTCTGTTCTTGCAAACTTTATGGATACTTTATTGATTGATTTTTAAACACACTACTTTCAATTCTTGCCTTGAATGTTACTATCTTATGTATCTAACAGCATTAGGAAGATAATCCTAAAACAAAATATGACATTAGTTTTTAATATGTCTTTGTGGAAGGTATAAACAAAATTGAGAGGCAATACGTGTTTTTAGTCACGATATATTTGGGGAAAATATTTCTAGTAAAGTTCAATTATATAAAATTACTAAATATAGTAATATTAACAAAACTGAATAACAATTTCATAAATAGGATAAAATCAAAATTAAAATTTTCATATAAATATTTTATCAGACAATAGTTTTGCTCTTGTTCTTGCTGGTTGGGGGTTGGAACTCAGATTTTGTAATAGTTGACTGATACTCTACTATTTTACCCATGCACCCAGCATGAGTTTTTGCTGATTTTTTTCATTTAGTAAATTAAATCTCACAGACTTTTCTAACAAGGCTGGCTTCAAATATTAATCATATAGAACTCAGTCTTCTGAGTGCAAAGTTATAAAGACAATTGAATCAACCTCATATCGCCATTTCTTCACTCAAAAGATAAAAGTACACTTCTTAATATTCTCATTACTTTTATTATAATATTAAATAATATAATGTTAAAATAATAATTACTTTTTGAATAATAACATTACTTTTTGAAACCATTTTACCTCAGAGTAATAATTTTTCTTTGATATGAGCTCTTTGGTGATGTGTTAAACATAATTTTCTCCATATTGCATGCAGTAAGTGACATTCTTGAATGAAATAGTCCATCTTCCCAGTGATTTGTTAATTCACTTTAAACATGCCTGTAATTTGTATCCAATCAAGTCTACTTCTTAGTGTTTAAAAATATTTCTATTTTTGAAAAGCTGATCATTTCAGAAAATATTTTTTATTCTAACTTTAAAGTGTATATTTAGGTATATGCCACTTTAAATAAAGCAAGACAAATCTCACATAGAATGTAGAAACCCATTTCTTGCTAAAATTATTTCAATTTGTTAGAAAACAATATAGCCTCAGTATATCATGACTTATGTGTTTGTGCTGGAAATCATTGTTCACCAGTAAAATAAACAAATAGCTACACACATTTCTCAGCAAATTAACATTAGATCACATAGAGCTATAGCTCCATGCAGATGAAAGGTTCAAACAGTAATACAATATATTGAATGTGATTTTAAATTCTATTGTATATTGTATACTGGAAGCTTCCATCTATATTCATAGGTGTGATCTATGCATACTCTCTTCTATATACTTTATATTATGTCCTATGATTAGACTAGTTATTTACTTAAATGAATAACATTTTAATTATTTTATGTGTAATGTAATCATCATTATAGTACTATTTCAAATAATTCAAAACCTCAAAATGTTGTTCCCAACATCTCAAAACAAATATGAATATGATGTTATAGTGTTTTCAACTATCTGTCTCTTATTACTGAGAAAAAAATCAGGAAAAGATCAAATCTTTCCTTCTAATCAATATAGCTTTTGGCTTAGTTTCCATTGATAACTTCATTGAAATAAATGTATATTTATGTATATGTTTGTTTATAGATAGATAAGCATACACAACAATTTACCTTATGATGAAACAGAAAGTTGTTATTATGAAATAGGAAAGTTAATCTAATTCACAGCTTTGCCCCTCAAATGGATACTTTGCTTATTGTCTCATTCATTTGAGATATTCTCCACTTTGTGAGCATCTATTATATTTAAGTTGGGTCCCTAAGGTTTGGTCCTCATATCATTTTTATTTTCCCTGAAATTGCATTTCTCCACTTTATTCTTCTGTGTTTTGAGGGTGTTTTTCAAGCGTGTCTGTGAATTTCTAATTGGATTTTCTACTGTGTCAGTTCCACTGTTATTACTCCCACTGTGGTTCTCACATTGACACTCATGATTTTCATTTTAATGCAATCTTTCTTACAACATGTTGACTCCTGCAAACAACACTCTTCTTAATTAATGGAGAGAATAAATGTCTTTCAACACTATGTGGAAAAATAAAGTAGATATGTTCTAACATTCCATATTCCAGTGTTTTGCAATATATTTTAGATACACTTAGAAATATTTTAGAGAAAAGTAAAATTTTGATATGAGGTAGCTTAATATTTTCTTTGCCCTATTCCATGATTTTGAAGCTAATTTTTTTATTGTTGATTGTTAGTAGTGGATTAATTATTCCTTGATCTTTGAAAGTTTATTTTGACAACATAGAAAGAAGTCATCTTGACAATAAGGAAAATACTTCTGCTCCATAAAAGCTGAATCACATGCATCTATCTATCATCTATCTATCTATCTATCTATCTACCTATCTATCTATCTATCTATCTATCTATGTATTATCTGTGTATCTATCATCTTTCATAACCTGCCAGTCTTTGTCTGTTAAAACAAGAATTAAAAACAGAAAAAGGTGTACAGAGAATAACATAAATTTGAAAAATCACACAATAAACTTGGTCAATGGTGAGTCTTACTCTGTTCTACTACACTCTCTCTACCAAGGACCCATTTTCCACCTCCTTTGAAACACAGTAGCCTTTCAAATTGTAGCCATTGTTCAGAAGCTGTATCCCCATACTAATATGATGACTTGCATGTGTAAAATTATTCAAGTGATTACATAGGATTTGTGAGTGAGTGGAAATTTTTTTTGAACATCACTTTTTAGGAGCACAATATTTATGCTTTTCCCAAAGTTATATCTTGAAATCCTAATCAATAATGTTATGGTACTTAGAGCTGTAGCCCTAGGGAGGTAATTGCATCACAAAGACCTTCTCATGAATAGAGTTAGAATCTTTGGAAGGGAAATGGGATTCCAGAGATTTTTCTCTGTCAGGTAAGAAAATAAGTGCAGAAGAGAGCCCTTACAATATTATAGTAAGTATACAATACTTATAATACAATAATACACTGAATACCCACTATTTACTAGCACTCGAATCGCAGACAACTCAGCCTCTAAAACTAAGAAATAAGTCCTCTGTGCTAATCTAGTTTAACAGCCTATAACAGCTAGTGACCAGCTTTCTGTTGCTATAGCAAATAGTAGAGAAACAATTTAAATATTTCTTTTGGCTCAGAGGTTTGGAAGATCCAGCCATGGTCAGTTGGCCTCTTTGCTTTGGGACCTGTCCACAGGCACAGTAGCTAGGCAGGAAATGCATGATAGAGATCTCTCAAACTCATGCCCAGGGTGAGAAACAGAGAGAGGATGAGAAGAGTGGCCAGCAATCTGCTTTGAGAGTACATCTTCCATCACCGCAAGTCTCCCGCTAAGACTCATCTCATCAAGTTTTCCACGACTTCCCACTTGAGGCCAGCCTGAGGACCAAGCTCTTGGAGCTATGCCAGACTGAAGCTACAGTAGCATAGCTCAGACAGACAAGACATCTTTCTTACAGATCTTGTCACAGACAATAGTATTCAACAATTCCTTGCCTCTTTCTCCCTTCTCAATTTGAAATTCATTAATCCCTCACTTACTAGCCTAAGTTTTACATATAACACCTCATTGAAATAATTTAGAATAACAATTATTATTATTTATAATTTATTATTATAAATTGTTGAAAAAATATTAGTTTTTTAATCAGAAAATATCTTTTTTAATACATTATGATTGGAAGAAATTGTAATTGCTTACTTAAGAAAATGTCTTTGTCTAGCTTTATTTTTGGCACATACTAAAGATTACTTATACTGAATATATAACTTTTTCAAATTACCTTACAGTGGCATTAATTTAGAAATACGCACATGGTAAATCTCCATGATACATCTGTTTGATTTCCATTGTTACTTTAAAATTCTTTAGTTCACATATAGGAGAACCTCATGCTGTTTTAATTATAGTTATTATTCTGAGTTGGAAGAATGTTATTTTCCTTATCTAGCACTGAACACTAAAAAAAAAATCGATGTAGTTTCCAGTGAGTTAGGACTAAGGCACTTACAATACATGGGTATTATATTAAATGTTATAATATACCAATTTTCATTTAATAACCCTGGAGCTGCTTTTTAAAAATTACTGTCATTTGAGCTAGGAATTATAACTTTCTCTGTTATGTTTTATATCCATCACAAAGACTAAATTTTTAGTTAAAAATAATGCACTGTTCTGCTTTACGTCATTTTTTATTATACAAATTGCTAGCATTTTTTTCTTTAACTATAGTTAATTTGTAAGGAAAGACTGGCAAGAAGTAGGGTGCATGTCATGAATGTCATGAATACTTTGGTGAGAAGATAATGTTGAGAACATTTGTTTCCAAGTGGTGTTGGAGACACAGACTCCCGCGATCCCATCCAAGGATTCGTGTGCTGTGTGAGGTTTATGTATGCTGGCGAACCAGGATAACGCTTCACTCCTCCATAATCCTGGAAGCCGCAGTCTCCAGGCTGGAAGAAGGAAGCTCTTTCCTGGTCCGGGCGAAGGTCTGGATGCCTGGCCACGACCTTGGTGAACGACATAGGGAAAGTGCCCTTCGTGCTCCTCCAAATAATTCTGTAGAACAACACCGCAAGATTCCTTTCAAAGTGTTTCTTAATGGAGCCCACCTGCACCTTGTTTTCTCTTTAATAGCTTTGCTCCACCTTTGTTGACAACTTTTCCTGCTCACTGATTAAAGGTTGTTAATTTTTACTGTCTACATTCCCCCAAAACTTTCTGTCCTATGATTGTCCCATTACTACAGACTTACTTTCTATGTCTCTCTGCTGTATATAAATGCGTGTGATACCCACTTGGTATGGTCCCTTTTTGCCTTTTTGTGTTTCCAGGTCTCGCTGTATGAACAGCAACACAGTAGATTATTTGACAGTTGTTCTATTTCATGGATAAGCACGTTGCACACAAACCAAAGTCATATTCCAATGAGTAGAGAGATTAAGCCAGAGGACAATTAAAGGTCAGAAGTTGCAGTGCAGCAAACAAAAATCAGTAAATGGATTAATCATTGGGAAATCTGAAGACCAGAATTGAGAATGCACTCTTCTATGCCATTCCTCTGTTCTTGGAAAGATCTTGGGAGTTCTCATTATAGACTTGAAGTTAATTTTTCTTATATAAAGATTTTTCTAGATTTCTGAATAATATGCAATTGTAGTACTAAATTCTATTTCAATAACACTTAATAAGCTCTGATATCAATAGTTTATCAACTCTGTTTGGCCATGAGATTTTTTTTTCCTTTTTAGTGGGAGTGTATTGTAAACATGTAGTATTTTCAGTAAGAAGGTAGCATTACAAGGACTCTCTATCTTAGGTGGGGCCTCAATCTCAATTATTTTCATCACATTGTTTCTTAGGTTAAATGATTATTAGCCTCTCCTGAGTTTCGTTGCGTAGCTATAGTTCTTTTCAGTGTAGACCCTTTATCCCTTACCAGAACCCAGATAATTCTAATTTAAGTTTACCATGCTGATTCTAAACTTTGTTGTCTTTAGATTTTCATTTCCTGGCACATTTAACAGACAATTGGCACAGCCTTTATCTTAAAAAAAATTGTACCTCGCCTGCCATATGATGACAGTTCACTGTAAAATCACAATACTTTAGTTCAGCCATGTAATTTTGGATTTTGGTTAAAAATGTTGTAAATAGTTCCCAATTAAAAAATTATTTTAATCATAGAGTTAGAATGTATCAGGTAGCTTTTAGCTGTTGAGCTTCAACAAATATATGGGTTTAAATCCTTCTGTAAACTGTATACAAGTTTGGTAAAATCATTCCTTCTATTATTTGAAATTATCCAGGTTTCTTTTTAAATATCTGTTTCCTCATTTCTTTCAGTTTATTCCCCCAAATACATAGCACTATGAGATTCTGACAGTGAATTTAACTGGTGGCTTATGTATGCTTTTTTCTACTTAGTCTCTCATGTATCAGCTTATGGAAAAGAAAGTCAAAATTAGTTATTCTCTGAGAAACTTCTGTTGCTTTATCCAGCAGAAAGTCCAACCAGAAGACCCACATTTCCCTACCAACACAACTCATTAGTTAGATCAAGCTGATCACTTCGTGACCTAATACCCTTAGCCATAGTCCTTTTTGGCGATGCTATTTTTTTTTTAGCTGAAGATAAAATATATTCTTTGATAAGTAATCCCAAAGATATTGAGGGCATTTTAATCACACTGGCAGGATGCCTACCTAAAATTAAGTCAGCAAAGATTAATGATAGCTACAGTTACATATTGCTGATTTTAAATGATTATCAGCTTTAACCTAGACCCAGAAGGGAATGTTTTGCTGAATACTTAATTTACATGAAAAGAACAGGGTATCTTAAGAGAGGTCATGGCTGGAAGAGTCTAGGTTTGTTCTTATCTCATGGCCTATATCCACAATTTTAATTAAGAAGTAGATATTTATGACTATCAAATTTTATCAGCATCTTAAATCTTTATTCTGAACCCTATAACTAAAAATAAATTTAGAATCTTAATTTCAATAGATTGGTATGTCAATTCCAATAGATTGATAAATGTCAAATCTAAGGTGAATACTTATCATTTTTATCACCTTGTAATCCTGTATTAAAACAGAACATCAATTTCTCTTCCTTTATAACCGCTCCTGCTTTACGCCATACAAAGAGATCCAAGTCTGTTTTATTTCAATACAATTTCCAAAAGTTTAGGAACATGATTCTTATATAAAGTAGACATATTAAAGATTTCATTCAATTAATAACTTATTTAGGGAACTAAAAAAAAAGTAAAGCTGGCTCAAAGAAATAAGCCAGACTGAGAAAGTCAAACATTGCTTATTTTCTCATAGGTAGATTCTTAAAAATTAATGATAGGCATGTAATAGAGGTTCTATTTGAGAGAGAGTACATTAAAAGGAGTAGATATGGAAAGATAATGTGTTCACAGTGTTCTAATGCACACTTATGCATACAAAACAATGACATGCAGAAATTGTTCCAAAAAGAGGGGGAAAAGTTGGGCACTGCTGGCTCACACCTGTAATCCTAGCTAATGAGGATACTGAGCACTGAGCCTCACAGTTTGAAGCCAGCACTAGCAGGTAAGTCTGTAAGACTCTTACCTCCAATTCACCACCAGAAAGTTGGATGTGGCACAGTGACACAAGTGGTAGAATACTAGTTTTGAGCAGAAAAGCTCAGGGACAATGTCCAGGCCCTGATTTCAAGCCCTCAACTGACAAAAGAAAATAAAGTAAAATAAAATTAAAATTTTTAAAAAGGAGTAGATGAGGAGTGATACAAGAGTTGGATTTGATTAGTATATTGTATACACATATGGAAACATCATACTAAAACTGTTTTGTACTGCTATAATATGCTAATAAAAAGGGAGCCAAGGAAACAATGAATAAAACATTCAGAATATACCACAAATAGCATTTTGAAGGAAGATTGCTGAGTTAGATATAAGACTACAAGTCTACTAAAGTATATAATCTTTACAAATATAGTATTTACTCAACAGAAATTTAGAAATTATCTAACCCTATGGACTCTGAGTTCTTAGTACTAAATATAAAAACCTCACTATACTCCTTAGATATCTTATAAATGAATCCTTACATAGACAAATTTGTATAATTACTTAGTTTTTAAGTTGTCTTTCCATTCTGTGTACTTCAGTAATAACTACTGAAGAATCATTCCTCAGCATTAACTATGATCCTGCTGTTGTTTGCTCTGGTTATTCCTATCATGAAGAACAGGCATTTTACCACTTCCTTTGTTTTTCCCTTACCATCCTTCCCCTCCTCACCTCCCCACCTCCTTCCTCTGCCCCCCTCCTCAAAAAACAATCTGTGCAACTACAGGGCTCTGGTTGATGCTTGCCTTAAAATAGTTCTAGCATGGAAGAGCAGGCATATTAAAGTCCTACAAAATTAAGTAAAGTGAGTGGGAAGGCATTAGGGAGAATGTTGAACAGGGTGACATTGGTATCAATGCATGGTATTCCTAGATTGCTTTGCTTAATGGTAGCTCTTTTGTACAACTCAACAGTATTAACACAATTTAAAATGAAAATAGATTAACTTCTCTTCCCTGAAGTTAAGAAACTAACTCATGAATTATCTACTTGAGATTTTTGTACTTACTATTAACAAATTTTGGTGATTGTTTTTTCCAGGAGGTCTTTGAGAGATTTTACATTTCTTATCTTATTTGAAAGAGGTCTTTTAACTCCTTACATAGACAACAGTGATCCGCAAACTTGGTAAGCATTGACTTCACTTCTGAAATAACAACTTTACTCCTTATTGATAGATTTGTGATTCTTTATCAAATAAAAGTATTCTCAAATATGACACTGAAGGTAAGAGCTTAGTTGCATAATTCATATATCCTCAAAAAATGGATACCTATTTAAATATGTAGATTATCTAAATAGTTAGAAATCTCAAAGTACTGAGAGGGTACAGAATCGTGTACCATTTAGGTGCTCCTAAATGAACACACTGAAATGCTCACATGAGACTGGGGACAAATAAAAGAGGAAGCCCCTTGTATCTTTATTCATTTGATGAAAAGACAATAGTAAAGTTCTAAACACCATTGTGAGTGTAATAAGAAAACACTTTCACTGGGTGTTTTGCCAATAATCACTTCTGGATTACAGAGCTCAGAGCAATCTGGACTCAACTCACTGACCAGACAAAACAGTAGCCTAAGTGCTATTACCATGGGATCTGTCCCCAAGGTTGCAATCTTTGATGCAGCAATAACTGATTGATCTCAATGTACTCATTTTTTTAAGTGGGCTCTGGAATTGCAGTGCATCAAAAACCTACCTTCTTCCTTGAAATTATACCAGAAACCTTTAGGTAGACTTAAAAGGAACACTACAACATATATGCCCTGATACCAACAAGCCAAATTCCTTTCCGGTAAGTGGAAAATTGTCTTCACTGATTTGAATCTACAGTTAGACAAATTGTATGAGTTTTCTTTTCCTGAGGAAACACATAGCTGGGATTTAGTGGCTTAAAACAATAGCTGTTTGTTATCTCCTAGTACCTAAGAAATCTGAGCAGGAACTATTGAATCCTTTGCCTAGAGTCTCTCAAGGCCAAAGCTGAGCTATTGGCTAGATGGAAAGACCGTTAGGAAGCTCTACCTGAACACTCATCCATCTTGCCAACAATGTCAAGTTATTTATGCGTTAGGGCTGATATCTCTGTTTTCTGGCTGGCTGTCTGGCCTGAAAGGTGTTAACAGCAATTAGCCACTAGATAGAGACTGTTCCTTTCCATCTACCCCAATGCATCATTAAAAGAAGCTGGAAATCTTTTTTCTTTTTCTTTTTCTTTTTTTGGCAAACCTTTGGGACTTTAATACTAAGTAATAGATATATTTATTTATGTATATTATTTACAGACAATATAATTTACCTAAGATGAGCAATTCAATGTATAGAAATATATCTACAAGATTACCAAAGTGTTGGAAGATTTTCATCACTCAAAAACAAAAAAAAAAACTCTATGTATAATAACAGTTGTTCTCCTTTCTCTATTCCTCTCAGCTTTAGGCCACCATTAACCTACTTTCTGTCTCTATAGTTTGGCCTGATTTGGGCATTTCATGTAAATTTAATTGTAATATATGCTTTATTGGACGTTAGCATGTACTTCAGGCCTTTATATAGTCCAAATGAACTTTTTCAAAATGAATTTTTTATTTGGAATGCTATAAAAAGATATTGGCAAATCCTTCCCATGTTCAAATCTCTTTTTAATTTCAACTTTATAAATGCTCGCTCACCTTTGCCTCTGTTGCACTTTAGCCTGTTGGACTTTGGCTTTCCACCTACTCTTTATCCTATGCTTTATTATTTATTTAATATATATTGTCTATTGTAAAGATACTGTGCAGAGGGGTTACATTTACACGAGTAAGGTAATGAGTACATTTCCTATCGAGCATTGTTATCCCCTCCTTTGTTTTCCCCAGGATCCCTTCCCGCCTCCCCTCTATAACTCCTCCCTCCCCCAAGTTGTAGAGTTCAGTTTCAACATAGTGTCTTATATGTCTTATTGTTACAACGGCTCATCCTGTATCCTTATTTCAGCATTTGTTATATCCCTTCCCCTCCCCAAATTAGAAAAGTATATATACAAGATGCAGGGCACAGGACTCAAATACAGTGAAAACAAGGGTTACACCATGGGGGAAGAACATACAAAAGAAACAAAAAAAATCACATAGTACATTAAAAACAACATCAAGAAAGATAAAACCTCTTGTGTCCCTATCTTGGGGTTCATTTCGCTTAACAAGGCCATACTAAAGCTACCAGCATAACTATGTTTATCGTATCATTACTCACCATAGCTAAGATATGCAACCAACACAAATGCCCCTCAGTAGATGAATGAATGTGTTGTGTGTGTGTGTGTGTGTGTTTGTGTATAATGGTATTCTATGCCTTGATCAGAAAGAATGACTGACACCTCCCCATTTGTTATAAATGGAAAGACTTGGAAAAAATTATATTGTGAAGCAAGCCAGGCCCAAAGAAACATAGGTCCCATATTTGCAATAACTGTGTTTTATTTTTTAACACCATAAGTGTGTCTCCTTTTAAGAGGCAACACTTCTACCCATTTCCATTTAATTGCTAGTTGTTTTTTGTAATGCAACTGAAAAGTTATTACCTCAGAATTGTCTTCCTTCTGTTTCAGTCTAAGTAGGAGTCTTTTCTATGTATTCTTTTTATGGAATTGTCCCCTCAATTTTAATTATACCTCTATTAGTAGGCTTTTATGGCTGCATGTGTGTGTCCTCACACAATCCATATGTTGAAACAGTAACCTCTAATGAGATAGTGTTAGGAAATGGTGCCTTTGGGGAGTAATTAGGTTTAGATAAGAACATGAGTCTCTATAGTAAGATTTATGCCTTTATCAGAGGAAGAATCTGAGAACATCCTCTGAGTGGGGACAGATGTCCCGCCCCAACCACTGACACCTTGATACTGTTGTCCTCAGGCCTCAGATCTGTGGAATGAATGATAGCACCCTGAACTGACTAAGAAACAGGCATATTTAATCAGTGGGTATAAAAACACTTTTTATAGAAGCAGAGACAATGTATTCAAATGCTTACACCTAATACCATGCTTGGTATATCATATGGAATATATATATATACACACACATAAATAATTTCATAACTAATGAATAGAATGTGGTTATTAAATATGTTGAGCACTGTATCCCCACAATGATTCTTACTGAATTTTGATGTAGAGATATCAAAATATAGTATGTCAGAATTTTATGTTCATGTGAAATTAAATAACACTCACGACAACATGAGAATCAGGATAAATTATATTATGTGAATAAATTTAAGACATTTTAAATTTAAATGTGAAATTAGTCAATGTGAGATCATTGTAATTTAGGCAGCAACATTATTAAAATTATTAAAATTAAAGTTTAATCTTTTATATATTTCCTTATAATTATGTTTTTATGATGTAAACTAAATATATTTACTAGGAGTATTCCTATTGACCATAAGCTTAGTAGTTATCAGCTTATTTCACTTTCTGATGTATGTAATGTATTATTTTATTATATTCTTAAACTGTAGGTAGATGTTTCATATATGAAATTCAAAAACTTTAACTTTATATGAATATTTACAGTCATCAATATAAAATAACTCAACATGATAAACAAAGAAACAAATACCATCTTAAATATAATCAACAGATCAATGCTAACATTTTTATTTCTTTCTTAGAGATTTTTCTATACACACATGCAATTTACATAAATGTATTATTTATAAAATGAAAGGTCTTTTACAATTGTATTTATTTGTTATAAGCTAAAATATATAGGAATCAAAATGACAGTAAATTGCTGGACATCATTAGCAGCTAAAACTTGTAATCCTAACTATTCAGGAAACTGAGATCTGAGTATCATGCCAACCCCAGCAGTAAAAAAATCACATGGTACATTATAAATACGTTTGAAACAATATCAAGAAGGAAAAAAGATATTTTTGTGTCCTGTTCATTTCATTTAACATCATCTTTTTTATTTTTTTGTCGGTCGTGGGGCTTGAACTATGGGCTTGGGCGCTTTTCAGCTCAAGGCGAGTGCTCTACCGCTTGAGCTACAGTGCCACTTCCGGTTTTCTACTGGTTTATTGTAGATGAGTCTCCGGGACTTTCCTGCACGGGCTGGCTTTGAACTTGGATTCTCAGATCTAAGACTCCTGAGTAGGTAGGATTATAGGCGTGAGCCACCGGTGCCCAGCTTTTAACATCATCTCTTAACATCATCTTACATGGTTCTGGGTAACTTTTTGTCAGCAATTAGAATTGGAAATATATTTTAAAACCACTTTGTTCCCAATTAGCTATTAGAGGACTCCATACATAATGGTCAGATTTACAAATTTTTGCTAAGCTTATTTAAATATAACTCCTTTTCCTTGCAGCAGTATGCAGTTTTCTTCTCGGTACTTTGAGGATATGTCCATAGGCTTCAACAGATAGAAGAATCTTCACATCACAATTGTTTAACATAACTGATTACAAGGCTTTTACAGTGGAATTGCATAGTTGAATATTTTTTGGATTTATCTTTTGCCATTGCATGCAAATTTAACAAATTCCAGGAAAAAATTACTAAGATCTAAACCTCTCAGAGAATGGAATCTAACAAAAGATTTCTTTTTCCATGATCTCTATTCCTTCTGAAAAGAATCTGGTTGTTGTTGTAAGCACAACAGTACATCTGGAAATGTAGGGCCATCTGTGGTGGCATTCCTGCTCAATTCCTCCCCACAAACACCCACATTTTCTTACATACATCCAGCTATAGGAACACAAGAACACTCACAATTTAAATATATTTATTCGGGTTGTGTGTTGGGAAAGAGAGATGATTAATGCTTTTTGTCTATCTTCTCTGTTTCATTGTAAATCATCAGCAATCAATGGTATGTTCCAGCCACTTTTCAGTGTAAATGAATATTTCACATTATCATTTTAATGACTGCTGAAAATGTCATAATTCATTTACAAACATTAACTTGATCAATCTTCATAATATACATTTGTGTGGCTTCTGAACACTGCTACTGTAAAAACGATGTTGTGAATAAGTATTTGTATGCATACATATTTTACACCATTATTTACTTCTTAATATAATTCTTAAAAATTTTAGTGTAAATATACATTTTCAGTATGGATTTAAATTAACTCTTCCTTGAATGAATTTCTTCCTTAAATGAATTTCCCTATTTGTTCCCTTATTTTTTATCATGAAATCACTAGAATAATAAGAGTAATAAACATTTTTAAATCACTTTATTTAAAAGGAAGTTGATTTTAAAAAGTTTGTGAGGCAGCTCTTAATTTTTATGTATTGTCACCTGTCTTTCAAAATTATAGATTCTTTTTATTTTACTTTTTGAATTGTGGCAGTTTTAAATTGGTAAATATGGGTGATTATGATGTTTCCTCATAATTTTATTAGTTTTTTAGTTGTTCCCACTACCGGGAAAGATACATTTCATCACTATCTTAACCAATTTCTCCCAAATAATGTGGGTAGTTCTTCCAAGTCTTTATTGATTAGGATACTGTTTTTATCAAGTATACATACTCTGTACTTCCTGCCCCACTATTGACTGAAATAAGGAACAGAGTATGTGAACTATTTTTCAACATCTCTTGTTGCCTCTTGACATTACTTTGGTTATGTTTCCCAGGTCAGTTGTGTGAAGAAAGATCAGAGTATGGGTGGCAATAGGCCTGAAAAGTCACTATGATCCCACAGTTTTGCTCAGGTTTGTTCCTGGGGTAAACATGGAACCTACTTCTGGCAAATATTTTATTGAAAACTGACTCTTTATTGATGTTTCAGACTACTGTAGAAAGAAAGTTTTCTTTCCACAGACTCTTTCATAATTCCGTTTGTATAAGAGCTTATTTGTTTGCAGGGGATACATACTGTAAAGGCGAGGAAAGAACCAGAGTAATTTCAGATGAAACTTTTCAGTTCTAGGAATCTTAAGTTTAAACAAATATCTTTGTAAAACTCACTGCTCATTAATACTTTATTATTGCATCAAACAGTGTATTACCTGCTACAATTTATAGTTTCTTTATTCTCATGCTGGTATAAACTATTTCATTAATTATAATCTTAATATGGGTCAATATTAGGATATGAAATGTTTTGCTATTAAATTATCTGTTCTCAATGTTGTTTGTTCTCACTCTTCACGCGAATATTTTATAAAAGAGTCTAGAATATGTGAATTGAAAAACTATTTTTTCTTATAAAATAGACTTGCATCAACTATTTTTGATTTGTTATTCTTATAGTTATTGCTTCCTATTCTTATGTTTCATATGCAAACATCTGTACATACTGATAATTTTAAATATTTCTTTATGATAGAATTTCATACTAGTCTCTTAATAATGAAATTGTTTTGACTAAAATTACAGAAGTAGTAGATTGCTATTCTTATTCCTGATTTTAATATAATTCTTTGACAGTACCATTACCCAGCAGAATACCAGTTTATACAGTGATATGTTTTAATAATTTACCAGAAAAGCAGAAAAGGTCAAAAGCTATATACATATGACCATATAAGATGATGTTAAATGAACCCCAAGATATGGACACAAAAGGGTTTTTCTTTGTAACTGTTGTTTTTTAATGTACTATGTATTTTGTTTGTTTGTTTCTTTAGTATGTTCCTCCCCAATGGTACAACCCCTGTTGTCACTGTACTTGATTCCAGTGCCTTGCATCTTGTATATATATTTTTCTAATTTGGGGAGAAGTAAGGGAAATGACAAAAGGCTGAATAAGGATACAGGTTGGCCCATTGTAACAATGAGATGCACAAGATACTATGCTGAAAATGAACTTTACAACTTCAGGGAGGGGGAGGGTGGAGTTGGGGATGTGGGGAGCATAAGGATAGTAGGGGATAAACAAAGGAGGGAGTAAGAATGCTTGATAGGAAATGTACTCATTACTTTACTCATGTAACTGTAACCCCTCTGTACAGTATTTTTACAATAGAATATTTTTAAATGTTCATACATGATCATTTTTATGAGGTTTTAAAATAGTTTTATAGATGGGTTATATAATCGTATTTTAAGAGAGGTTACTGATATTTAGCCATTCTTGCATTTCTGATATGGTTAAATAACACATTTTTATGCATTTTAGTGAAAACTATATTTACTGCTTATTAATTGGTACTTGTTATTTATTCTATACATTAAATATTAGAGAAATGTCTTAAATATTATTCCTGGAGTTTGCAGTTCAATACTGATTCCTTTCAAACACTAAATAAGTAAAATATCAACTACAGATACTGCATTCTGCTTGAAATCACACAAGATTTTGTGTGAGTAAAGATAATATGTAAAATATTATTTTAAATATATTTTCTTCCAAATTGTCTTCAAATAGTTTTACAAGGAGGTTTTGATCCAATATATTAATTTATTGGTACCATGGTTTTTGGATCTGTGCCATCCCTTCTATCATCTCCACTCAGCTGTCACCCGAGTTTTCTAAATTTGTTGTTTTAGAACTTGGAGATTTAGAGAAAAAATGATCACAATGCAATTTTGAGGTATTTCTTCTTTCTTTCCCTCTAGTGGTATATTTCCACATTATAAACATCTTGCACTAGTCTTGTATATTTAGTAAATTTGATGACAAATTGTAATGTATTATTAGTTAAACCAATAGTTTATACTAATACTTTTGCAATTGTAGTTTTCCATGGTTCTTCTATTAGCAAATGGTTAGCAAACAAATTTGGGCTACAGCATCCTTCTGCTATGTTTTTAATCTTTATTCCTCTCTGGAGCCTAGGTGAGATATGGTTAAATATGGTTAGTAAATACATTTCATCTCAATTATTAAAACCAGAATCCAAATTTTTTCTTAGAAAACTTGCCAGCATCCTACTTATTTTAGTGCCTCAGGTCACATTTGTACTAATATCTATAAAGTAGACTCTTTAACAGAAATTTATGTATATTAAGGCCCCTTGTTCAAAAATAAAGCAAGTGCTCCCCTATAACCAAACTTAGTCAGACACTGCATATAAAGCTGAAAGAGAAAAGGAGTAGAAAGTAAAAAGAAGTTTAAGTAAGTTAAAGTGTTTTACCTCAGTTCTCTTCAAAATTTTAAGTGGATGGTGAACATACTCCCTGTGCTCTATTTGCTAAACAAAATGAATTTCAAAATTTGCTCTACCTTCTGGAAAGTTTGATATAATACATACATGATTCAAACATTAAAAAATATTTCCTATTATACTTATGCCCTGAAAGCTTTACCATGCATATTATAAGCTATACTTCCATAAATCTGCCTCTATAAAAAATTTAATTTTATGAAATTTGGAACCTTAAACAATAACAAGAGAGTCTTTGGGAGCTTAATTGGATGATTTTTTCAAACTTTAATTGTCGATGAAATATGGCCAGAATTCTGAATGTTGATTGAATTACAGAGATAAATGTGAAGATGATGACTCACTAATTTCCAGAAAAGCTTGTAAACTCCAATAATATTGCCAAAATATATAATATCAAACACCAACACTATTCCTATATTCATCCAATACTCATAAATTCCATAAATTGAAATGCTCACTGGTTTATCTATAGGCTCATATTTTAGGCTCAAAATGCCAAATGAAAAGTAGATTTCTACAGATATTGAATATGTTTTGACTAGTGAAAGATTAATTATCTTGAAAAATCAGTATTTACGAGAAGGGAGCATATTGCAGGGAAGTCATAACAATACAATTTTGATTTTGCCTTTGGGAAATCTGATGATGTTTTTAGAGACCATGGCTCAGCATTTTGAACATCTCACATTATAAATATTTCATTTTCTCTAGAAACTTTAAAAATATATCCCTGGTGCACATTTCCAGTTCAGTTTTATGAAGAATTTTTATTAACAAATATTGAGAAAATAAAAAACAATTTCACAATTCAATTATAGAATTTGTTATGATTGAAGGACTATGATACCATTACTATAATGGTTTTCATAATTTTGTAAAATTGGGCACATTTTATGTAGTTGAAAACTTATTTTTAAAAAATTATTATAAAGGGGTTACTATTACATAAGTTAGGTACAGTTACATCAGAAAAGAATGAGTATATTTCTTTCTAAACATTATTAAACCCTCCCTCATTTTCTCTTGCTTACCACTCCCTACTCCCTTACCCCCTAAGTTGTAAAGTTCATTTCCAGTATTTGAAAACTTCTAGTAATTAGAATTTGTTATTTCCAAATGGAAAATAATTTTTATTAGAAAGGTAATTAGAAAAAATATTAGCATATGAACACATCCTACATAATTTATCTTAATTTTTGTATGTCAGGTTCTATTGTTTGTATTTTTCATACTTTTTGCGGTTTTTTACAAATTATCTTTAAGTAATAGTACAAAGAAGTTGTCATTTAACAAAGCAGTTTATGTTTAATCCTATTGCTCAGAGTTATAAATTCTGAGTTATAAGTATGAATCTTTTACTTTCATCAATTATAGTTATTGTTAAATAAGTAATACATGTGTATCTATATAGTAACTCTTTCCTACTGTAAATATTTTTATGCATATATATCTCTCTATATATGCACATATATATATATATTACAGTTAACACTTGGTTATTACTTAATGGTCTTTTTGTATTGGTAATATTTCTAATGGTAATTATCTCCAATTAAATACCAAAGTATTCCAGAAGTGAAGCTTTGCCTCAAATGGTAGTAAAGCACTAGCATTGGGGAAGCTTTAAAACAAAAACAAAACACAAAACTCAGGACAGTTCCCAGGTCCTGAGTTGAAGCCACAGGCAACCCACACACAAACACACACAGAAACATGTCTCAGTAGCTCAGTGATATTTCTGCTTTTGACATTGTAAGTTTCTATATAATGCATGTCTCCTTCAAGTATGAATTCAGTCTACTGAAACATATTAAAGTAAAATAAAATTCACTACTAAGGCAATGATTTATCTTGAAGACATAGTTTAGCGAATGAATTGAGGATTTTATCCTCAATTCAAGGATATTCAGGATATTCAGGTCCTAACCAACAGTGCAGGCAAATACCATGTTAGTAATTATCAATATTACAGAACAATTACTGTGTATAGTCACCGGCACAGCACATTACTGAGATTAATTCAAACAGTCCTAAAACCTTAAGAGATCAATTTTTTTACTCGTTTACAGGTAAAAATTTAAGGATTTTAAATCTTAAGTTTTAAGTTACAAGATTTCTTAAATGCTTTAGTGCTTCATACACACTAGACTTCCTGTCTCATATTTACAGTTTCTTATTTATACTAATGTACTAATGTGACCCTATTTCAATTCTCGCATCATTCATGTCTTCCTCTCTTTTTCTGCTCATCTTGGAGTAGTATAAAGCTTGTTGCAGACAATTTTTCCACCTGGCTTCCTATGAGACTTTGTAATCTTGGAAAAACAGACAATTAAATATAATGTTTTCTCTACTGTAAACTGATCCACGGAGAGCTAAATATGATCAAAGAAAACAGGAACATGATATTTAAGTTTATGGTCTTGTATTTATTTTTTTAAATTTTATTGTCAAAGTGATGTACAGAGGAGTTACAGTTATGTAAGTAAGGTAGTGAGTACATTTCTTGTCGAACTTGTTATCCCCTCCCTCATTTACCCCCTCTGCTCTTTCCCTCACCCCACCCCCAGTTGTACAGATCATCTCCAACATTTATTCTTGTATCGATGTTGCATTGGTTCCCACTTTGTCCTTTGTCTTACCATTTTGTTGTTCCTTTCCCTTTCTTTGTTGCTGTTGTTTTTAGTGTATTATGTGATGTCTTATTTCGTTTGTATTTTTCTCCCTATGGTTTATCCCCTGTTGTAAGTGGATTTGATTTTGGTACCCTGGGTATTATATATACATTCATGGTCTGTTAATACAGGTTTTTAGCATTGCCTGGTAATTTACTGATTTACCCATTTACTGATCTTTTATCTTTCAAACACTTTAGAAATAATTTTCCTTCATCAATCATCCAGTTTCACTGTGTTGTCATGCCTGTCTCTTACTTTTGATTGAAATTTGGGAGCTTGTAGAAGAAGATCCGAATGTGCATCATGAATACAGTATTGAGGACCCTGAAGCTGTTCTAAGATAATTTGAATTTCTTTGTCTTCCCATTCAATTCTTCAGTAACCTATTTTCTTCTACTTTCAAAATGAACTCATCATCCTACCCTCTCTCAACACCTCTACAACTCTGTCCAGTTTTCCATCATTTTCTCACTTACATTGTTATTGCAGTTCTCTTTTTTACTAGTATTGCATTTGCATCTTATTTTTAAGCACAGAAGATAGAATAATAATTAAAAATACACTCTTTTGTTCTTTTAAATCAGTATCAATCTTGTGTAGTCTGACTTCCATGACTTTCTTTCTTCCATAGGCTCAGTTTTGTACTCATCTAGTCTCTTCTTTCAGATGTATTCACACCTCTCTTTTTTGATTTACAATGTCTTCAGCTCGTAAACCTGGTATAACATTAGTTTAATTTTCTGCATAGTATTTGCTGTGCAATACTTCTTTTCTCTGTCATTCTTCTCACCAAAACAACTTTGGTTGGGAAGAAGCTTCCATTAGCCATTATAGTTTGGAAAATTTCATGCTGGGCATCATCAATTCTTAAGGAGAAAAAAGATTACATATCTTAGGCCTTCATCCTTTGACATTGGTCTATTGCTTTTGGACCTGGGGCAAGGTCCTACATGCAGTACATGGGGCAGAGGCACATGATAAAGGAGAATTATTCCCACTAGAGCCACTGGGAAGTGAAAGAAGAGGTAGACTAGGGACCTTGATCCATTGTTCCCTCCAAGGACTTAACTTACTTCCAGTAATCTCCCTAAAAGCCTCAACCTGCAGACACTGCCCTGGAGTGCCACAGGCTAGAGACCAAGCTTACAATATTTAAGGCTTTAGATATTATCTGAGATCTATACTTAGAATCTCATATTTATGAAGTACTCAAAATTATTTTGACAGTTTTATATTAATATAACAGGTGATAAAGAACAAATCTAAATCTAGAATTAATGTAATATTATACTAAAATTCTATTTATTTATATTTGGTGCCCTAGAAGATATAACATCAAATGCTGTCTGCCATATGAATCCTACTGTAAAGATTAAGAAAAAGAATCTGTTAATCAAGTAAGTAACTTAAATTAAATCCCCAGTCATTTTACTTTTCTGAAAGAGTAAATAAAATAAAATCTTCCATCATTTTATATCAATGTTTATCATGATGAGTTTCAAAACTAAACAAAGAATAGCCATTTATAATAACTAAGGCTATAAGCCTGGTGCGGGTGGCTCACGCTTGTAAACCTAGCTACTCAGGAGGCTGGGATCTGTGGATCGCAGTTCAAAGCCAGCCTGGGCAGGAAAGTCTGTGAGACTCTTATCTCCAATAAAACCACTAGAAAACTGGAAGTGGCACTGTGGCTCAAGTAGTAGAGCACTTGCCTTGAGCTGAAGAGCTCTGGGACAGTGCCCAAGCCCCATGACAGCCCAAAAAGAAAAAAAAATAACTAAGGCTATAAACAGAATTACTTTACATATTAACTCAACTTTGTCTCCTATATATTTAAGTACACATTTGCAAATTTAGTTGTGCAATTTGAAGTTTGAGTGGTGTTTTAATTTATGGAAAGAAGCTTTGTGCTTCATTGCATAGTATCTAATGGAATGTATTCTGTGGGGATAAGTAAACATTGTATTATGCCTCATTTATTAAATGTGACTACTACCCTTCTAGAATGAGTAATAATAAATAATCATGCTCTAAATACATTCATACTTAAAGAATAATCTCTACATTCATTTAAATATTTACTGAGTGCTTATGTGACAAATCGTAGCCCAGTAGGCTATAGTAAATCATACCTGTAATCTCAGTTATTTGAGATGTACAGATAGTAGGACTGAAGTTTGAGGCTGGACCAGTAAAAAAAAAAAGTAAGACCCAGTGTCAAAGAACTAATTTTTCATGGTATTATTATATGTGTAATCTCAGGTAGGTAGGAAACCTAGCTACAGGATTATAGTATGAGGAGTGTAATTAATGAGACTTGCAAAAGACATGAGAGAGCCTATCTAAAAAAAAATTACCAAAAAAGTCTAGAGTCATAGCTTATGTGGTAGAATGCTTACAAGTATTAAGCCTTGAGTTAAAAACAAGAAGATATCACAGAATGCTAAGTATTGTATATATACTCAGAAATTATGGAAATATATAAAATCTACATGGAGAAGCTATTAACAAATTCATATATATAGAAAGGACTTTTAACAGAGTAAAAGAGATGTTTGATATATTTATAAGACTGCATTTCAATATGAGAAAAAATTTTATATTGCATAATTTTAATTGAATAATTTAGAGCAGTAAAACTTAGTAGTAAATGGTATGCAAATATCTTGCAGATATAAAATTCATGTTATTTCTCTGATTTTTTATGCTCTGATGAAATACCATGTTTTTGAAAATTATGCACTATGACTAAGGTGAATAATTAGAATGGAAAATTATCTATATTTAGAATTGTGGTAATCCTCTCTTGGTGAAATTAGTGTTTTCAACTGATTGCCTTTGTTTTCTAATACTAGGGATTGCCAGCTGTTTGTATTTTGCAAAAATGGCTTTCACATCTGTGCTGCTAGGCTGCAGTTGCTCAATTATTTTTTAATCATTTCCAAATTGTTCACTCTAAAAGTTAATGAAAGATTTTTTCCATTTACTGAAATACATAGCTTAGATCTTCTTTTAATTTCCACTTTATTTCATTTCCACTTTCTTTCACTCCTTTTGGTAACTAAGTCAGAGGAGAGCCTTGGTAATAATCTCACTGATACAGACTTTTTGTGTGTAGCATTGTTTTACTTGACTGCCATTACTAGAGTCTTTATAAAAATGAACAGATTAAGTATATTTTATTTGTAAAACATAATAAGTGAATTGTTTGCTGCTTTTATTTGAAAAGAAAACTGATAGGGAAATGCTGACATGGAATCAGAAGATATTTTCCCTTAAAATTGAGCTCAGAAGATAGAATATATCTACTCTGAATGAGGAACAGAGTGTACAAACCAAATGTTCAGTGATTTAATTATACATATTATAGTTTGGATAAGATTTGTCCCCTGAAAAAGCTCATGTATTGAAAGTGTGGTTGTCAATACACTAGATTTCAGAGGCTGTGAGAAATTACTGGGAAATGAGGACTTAGAGTACTCCTCAGAAGTAAACATGGCCAATAGACACATAAAGAACTTCTCAACCTCTCTATCCATAAAGGAAATGCAATCAAAACAATGCTGATCTTTCACTTTATCTCAGTTAGAATGACCATCATCAAGAAAACAACAAATGCTGGTGAGGATATGGCCAAATGGAGCTCTAATACACTGTTGGTGGGAATGTAGATTTGCTCAACCACTCAGGAAAGCAGTATGGTATTCCTCAAAAAACTAAACATGGAAGTACCATATGACCCAGTAAAACCTACTCTTAGATTTATACAATACAGCACAAACAAGGTTACAATAAAGCCATCCATACAAACATGTTCATTGCTGCACTATTCACCATAGACAAAATATAGAATCAGCCCAGATTCTCCTCAGCTGACAAATGGATTAAGAAAAGGTGGCATATATACACAAATGAATTAAAATATATCAATTAGAAAGAATATTGTACCATTCATAAGGCGATGGGAAGCCTTAGGAAAAAAATTACATTAAGTGAAGTAAACCAGACCCAGAGAAACAATAGTTGCATATTTTACTTTATTTGTGGTAACTAGAACGTGCCTATAAATCTGAGGATCAGGGCAAGAAAGTCCTTGATACACCCATTTCCACTAAATCACCAGAAAACCAGAAGTGGTGCTGTGGCTCAAGTGGTAGAGCCCTTGCCTTGAGCTGAAGAGTGAAGGGACAGCATCCAAGCCCAGATTTCAAGCCCTATGGCCAGCAATAAATAAATAAATAAATAAAATAAAAAGGACACTCCATGTATTAATAGTATATATATATTAATGATGTATATAATGTATTAATGGTATACTATAGGAAGGTGACGGAGGCTTTCTTTAGTGGGGGTTACTTCAAATAACTCTGTCACTGTGAGCATGTTTCTTGTTCTGCCTTCTCTCTCTAGGTCCTAACTATACTTCCTGGCCTACATAAGGTGATCAGTTTTGCTCAGCCCTTGGCATGTTGGAATGAAACCTCTGAAACAGTGACCCAAAAGAAATTTCCCCTTGTTTTCCTCAGGTGTTTTCCACAGTGATGAAATAATAGCACAATGTGTTACATCGGTAGTACATTGAGGTTTTGAATCTGTAATTCTCAAATTGTCACAATTTACGAATAGAATTTTATCATAAACTCTTCCAATGGTCATATAAATGATTATAAATAAAACAATTAGCAATGTTCTGAGTTGAGTGAGAAAATATAGATCCTTATCAACAATAGAAGACTTGACTGCTGGTAGTGATTTCTGAAGTAATAATTCAAAGGGTCACCTGAGTATGTTTTAACATTTTTTAAATCAGACCTGTTCTAATATATCATTGTGTACCAAAGATACATAGAAAGTTGAGGATATTTTCTATGACAACCATCCAAACATAAAAAGAAAAATAAATTTAAGTAATAAGAGTAACAATTTTATATATATATATATATATTATTGTAAAGATACTGTATAAAGGGGTTAGAGTTTCATGAGTAAGGTAATGAGTATATTTCCTATTGAGCATTGTTACCCCCTGCTTTGTTTTTCCACTATCATCCATACCCCACCTGCCTAACTCCTCCCTCCACCACCAATCTCTCCAAGTTGTAAAGTTCGTTTTCAACATAGTGTCTTGTGCATCTCATTGTTACAATGGGTCAACCTGTATCCCTACTTCAGCATTTTGTTATTTCTTTTATGCTATCATTAGAGCTATCACGTACTTAATGGCTACAGAAATTTATGTCTGTAACTCCAACAAATGCACATTGCTAACTGAACAATGGTTCCTACTTATCTGAAAACTAGCAGAAATGTTTTGCTGCCTCATGTTGTTTCTAATGTATTTATAATATACTGTATGATTTTTTTGTTGCTTTGTATGTTCCTCCTCCACGCTATAACTCCTATTTTCACTGTATTTGATGTCAGTGCCCTGCATCTTGTATATACACTTCTTTAATTCGGGGAAGGGAAGGGAAAAAACAAAATGCTTAAATAAGGATACAGGTTGACCATTGAAACAATGAGATGTACAAAACACTATGTTGAAAATGAACTTTACAACTGGCAGGGGAGGGGGGGTTAGTTGTGGAGGTGGGAGGGAAGGTATGGTAGAGGGGAAACAAAGGAGAAGGCATCAATGCTCAATAGGAAATGTACTCATTACCTTGCTCATATAACTGTAACCCTTCTGTACAGCATTTTTACAATAAAAAATGTACAAAAAATTAAAATATATTTGTCGAGTAGTCCTTTCAATGCCTCAGAATAAAGAATGAAAATTCTTAGTAATTAAGTATATCATTGTGTTTCAATATTAGTCTGCATGTTGATAAAGCCTTTTGTGCTTTTAGTTGCTTTTCAGATAACATGTTATGTTTATATTTGGACTTGACTTCAGACTGTGATCCTTCTAACTGTACCTCTCACACCAGGCTTCTTAAAATTGAAATGGATTCTCCCTAAGCTTTGGATAGGGTTAGCCTAGAATTGACATTCTCCTGATCTCCATCTCCAAAATATCAGAGAGTACAGGTGTGTGCCACCAGGCTGGTTCTGAAACTAATATTTAATGTAGAGTTTAAGAACCCTGTTTAGTCCACCTCTTGCAGGACTCTCCATGATAAATCTCTGTTGTCATGTGCTAGTAATACACAAATGGTGATATAATTTGAAATCAATGATTTGAAGTGGAAATAATCTCACTTTAAGCTATTTTGGAAAATAGCTTTTGGATAATCTGGAGTTAACTGATATTTAAGCATAAAATATTATAACCATATTGGGCAATAATCTAACGTTTTGTAATTACATTAAAATCATATTTAAGATTCAACTATTCTCTTTTCTACTTAGAGAGAAAGGAATAAATTTTTCTTAGAAATAGAGAAACAGTCTTGTAATGCTCACCTAGGGACTGGGTTTAGTCCATAGTTGGCCACACACAAATTATCACAAAATAAGTACTTATAAACTACAAGTTTTATATTCAAGAGGAACTGGTTATTGATTCATCTATGAGTGTCAACATCAATCATTCTGGAAATATGCAGAACCAAGAACAAGTGAAATTAGAGAGACACTGTTACATGCCAAAATTTCACTTGGATTGTAAAGGAAGATGACAGGTATTTGAAACTAGGAAAAAACTGATGACAAGAATTAAACAAAAAGGACATAAGAAAACACATTTGGATGACGTACAATTTTTAAAGTTTAAGGTGGGTCATGTTTATGATAGGTCTACACCAATCCTCAAAATTTACCAAACTGAATACTTAAAATTTGGATGGTTTTGACTATACAGTCAGATACTTAAAAATTGAAACTAAATAAAACAAATAATTAAAAAAAGAAAAAAATTGAAACTAGATGAGAATACATATGATAATATATTGTCTAGTGCTGCATCCTGCATTTTGGTGCACATAAAAGAAAATCTGTTCCTAAATGTTGAACACTTATACAAAGGACCTTGTTGAGAAGCACAAAAATTATTTCAGAAACAACTCAGTGTTTTACTTTGGAGAGATAAATGATTATACTGTTGAAAAAAGTAAGTTCATTTACAGATATAAACTAACAAAACATTATGATTATACAAGACTATGAATATTTTCAGTCATGAAATTAAAGAAAACCACATTTATTCACTTGTTATAATTTTCTTCAGTGTAAAATACCTTTCTGGACAGTTGAGGGACAATTATTTATTCATTTCAAGACAGGGTAAAACAAAATGAAAAAATACAGGAAAAATGTGAGACTCAAGTTCACTTTAGTTGAATGGATTTACATTGTAATGCCATGATTTAATTGAGGGGTTAATGTGCTTTGTCTTTTTTGAAGTAATTTTCTTTTATACATTGGAACTTTTAGTTTTTCATCAAAGAAAACCAAAGTAAATGATTTCCAGATTATCTATAATAATACTTATGATATGATTGTGATCTTTTCATTATTTTAAAGACCTACTTCAACTGAAATAGTACAGTAGATTTTATGGAGAGCTCAAATAGTTTAATTTTGTAGGGAAAAAAGGTCAAAGTGCAATGAAATAAGCATCAGGAAATAAGTACTTGCAAGGAGGATTGGGGGTTTATTGGAAAATAGTAGAGGAATGAAGGAAGGAAGAAGTGAGAGAGAATGGAGTCAAGAACTCATGGTATACACCACAAAATTAAGTAAAATAAAAGAAGGGGTGGGTTGAAGGGGGGAGAGAACAATAAAATAGTGACAGTGATCAAGACACATTGTATTCATCAACGGCTTTGTTAAGTGATAGCGCCTTTGTAAAGCTACTTGAAGCTAATTTTTTTTTTGGTGTACGGATTCTGGGGTATGACTTCAGGGCCTGGGTGCGATCCCTGAGCTCTTTTGGTCAAAGCTAAAGGCTAAAACTATATCACTGGAGCACAGCTCCTTCACTTCTGATCATTTTTTTTAAATAAGTTTTTTGTTGTGAAAATACCATACAGAGAGGTTACAATTACACCAGCAAGGTAATGAGTACATTTTTTATCAAGCATTGTTGCCTCCTCCTTTGTTTCCCCTATTATCTCTGCCCTCTCATCTCCACAATTATACTCTTCCCCTTCCCCCTCCCACCACCAAAGTTGTAAAGTTCGTTTTTCAACATAGCATCTTGTACATCTCATTGTTGAAATGGGTCCACCTGTATCCCTATTTAAACAATTTATTTTTTCCCCTTCCCCTCCTCAAATTATACCAGGGGTTATACCGTGGGGGAGGGACATGCGAAGCAACAAAAAAATCACAGAGTATCTTATAAATATGTTAGAAACAATAGCAAGAAATTAAAAAAAAACATGTCCTTATTTTGGGGTTCATTTCACCTAACATCATCTTACCTGACCTTTTCTGCTTGTCTCAGACATATGGTAATTATTGCAAATAAGGGAAACCATGAGACCTATGTTTCTTTGGGCCTGGCTTACTTCACTTAATATAATTTTTTCCAAGTCTTTCCATTTCCTAACAAATGGGGCAATGCCATTCTTTCTGCTGGAGGTATATATACCTCATTTTTCTGATCATTTTTTAAAGTATAAAATTAAGCCAAGTAATCTTCACTTGACCATTACTTATGGAAATGTTTTATGTGGCTCAAAAATATAATTGTGAAGTGCTTCAGATTCACATGTAAACAGTTCTTCTATACGCTAATGTGGTCTTGATTATTATACTTACTATATAAAATGTACCATTTAAGTTAGAAAGCTATCACTCTCCAGAATACAACCTTCTGTCCTTGAATTATTAATAGAGTTGAAATTACAAAATTTCTTCCAAGATGGGCTTTTTATACTCCTTACTAAGTGTCTAGGGATGTGTCTCTCTTATCCTTTAAAAATGCAGAGAAAAATGGCCTGAAGAGGCAGAGGTCTCTAAGGAACTCTAGACCTTTCTAAAAATTATGTTTGAAGTTGTGCAATTTGATATGACATCCGTGCCTTATTATTCACAAATCCCTTCTCATCATGAACTGCAGTGTCTAATCACTACTTTGAAAATCACCTCAGTAAAAGTTATGTTTGGGTAGCTGTTTATTATTATTGCTTTCAAGAAATATGTTCACGAATTAAATTGTCCCATGAGACATATTGAAAGGTTGTATAGAAGTGAAGAATAATTACTTCGGTTCTGACAAATTCCACACTACATTTTCAACTATATTTGCACAAATCCATTTGTGAGTAATTTCTCACAAGTGATATTAATTTTCATGTGTCAGTTACACTCAGCCCAATGTCTCCATCCATTCATTTTATGTCAAGAGGTTTCACTGTTCTCTTTACATACAATTCCATTGTCTTTCACCCTCCTTACCCTTCCCCCTCTTACTAGAATCCAGCAGCACCCTAGCGATAAAATTATGGAAAATAGACATTGATGAAAATGCTCAGTAAATTCTTGAACGTTCTGTAGAAAGAATTTCCTTTCACTTTGCTAGGGCTAAGATAATTTGTTTCACTTCCCCACTTCCAAGTTGTATTTCATTGTAAATAGGATGGGACTTAACTGGCAATACAATTTCAGCCTGGATTCACTGTTACCTGTTTTATTTTAATGAGGGGAGATTTTCCCCTAGGACTTTCCTTCTCTCCCTTCTCTTTATTTATGATATGCAGGAAGAATTAGAATGACAAAACAGCTACTTGATGCACATTGCCACATTTTCGGTGGCTGCCACCCCTCACAGCTTGGGAAGCAGTCCTTAGCCTATGCTCCAGTTTTGAATGTGAGAGTGTGTCTGCATCTCACTGTCATCGACCTCTGGCTACAGCTGAATCCTTAACAGTGCTTAGTGGGATAATCTGGTCTTTCATTCATTATCCATTCGGAATTCTGACAGGAGATTTATTAATTATCTTGTGTGACCCCTTTAGAGTCACAAGTACTTTCTAATTACCTATTCATAAAATTAAGTTTCCCTTGGTGTAGGGGGAGGACTAGGTAACTCTTCTCATGCATGATTTTTATAAACTCCAGAATGAAACTCCTTAATATTTCTTCAGGAAATCGAATCAAATTGAGTTCTATGTGTTAAAATGTATGTAATTAAGTCTACAACAAACAGTTGTTTTGAAGAAAATTTCTTTTACAAAAGAGATGAGATTTACAATTCTGTAAGCATTAAAAATTATGCTTTGCTTGGGTTTTGACCCTAAGTCATTAAATCCAAGTCCCTGAAATTAATTTTACAAGGAAAACTCCATGTCAATTATTTCTAATTAGTATAGGATTCATCCTTTATTTGAGCAAAAATTTTGCTTCCTGTCTCTAGCACTTTTTTCCTTGTTATTTATTTTTAAAATTTTGTCACATGGGTTTTGAAATCAAGGCCTTGTACATGCTAGAGAAGTGCTCTAGTGAGAGCGACCAATCCAGTCTTCTTTGGAGCTTTCCACAAATGGACTCAACAGATAGAGGCGGTGAGGCTGAAATTATGACATTCAGCATTATCAAGCTATCTGCCTGCTGATTTTTGACTCCACTGTACTAATTTTTACAACAATTTTTAACCTTGTCTAAATAGTGTTTAAATGTCTAAATATGCTCTGATATACACCCATATTTTAGTAATATTTTGTATTTCTCCCAAACATTCTAGAGTGAAAAGAATAGAATATATCTGATGTTTTACAATGGTAGCTTCAAATGCTATTTAAAATATGGTAGGTCTTGGTCTGCAAATGTAGAGTATATAAATACTCACATTAAGCTATCTGTGAAACACAGTTATTAACATTGGAACGTGCATCTTTGGATATATGGACTTTAACTTCACTAGGGTTGAACAGATTTAAGGCACGATGCAAGATTTCACCCACAGATGTCTAAGTCCAGAATGCCTACTGTTAAAAATGGTACTGTGAGGTTTCTCTTTTATGGATCCACATAATTATAGGCCAATACCTACACAGGCCATCTAACTCTCCAAGACACTGATGATGTATCAGAGTAAGTCAGTCTAAAAATCCTCCAAGATCAAAGAATCAGATCAGAGAGTCAGAGAAGCAAATTTCCAGATAAATGATCTTTTCTGTCTGGTAGATTCCTTTTAACTATATTTCCAGAGTCTTGTGGATCAACCATTCTTGTTCTAAATCCAAGGCCTTTTCTATAACTTCGATGCTGCTAACTGTGCACTGTTCTCTTCTGCTTCCTACCCCTGTTGCCCTCACTTTTGTTTTCTCTGGAAACGTACTTTTCTGGAAATTATAAGTACCTTGTTTTCTGCCTTTGGTTCTGTCATTTTTAAGGAACTTAAAACATTACTTGAATATCTTACCTGACTTCTGTAATACTGTAACAGGATTTAACCTTGTCCCATAAAATAACTTACACAAAGTGCACATAGTGCAAAGCGCAGTCAGAACTCAATAAATACTTGTTGAATGCATGAATATCTGAACACACACACACACACACACACACACACACACACACACATTCAGAGGCAACAAATAAAATTAGGATTACAGCTGAACACCCATGTTTCATGCCTATAATCCTAGCTACTCAGGAGGTAGATGTCTGAGAATTGCAGTCAAAGTCAGCCCAGGGAGGAAAATCTGGGAGACTCTTATCTCCAATTAACCATTAGAAGACCAAAGCGGTGCTGTGGCTCAAAGTGGTAGAGTGCTAATCTTAAGTGAAAAAGCTAAGGGACAGTATGAAGACCCTGTCCTCAAGCCTCATGATCTACAAAAAATAAATAAAAGTATGGCTATAATACCAATGTATATACTGATATGAATTTGTCATGCTATTTGTGTTTGCAAGCATGCTAAATGATTCCCATAACACCTTTGATCTCTCCAAAAAGTATCTAATAGAAATAAACATTAATAATTTTATCTATTAGAAAGATACAAAGAAATTAACCAATTCTGGATATTATCCGCTGCATTCTTAAAAATACTTTGGTCACCATGGAGTGGGCTTTGATTTTGTCTCTACCCACCCTCCAGTTTTTTTCCTTTTCCCTACATCAAATGGGGATGAAATTGTTTACAGAGATGTATCCTCTGTGCTCTGGAAAATATGGGTCCAAGTTCAATATGAAATGGTTAATTATGTCATGTGAATGGAGGGAAAGATATTTTGGAAATTTAGTAAACTTAAGAAGTAGAGAGTCATGAGTCCTTTTAGAAACTTTATAATCATGATCTTATTTTAGCTCTAATAAGCTATATATAGTGGTAGCCTTTCTTTAGCATTCATTTTTGTACAAATGCACAAGCTTTGTGGGCAAAGAAGGATGGATACATTCCAAGGAAGAGAAAAAGTGAAAAACATTCTTAATCTCAAAACTTCCTACTTTTTATAATTTGTTTACATGCTTTTAGTCCAGTTACATTATGTATAGAAGCAGGAAATATCTGGATTTGGAATTTGATTTTATTTCATTAAAAAGACAGAATGAAATAGAATCTCTTGACAAAGGTTTTGTTTTTTGTTTGTTTGTTTGTTTTGGTTGTGGAACTTGAACTCTGGGCCTGGGCACTGTCCTTGAGCTCTTCAGCTCCAGGCAAGAGCTCTACCACTTGAACTGCAACTTCTAGTTTTCTGGTGGTTAATGGGAGATAAGAGTCTCACGGACTTTCCTGCCCAGGCGGGCTTTGAACCATGATCCTCAGATCTCAGCTTACTGAGTAACTAGGATTACAGATGTCAGGTCTTGACAAAGTTTTAAGTATACAATAAAATATTGTTGGGCCTTGGCATGATGTTTCACAGCAGAGGGCTAGTTTAACTATTACCTTCCTATTTTCCCCAAACTAGTTCCTGAAAAACACCCTGAGTTAAAGAATTCAGCAATTTTATATAATTCATATACGCAGAAATATATAATACGTTTCTTGTCTGTCTGTGACTGGTTTATTTCAATTAGTATAATGCTCTCAAATTTTGCTCATGTTCTTATATATTGCACAGTTTCTGTATTAATGGGTGGATAGTATTCCATTGTTTTGGTTATCTACAATCTGTTTATACATCACAGGTCATCTTGTTTGCTTGGCTATTAAGCAAAATGCTGAAATGAAAATGAAATAGCCAGGACAACATTATTTCTAAGTAACCACAAGTGAAATAGATAAATCATATGTTTGTTCAAGTTCTAATTTTATTTTTTGTCAGTTGTGTGGCTTGAACTCAGGGCCTGGGCTCAGTCCCTGATCCTTTTGTGCTCAAGGTTAGCACTCTATCACTTGAGGCACAGCACCACTTCTGGTTTTTGAGTCGTTAATTGTACATAAAAGGCACTTTTCTGCCCAGGATGACTTGGACTGTGATCCTCACATCTCAGCCTCCTGAGTAGCTAGGATTAAAAGCATGAGCCACTAGCACCCAACATTCAAGTTTTGTTTTATTTTGTATTGTTTTTCATTAAGGATATTCATTATTCTTTCCACAGTAGTTTTCCTCAAATTAAACGTCGCCTAAAAGCAAAATGAATAAACAGCACTTGAGACCTAAATGCTGAAAGTATTTTCTATTGTTGTGAGGAAATGAAACATGTCTACTGAATTCCAGAATCTTTTTAGTGATTGACCACACCAGACAAAAGCTACACGTAATATGTATGAGCATATTGACACAAGTATTTAAAATATGTCAAATACTGACTTTGTTTAGGAATAGAAACATAGCTGAGATATACAGATCACCCAAAAATGATTAATAATAAAGGTAAGTTTTCAGTGAATTTATAAAGGTATATAAGGAGAAAGGATAAATTTCAGGGATTGGGTTGAACAGTAGAAGCACAGTTTATTTTATTATAATTATAATTACAATAATAATTATTATTATATACATATATTATATATGATATATTATAACAATTATAAAATAAATAATAATACAATAATAATATAATATATAATTATAACAAAATATTATTTTCTGAGGTTTGACCTAAGGCTTTTGCACCTGGTAATCCACCTTCTTGAGCCATGTCTACTGGTTGTATGCCATCAATGTTGATAATAGAGCATTTTCATTCTAATTTTTATGAAAATATTCTGAGTATCATTTTTGTTTTTAAACATATTAGCTATAAATTACCTAATCTTTCAATATTTGAGTCTTTCCTAAGAATATTCCATGTATTATATTTTAAATCAATTTTGCTTAGAGAACATAATATGGAAGAATTGAATAAATTGTTTATTTAGAATTTTATGACCTGTAAAGAGATCTATTTTGGTGAAAATTTTGCATAAGCTTGAGAAACATCAATTCTCTTTTGCTTTTACTACATGGAATAGTCTGTAACCTTCAGTAAATTAAGATGTTTGGGCCTATTGTTTAAACATTCTGCATAGTTATGGATCTTTAGTGCACTTGTGCTACAGATTTTAAGACTGACAGATTGAAATTTCTCACTGTAATTCTCTATAATTGTGTATTTGCCTCTTTCTCTTCGATTTTTTTTATCAATTTGTGTTTGTGTATATTGAACTTCCATTATTAGCTGTGTAATGAACTTCTTTTTCTGTTATATACATTGTCTGATATATCAATATATCATCTTAGAATCTTTTTTCATCTTGTTCATTTAAAACTATGTCTTTCTACAGAAAATATACCATACAGAATGCTGAATGTAACAGCTAAATGCTTTGTATAAAAATCCAGTTTAGTGTATGATTTTTTTGATGAATTGTTGAAGTCAATTGGCCAAAATTATGTTGAGAAGTTTTGCATTGATATTGATCAAAGAAATGGATCTATACACTACAATCAAACAGGATTCATTTCAGGATACAAAGCTTGTTCGATAAATACAAATCAATTAATGTAATTCATCACGTCAACAAGTGCAAGGATAAGAACCATATGGTTATCTCAATAGATGCAGAAAAAGCATTTGACAAGATCCAACACCCCTTTATGATGAAGGCTCTGGAAAAACTAGGAATCTATGGAAAATTACTCAATACCATAAAGGCTGTATATGACAAACCTACAGCCAGCATTATATTTAATGGCAAAAAACTACAGCCATTTCCTCTAAACTCAGGAACAAGACAAGGATGTCCACTCTCTCCAATTCTCTTCAATTTAGTATTAAAATGCCAAGGTACAGCAATAAGACAATATGCAAATATAAAAGAGATCCAAATAAGGAAAGATGAAGTAAAACTCTCCCTCTTTGCAGATGACATGATCTTGGATTTAAAGAATCCCAGGGACTCCACTCCCAAATTACTGGAGCTGATTTGAAATGTTGGCAAAGTAGCAGGGTATAAAATTAACCCTCAAAAATCAATGGCTTTTCTGTATGCCAACAATGAGAAGAATGAGGCTGAAATCAGGAAAGCAACTCCCTTTGTAATAGGCCCATGAGAAATAAAATACCTCGGAATTAACTAAAGAAGTGAAGGACGTATATGATGAAAACTTTAACAACTTGAAAAAGGAAACCAAAGCAGAACTTAGGAATTGGAAAAACCTCCCATATTCCTGGATTGGAAGGATCAACATTATGAAAATGATAATACTTCCCAAGGCTATGTA
Source organism: Dipodomys ordii (assembly GCF_000151885.1). Classification (NCBI taxonomy): domain Eukaryota; kingdom Metazoa; phylum Chordata; class Mammalia; order Rodentia; family Heteromyidae; genus Dipodomys; species Dipodomys ordii. The sequence continues at coordinate 22,451,674 of NW_012267224.1, forward strand.
CAAATTCAATGTGATACCTATCAATATTTCAACTTCATTCTTCAAGGAAATAGAAGAGACAATCCAAAAATTCATATGGAAAAATAAAAGACCCCGAATAGCAAAAATGATCCTTAACAGAAAGAACAGTGCTGGAGGAATATCAATACCAAATTTCAAACTCTACAAAGCCATAGTAATTAAAACAGATTGATACTGGTACAAGAAGAAACCTGAGGCCTAAAGGAATAGAATCGATAACCCAGAAATGACCCACAGACCTGTAGCCACCTAATCTTCGCTAAGGGAGCTAAAAAAAATAGAGTAGAAGAAAGCTTCTTCAGTAAATGGTGCTGGCCAAATTGGTTAATCACCTGTAGAAAACAAAAGCTAGATCCCTATATATCATCCTGCACCAGAATCAACCCCAAATGGATCAAAGACCTCGGAGTCAAAGCAGACACCTGAAAACATTACTGGAAGGAATAGGAGAAGCCCTAGGTGGTCTTGACACAGGCCAAAATTTTCTTCATAGAGACTCAGAAACACAACAAATCAAAGAAAGGTTGGATAAATGGGATTGCATGAAGCTGCAGAGCTTCTGCATGGCAAAGAACATAGCTAGCAAGATCAATAGAAAGCCCACAGATTGGGAGAAGATCTTCACTAGCCATACAATGGACAAGGGTCTCATATCTAAAATATACTTGGAATTCAAAAACTTAAATCCCACAACAACAAATCCTCAAACAACTGTCCGATAAATAAGTGGGCTAAAGACTTACAGAGAAACTTCTCTGAAGAGGAAATAAGAATAGACATATGAAGAAATGCTCAACTTCTCTAGCCAAAAAGAAATGACATCAAAACAACACTGATATTCCACCTCACCGCAGTTAGAATGGCTATAATCAAGAACTCTAATAACAACAGATACTGGAGGGGATGTGGCAGAAGGGAACCTTACTGCATTGTTGGTGGGAGTGTAAACTTGTTCATCCACCTTCAAAAGCAGTAAGGAGACTCCTCAAAAGGCTCCACATAGAGCTCCCCTATGACCCAGCAATCCTACTTTTTGGCATTTCCCCAAACGATCACAAATAAGAGTATACTAAAGCTACCAGCATAACTATGGTTATTGCAGCATTATTTATAGCTAAGATAGCTAAGATATTCAAGCAACCCAGATGTCCTTCAGTAGATGAATGGATCAAGAAAATGTGGTATATATACACAATGGGATTCTATGCCTCCATCAGAAAGAATGACATTGCCCCATTTGTTAGGAAATGGAAAGACTTGGAAAAAAATTATACTAAGTGAAGTAAGCCAGGCGCAAAGAAACATAGGTCCCATGGTTTCTCTTATTTGCAGTAACTAGTATATGCCTGGAACAAGCAAAAAAGTACAAAAGCTATGTACATATGACCAGATAAGATTATGTTAAGCGAAATGAACCCCAAGATAGGAACACAACTGGGTTTTATTTCTTACTATTGTTTCTAACATATTTATGATGCAACATGTGATTTTTTTTTGTTCCTTTGTATGTTCTTCCCCCATGGTATAACCCCTGTTTTCACTGTATTTGATGTCAGTGCCCTGCATTTTTTTTTACTTGTGAAAATACCGTACAGAGGGGTTACAATTACATGGGCAAGATAGCGAGTACATTTCTTATCAAGCATTGTTGCCTCCTCCTTTGTTTCCCCTTCCCATCCCTTCCCATACTCCCTCCTGTTACCCCTACCTAATCCTCCCTCCCCCCACCAAAGTTGTAAAGTTTGTTTTTTGACATAACAACTTGTACATCTCATAGTTGCAATGGGTCCACCTGTATCCCTATTTAAACAATTTGTTTTTTCCCTTTCCCTCCACAAATTATACCAACATCAAATACAGTGAAAACAGGGGTTATACATGGCAGTATCTTGTATATACACTTCTCTAATTTGGGAACTGAAGGAAAAAAATAAAATGCTTAAATAAGGATACAGGTTGACCCATTGTAACAATGAGATGTACAAGACACTATGTTGAAAAATGAACTTTACAATTTAGGTGGAGGTTGGAGGTGGGGGGTTGTGGGGGGTGGAGGGTAATTGTGGAGGTGGGAGGGAAGGGATGGTAGGGGAAAAACAAAGGAGGAGGTAACAATGCTTGATAGGAAATGTACTCATTACCTTTCTCATGTAACTGTAACCCCTCTGTACAGTATTTTTACAATAAAAATGTATTAAAAATTCCAACCTAATAAGCTCTACCTTTTAAAGCTTTACCTTTAAAAATATATCTAGCTGGAAAAAGACTATTCTTTTGCTTAAATATATCATGTATCATCTGTCCATTTCTATTCACTTAATCTGTTCATTGTTCTCTCTCTTTCTGTCTTTCCTCTCCTTCTCTCCCTCTCACAAAGGGACTTCTGTTATTTTACGGATTGTATTTTGTGGTTACATATATAGAGATATAGATTATCTATCTATCTATCTATCTATCTATCTATCTATCTATCTATCTATCTATCTATCTATCTATCTGTGGCTTCTTTTCAGTTTACTCACTGTAATTCTACTCTACTTAGTGACTACTTAGCATTCACAGCATCTCTTCTAACTTTTCGCTGTCTACCTCCACTTCATACATAATTGAGAGTCTTAGAGTAGTACATTTTATTCCCCCTGGGGTTTATGCTGTTATTTTCATCTTCTTTATTATTGCTTGTGTTATAAACACTACATTTTCATGTCTCATACAGCAATTATCTTTTATAATCCTTCAATGTTTTAAAATATGCTTACTTGTTAATATAATTGTCATCACTCTGCTCTTCACTCATTTTTAGGCTCAGGGTTCCATGTGGTGTCATTTTCCTTTTGCCTGAAGGACTACCATTTATGTTTTGTAGAGTTTCTGGTGGTGATGAATTCTTACAGGTTTTATGTATCTCAAAAAGTTTTTACATTGTCTTCACTGTTTGAGCAATGTTTTATTGGAGATGTAACACTAGCTTGATAGAATTCTTCATTCAATATTTAAAGATGTTCTCGGCTGTATTTTCTTTTTACTTCCTTTGCTTCTGGTAAGAAATGTTGTAAGTAGTTTGAATTTTTCTGCTGAGAAATGTGGTTATGATACAGGATATCATGAAATACTTTCCATGTTACTTGCGTTTGGCCCTTGTTAAGCTTATATGCATTGGTTTATAGTTTTCATCAAATTGTAAGTCTATCTGAATGTTTGGTTTTAACATTTGTGACTCTTACAGCCTTTGACATATGTAGCATATGTTTTATTCTGGAAAATGCTCTATTCCATAAAATATTTTCTAATAGATTATTTCTAATAAAATATTCCAAAATGGAATACTTTAATCTTCTTTCAGAGTTTAAAATAAATCAGTGCTGGTCTCAAAGTTAATGTCTTATTTGGGATAATTTGCAACCACCTTATTAAGAAAAATACATATCATATAGATGAATGTGTGTGTCTTCACACACACACACAAATTCTATTTCACCATTTGAGTTTATCTTTTTGTAGAATGTACACTTTCTTTAATATTTTTTATGAGCACACTATGTCTACAATGTCTTTGTCTTTCTATCTTCTTATAATATCTTTGACGTAAGATATTCTCATCCAGTCCAAGACCAGTTTGAAGATGCCAGTGAACAGCAGTCTCTGTATGAGCCAAATGAATCTGAATCTAGATTCTCTGTGCATAAGTTCTTAAAAGATGAAAAGAAAACATAGTGTCTACAGTTAGTCATGATAAACATGTAGGAGGTCAGGTAGAACTTAGCTTTTTTGCCATTTTCTATAGTTAATGTTCTGTCAGTGAGTGCCTGAAGGGTTTATACACCCACTCTCAAAACATTAATCTAAGCCACCACTACCAATCTCTTAGAAAGATGAGTAATGCATTTAAGGCAGTCTGCTGTTATTTCACCCTTTTCTAGTCTTTCTTCATAATAAGCATGTCCTGATTTATTGAGTTATTATATCAAATCATGTAAAAATGCTAGAGAAAATGTTGTTAGTCTACTTCCAGTTACTGTAAACATCAGAGAAGAATAAAATTGTATGTCTATAAAATTCTTGCCAATATTATTTAAATTTTTCCTGACAGTCTGTAGAAGTGAGAGTCCGTTATATGATAATCTGATTCTCCAGTCAGCAGGGAAATATAAAGAGATTTAACTGTATTTGTGTACCCTTTCTGGAAAATAAATTAGGCTGTACATTTTTATTGCTTGAAACTAGAGTGATGTTATTATTCATCTTGTCCTAGTGTTGCTGACATTTGTTTTATCACATAAAATAAAGTTTTTAAAATAATTTAAAACAAATTTCCCATCCATTGTCTCTGTGCAGTAACTTACATGAATGGATTTCATGGAGATTACAGAAATTTCTTTACAGAATCTAAGTGACCTTTGCTTGTCATTGTGTCACAGCACTTCCTGTTGTTGCTCCTAGATCTTTTTCAATAGTGGGAAATGATATATAAGAAAACTGAAGAAAAATGTCTAAGTAAGAGTTATCTGAAAGTGATAGATCATAAATGTCATTCTTTTTTTACCTTAGGTTATCATGGTGTTATTTTCAAGACAAGAATTGGGAAGTAGTAACAGCCCATACTATTTCAAATGGAGAATTTATTGTTAATATTATTATTTCACATCATGTCTGTCACATATTATATCTGTTAGAACACTTAATGCTCTAAGAACCCCTTAACTCAATGGAGCAATATTTTTATATTCAGTATGTATGATATTACATTTTGTTGGAAAAAATAGCTATGCATTTCTACATATGACTTTTACATACAGTGTTTAAAATATGTCTACCATAAACATATCTATTTCATATTCTGCTTGTGTGCTCTATGATTTTCTTTTTCTTCATAGAACAAACTTGAGAGGGATATGATCAGTTTTTTTTATAATGGTTTATAATAAATTCTTCATAAAATAATGAATCACTAGTATTCACTATACCTATTATTATAAAGTCCTTATTAACCATTCTATAAGAGTTGATTGAACAAATCATAGTATACAACATGTATAACTATGTCATAAAAGCAAATTCTTAGAGATAATTTATGTTTTTAAGGAACATTTAAAATGTTATTTTTAAAGCATAGCCTTATTTAAGGGGTCCCAGGAGAAATGGGATTTCTTTCTAGGTACTAAATCTAATAAATGCATATTAAGCAAGGTAATTTTCATCAAGGAAACTCAGAGATTAATGAGACAAAACTCAAAGTGACAAAATCTGACAGTTGTTTTTTAACTTGTTTTGGAGAGGGTCAATGTACTCTGAAGGTGTTTGCATGTCAAAGATCGCAGAATTCAAGTTTCAGGAAAGGAACTGATTAGTCAAATGCCTGTGTTCTGATAGACTGTGTGTGTCTAACAAAGAAAACAGGTGTTCATTTAAACAATTTTTTTTTTTTGCTCGTGGTGGGGCTTGAACTCTGGGACTGTCTCTGGGTACTGTCTCTCAGCTCTTCAGCTCAAGGCTAGCACTCTATCACTTGAGCCACAGTGCCACTTCTGGCTTTTTCTGCTTATGTGGTGCTGAGTAATTGAACCCAGGGCTTCATGCATGCAAAGCAAGCACTCTACCACTGAGCCACCTCCCCAGCCAAATTTAAATAATTTTAATATTACACTGTCACCATGCCAGGATGTCTTATGTACAATATCATTAGTGTGAGTGTATTCCAGTACTCAATGTTCTGACATGTATTATAAATATAATATCACATTGAGTATTTGATTATAGTATTCACCTTTCATGAGGAAAGTAATGTAATGAGTTGGGAAATATTTTGAATTAATTTCTGCTGAAATTGTAGCTTTATTGTTCATTAAGTTAAAGGACAAATAGTTACTGAATCTTAATCCTGCAAAATGGGAATGGTGATAATTAGGTAATTATTATAATTAGGATTATGAAAAACAACAGACAATTTGCATATGTGTGTATCACAGGATATGGCAACACATACATCTTATTATAGACAGCAGTAGTACATTGGCATTTCTAATTTCATTTGAAATGCCCATTTTAGACATACATTTTTGAAAACAGTAAGGAATTAAATATCAAAGGTCACAATATTATTGTTCTATGAAATAAGAATTATATTAACAATCCAAATATTTTCAAAATTTACTTGCATTATGTGACTTGATTCATGTGTTAACATGAATGTACAGTTAAACATTGTATAACTTCTTTCAAATTGTTGGCACAAGGTTATTTGTTTCAATAATGGTACATGATATACAAGTATTTTGAGTCTGGAGTGTCAAGTTTGATGAATTCCTCATATGATGCCATTACAGAGGTAACATGTTGATAAATATAACTACAAGATAATAATTTATAAATAGGTTGCAGATATAAGTATAAGATAATCACTTATAAATAGTTTGCAAGTTGCTTGTGTCAGTCAACATTGAGTTTAAGTTCAACTGGGTAGCACTACAGTTACCAAATATCAATATATTTAGGTTATTTTTCCCTCATCATTATGGAATGCATTTCTATTTTATGTTCTTTAAGTTTGATAATAACTAAGGAGTGCGTAATTTATTGGGAAAAAGATGATCTTTATCTTCACATAGGTTGAAAACTTTAATTCCATTAATAAGTCTTTCTTTAAAAAAAATAAGTGAAATTGAAACACCAATGCAGTTTACTAATAAACTCAAGAATTGAAATGCCTTACATGCATTAGGCCCTAGGTTCAATTCCTCAGCACCACATAAGCAGAAAAAGCTGGAAGTGGTGCTGTGGCTCAAGTGGTGGAGCACCAGACTTGAGCTGAAGAGCTGAGGGACAGTGCCCAGGCCTAGAGTTCAGACCCCACAACCAACCAAAAAGAAGAAGAAACAAGAAAGAAGAAAGAAAGAAAGAAAGAAAGAAAAGAAAGAAAGAAAGAAAGAAAGAAAGAAAGAAAGAAAGAAAGAAAGAAAGAAAGAAGGAAGGAAAGAAAGGAAGGAAGGAAGGAAGGTAGGAAGGAAGGAAGGAAGGAAGGAAGGAAGGAAGGGACAAACTTGGAATGAACATACAAAAGTATTGGTAATTAGGACAACACAAATTGTAGACTAAATAATATTACCCCCTGGTATATAACAGCAAAACTCATTCACTCTGTTTCAAGGATGTATTTATTAAAACATGATAGTAAAATTTCATTGGGGCTTACTGATCTAAGTTTGTGTCATTATAATATTTTAGGTTCACAGGTTGAACTTTGAATTACCAACACAGACTACCTAGCCATTCTTTATTTATTCATATCTTTCTAGGTCTGCTTAACCATTAGTTAAATAATCAAGATTGGTTAAGAGTGACATATTTTAATACTTATTTCTAAAATGTAATACTTTAAGTTAATTATAACACTTGCAGATAATTTTATTAGTTTTATGATATTATAATTATATTCTTTGCTCATTTATTAGTAGAATATTATATAAGAAAATAATATAAGTAGTCTGATTAGAGTTTAAAGAAATTTAATGAATTAAATAATCCAATCTGAATGTTTTTGAGATCAATTGAAAGGGAAGAAGCTGCATGAACAGTATCCATGCCAATATTACTATGTGGTTTCATGCTAGCAAAGCAAAGTGTGTATGTGGAAATCATTAGTCTAGCACACAGTATGAAAAAAATAGTGAAAGATGACATTCAAGTCAATTTCTCCTTGGAATTCTTTTTTAATATTTTTTATTGTAAAAATACTGTATAGAGGGGTTACAGTTACATGAGCAAGGTAATGAGTACATTTCCTATCAAGCATTGTTGGCTCCTCCTTTGTTTTTCCCCTACCATCCCTTCCTTTCCACCTCCACAACTACACTCCTTAGAATTCTTACCAACTCATTCATTTTCCAAATGTATATGTGTACAATAAAAATTTGAGTAGTTATTCAAAAGTTATACAAAAAAGAAATGTGTTTTGGGAGACAAAGTATCAAAGATACACAAAGAAATATTTTTTCCAGCAGTAGGAGATGAATAGGACATACAGATGTTTCATATACATATACATATATATATATATATATATATATATGTATATGAATCAGATTTGTTCAGTTTTAAAGAAGAGCATAAATCATTCTTGATAATTCTGTTTTCATTAAATAGCTTTGAAATATAATATAGCATTCTTTTCAGAATTTTCAACTAATCTTTCAACTACCTTAGAGTATTTAGACTGCCCTTAGAGAAGGGTTTGATATGGATTTAGTGAGATAGGAATAGTTTAAAATGTTGCCTTGCATGACATAGATTTTTTAAATATATAAAACTAAAATCATGTTCTTTTCTTGAAATTTGTCAACTACTGTCAACTATTCTTGTAAGTAGCTAGCTTCATCTTTTTAATACATTTCCTTATATTAAAAAATCAATATAGAATATAATTTGCTGTTTTTCCTCATTATGTAGTCAATTCAAATCAGATAACATCTGCAAAAAAACAAGTGGTTCTATTCTTTAAAAGTATTACACAATATTGTCAATGTGGAGATGACTATTTTAATGTAAATTTTCAGCCATTGTTATTTTATACAACTTTCTAGAATATTATATATTCTATTAAACACTCTATTCTAATCTACCTAACAGAAAACTTTGAAAAATAGTAGGTTTTATAACTTTATTTCTAATAGTAGTTAGAAATTATTAAGAAGAAGACAATGCCATTTACTGACTATTTCTTACATGCCACTGCTGTGCAAATCTTTCTACAAATCATTACAAGCACCTGATAGTAATCTTTTAAATATATAGAAAAAAGATGTTTTTAAATTATTTGTGATTGTGGTAAACTATAAATCATTCAGGAGTTTGACTTACTAGACTGACCCTACAAACTCATTTGACACACAAAAAACATAATTATTCACATGAACATATTAGTAATATATTAATTAACTGTATTTAGTCAATCTGGCGAAATAAGTTTTAAGAATGATTTTAATTACAACAGAATTATACATGTTTGATGTGTACTTAAGACAAATCTATAGATTGACGCTAAACTATTTTCAGTATTATCATAACCATCAATCAAAGTTCCAAATAATTAGAATATGTTGTGGTTTTAACATTAATCTCCCCTTGAACAAAACTCCACTGAATGACTTGGTTTGTGATGATTTCTCTTTATAAACATACCTACTAAAACCGGGCACTGGTGGCTCATGCCTGTAATCCTAGCTACTCAGGAGGCTGAAATCTGAGGATCAAGGTTCAAAGCCAGCCCGGGCAAGAAAGTCCATGAGACTCTTATCTCCAATAAACCACTAGAAAACTGGAACTGGCGCTGTGGCTCAAGTGGAAGAGGGCTCGCCTTGAGCTGAAGAGCTGAGGGATAGTGCCCAAGCCCAGAGTTCAAGCCCCACAACTGACAAAAACAAAGAAACAAAAAACAATAAAAACCATACCTACTATTTATTAAATAAAGTAACATATGCTTTTCAATATATTTTCTTAGGTTAAATAACTCCTTCAGAACACCATAGTTTTGAGGTTGAATGTCCATTCTTAAGGGATTAATGGTGTTGCTTTTGGAGAATGATGGAAGAGCTTCAGTAGGTGGAGCATAGTGAAAATCCTTATGTCATTGATGATGTACTTTCTAAGAGAATTCCTAAACTTCTGCTGCTCTCTCTCTCTCTCTCTCCTTTCTCTCTGACTTTTGGTTAGTTACGTAAGTACATTGTTCTACTACAATCTCACCTCAATATTCTTGATTAACTATAGACCCAAAGCTATGTGGTCACTTCTTTATGCATGGCTTAAATTCCTCATAAGACTAAAATCTAACCATTTATTCTGTCATGTGGCTTGAACTCAAGGACTGAGTGCTGTCCTGAGCACTTTTCCCCTCAAGGCTAGACTACCACTCTGAGCCATAGCTCCATTCCATTTGTAAGGAAATGGAAAGACTTGGAAATAATTATATCAAGTGAAGTAAGCCAGACTCAAGGAAACATAGTCGCATGTTTTTCCTCATATGTGGCAACTAGAATTTGGCTATAAATTTACATGTAAACACACTGCATGGGAAAAGACAAAAGTACACTGGGGTATCATGATAGACAATAAAGGTCTCTAGGCATTCAGGAAGACCCAAGGAGATGATCAAAAAGGCTCAATAACTATGTGCATGTGATCATGTAAAATAGTATTTATCAAAGTGAACTTGAAGGGCTGGGAAGGTGGCTCAGTGGTAGAGTGCTTGCCTTGCATGCATGAGGCCCTGGGTTCCATTCCTCAGCACCACATAAGCAGAAAAAAAAGCCAAAGTGGTGCTGTGACTCAAGTGGTAGAGTGCTAGCCTTGAGCTGAAGAACTGAGAGACAATGCCCAGGTCCAGAGTTCAAGCCTCACGACCACCAAAACAAACAAACAAACAAAAACTTGAAGAAATGGAAACAAGAGGTTCTTTTCTCCTTTTGTCCTGTTACTTTATCTGTCTTTATGAAGGTAAGGGAGGGCACAGAAATGGTGGGACAAAGCGTGAACCAATGCAACAGTGATAATCACTACACTGTTGAAAATGAACTATACAACTCATGGTTAGAGACAGGAAGGAAAAACTGGGAGAAAGAGTGAAGGGGTGATGTTGTTCAAAAAGAAATATGCTCATTACTTGACATGTAACTGTAACCCTTCTTTACACCACCTTTTCAATTAAAATATTCATTATTTAAATGTTAATTATCTCACACATTTTGCTACAGTGATAGAATATTAAACAACGAATACTCTTCCTCCCTTTATTTTGCTAATGATATTATAATACCTTATATAATATGTAGACATTTTATAAGTAACTGCATGATAATATATTATGAAAGAAATTGCTCTATAATTTTACCACAATATACTCTTGGCAAGTAAGAGCCTCCACAAAGTGTAACAGATAGTATAAATAAATTTCTTCATTCATGCTAGTAATAAAATATGCTTTATATATCTTGGATTTCACAAATGCATTCTGAAATTTATGAGGTTGCTTTTATTTAGACCAATTACAGTTAATTACAGATAATTTTCTGTTACACCAAGGTTGGTTTAGAAACATTTTTAAATATAACTTTCTCATTTTTCCTTTCTATCTCCATTTCTGCTCCAAACATTAATATGAGACACATATGAGACAATGAAATCCCAGAAGAACAATGTCACCCAATCCTAGAACTCCATTTCCAAAACTATCTCAGAAAAATGGTGCAGGTTTCATGTAGAATGGTAAGTCATTTTAGAATATTTGACTAAGTGCATATATATCGACATATATATGCACTGAAAGATACCCTTCCTCATGGCAAGACTGTAAATTCTACACCACAAATTAAAGTAGTATGGATTATAGAACAAAGCATAAAATACTATATACACTTAAAAAGAATGAATAGATGAGAATATACAAGTCTACCATTCATAATTTTAATTATTTCTTTTTATTTTTTAAATTTTATTGCAAAGGTGATGTACAGAGGAGTAACAGTTACAGATTTAAGATAACGAACAGTGATTGAACAGTGTTACCCCTTTCTTCTTTTTCTCCAGCCGTCCCCCCTTGCAAGTCCCCTTCCTCCCCCCCAAGTTGCAAATATCATTTTCAACATAGTGTTTAGTGATTATCACTGTTTCATTGGTTCACCCTCTGTCCCTCTGTTTTTTAGATTCCCCTTCCCAATACAAAATCAGATAAATTGATATATAAGAAAAAGGGTACAGAAATCAAAAAGAGTGAGAACAGAGAATAAACCAAAGGGGTGAGAAGAAATAAAATGCAAGCAGTATACTAAAAAATAAACAACAAGACAAAAGGTACAGAAAGGAAGTGGGAGGGACTGGATGGTAGGGGAAACAAAGGAGGAGGCAACAATGCTGGATAAGAAATGTACTCATTACCTTGCTCATGCAACTGTAACCCCTCTGAACAGTATTTTCACAATAAAAACAACATTAAAAAAAAGAAATAAGTGACAACAGATAATAAACCAAAGGCGCAAAAAAGAAATAAACTTTAAACAGTACACCAAAAAAACAAACAAAAAAACCTTGTTTTCATTTCTTACATCTCATTTCTATAAGCATCATTTTATATAGCTATAAAATAGCTATTAAGCTATTGTGATCCTCTGCTAAAAAGTATTCTAGACATATAATAATTATTACAAATGAGGGAAATCATGCAGCCTATCTTTCTTGGGGGCTGGCTTGCTTTGCATAATATGATTTTTCCCCCAAGGGTTTACATTTCCTTACAAATGGAGCAATTTCATTCTTATTGATGGAAGTGTGGAATTCCATTGTGTGTGTGTGTGTGTGTGTACATTTGGATTGATTTCATATCTTCACTATAGTAATTAACGCTGTAATGAACATGTTTGTGCTGATAGCTTTAGTGTAGCCTTGTTTGTGGTGTTTTGGGTAAATGCTCAGGAGAGGTACTGCTGGGTCATAGAGGAGCTCTATGTTTAGTTTTTTGAGGAACCTTTATACTGCTTTCCAGAGTGGTTGAACAAGTACACATTTCCATCAACAGTGTAGTAGCATTCCATTTTGGCCACATCCTCGCCCGCATCTGTTCGTTAGTTTTCTTAATAATGGGCCCTCTAACTGGAGTGAGGTGGAATCTCAGTGTTGTTTTGATTTTGTATTTCTTTAGTGGCCACAGATGTTGAGCATTTCTTTATGTATCTATTGCCCATTCCTATTCCTTCTTCAGAGAAGTCTCTCTTTTAGTCTTTAGCTCACTTGTTAATGGCGTGGTTGTTTCTTTGTGGATTTGTTTTGTGGAGGTTTAAATTTTTGAGCTCTAAGTATATTTTAGATATAAGGCCCTTGTTTGTTGTATAGCAAGTAAAGCTCCTCTCCCAATCTGTGGACTTTCTATTTATCTTACGAGCTATGTCCTTTGCCAGGCAGAAGCTTTGCAGTCTAATGTGCTTCTGTTTATCCAGACTTTCTCTGATTTGTTGTTTCTGGATCATCATTTAGGAAGTTTCAACCTGTGCCAAGGAGCTTTACTGTTTCCCTATCCTTTACTGTAATATTTTCAGGGTATTTGATCTTACCTTGAGATCTTTGTTCCATTTGGGCAATAAATAAGGATCTAACTTTAATTTTTAGAATACCAATTACTTTGATACATACAGTTGATATACTGTGCTAGTAAGGGTTACTTCTATGTTTATTCTATATTTATTCTTGTAAAAATTTAATTAAAAATTAATGAAAGACCGGTGCAGAAGACGCCTGATTTCATTAGAACAGAACTTGCGGGGGAAATAGTAAATAGAAGTTTCATGAAGAGGCAGTAGAAATGCAAGCTGTTAACAAAGTGATTATGAGGAGTCCCCAAGACACAGGGGGTCGTCTGCAGATCACCTGTGTTGAAGATGCTGGAGGGACCCGCTGCTCATGGCAAACAGAGAAACCTCCGAGCTTGGAGCCTGCACTGTTGTTATCATCAGCAAATACATTCTGTACTTCTGGCATTTAGAAAATCCATCTTGATGTCTTTGCCAGGAATTTATGATGAATTTGCAAGATGCCTTTTCTTTGGTGCTTTTCTGAGAAGTTTCGTTGTGTTCTCAATTTGGGGTTTTTCAATCATAAGATCTTTTAAAGAACATTCTATACAATTGGATAGTACAAGTGGAATTGTTAAAATTGCATGACATTACTTTCCAAGTATTCAAATTGTCAACCATCTCAAATATTAAAACATAACTGAGGAACCAGAAGTAAGTAGAAAAGACAAGAAAATGGTTCTAAGCAAAAATAAATCCTACTTGTCAAATTTCTCAACAATCTGAGCTTATTTTGATCTTTCTGTGGTTTTTGTGCTCCATTTTGTAGCAGAATATTTTGAATTGAACCAAAAGAATAAGAATGACTACAGAGAACCAACATGAGGAGAGACTGGCATTGGAAAGGGCTACAAGAAAGCTAGGGAACCAAGAAAGCAAAAATCAATTTTAAAAAAGTGAATATTTAGCAGAGGGTGAAGATCACTGTGCCTGCAGCATACCAGGTTACAGCTCATTGTTATGACAAGGTACAGTCTGTGGCATTTTTCACATCAAATAAAGGCATTTGAAAATAGTATAAAATATCATCCATTTTAGAAAATGTTCACCAAAAGCATTAAAAGAATAGACGTGCATTGTAGATACTGACAGTTGCAAATCACCTTTAATATCTTAAATTAAAATGTATTTCATTACAAACTAAAGAATGTGTTCTGGCTAGGATGACGTATACAGATTCAAATATGTCTGTCTTCTTTCCTTTCTTATTGAAGAAATAGAAAGACCTTAGCTTTTATACAAATTTAATAGCATAGCATGATACTTGAGAAAAAATGCTTTTAGTCAAACAAAATCAGAAATTGGGAAAATAGTTTATGTTTTGGTTAGTTACATGTAAAAAATAAAATAAAAAGTTATAGTTCAAAGCTTTTATTATTAAAACTATATTTTGTCTTCATATTTTTTACTACCAGCCCTACATGCTTTTGATAATTATTTTTCAATAAACTCATACGTTTCCTAATTACAGAATTATTATTAAATTTGGTGCCTTGGAATAAAGTAGAGTGGATGGTTAAAATTATTTTGAATCAAATATGAAAAATGAAAGTAGAGATAATTCAATTTAAGTGCAATGTATTTTCATCAAATGCTTATTATAATTTTTGCAAAAGATTGGATTAATAACCTGTTTTACATCTTATATCCTTGATACAAAAAAGTACTCTGAATGTTTCTGTGATTCCATTTTTATTGTGAAACATAGTTAATAACCACTATAATTTCAAAATATTTTACACAAAAAGAATAAGATCAGTTACAATATACTTCTATACAATGATATATGGTATACACAATTTCCAAATTCATAGCCAGATTATTTTAGTATTGATTCTTTTTAAATGTATTACTACTTTCCCTTTTTGCTTGGTAAATTTTTATCCTTTTAAATATATCTTCAGTCATGCTTGCCTCTTTTGAATGAAATTTATTGTATGTATATCAATGTTCTTATCAGAAAGGAAGTTGGGAAAAACAAAAAAAAATAACAAAACAAAACAAAGAGAAAATTCTGAAAGTAGAACACAAAATATAACCAAAATGAGATGATTTAGGCATATTGTTTAGATTACTTGGTATGTTGTTTTCCTTTGGTTATTCTTAATCTTTGTGATCATATGTCTAGGTCTGGGTATAGATAAAATAAACATTTAATACAGCTTTTTATTTCTGAGTTTTTCTGAAGACATTCTACCATGTAAAGCTTATTCAGAAATCTGAGGTAGATAATCTGTTGTCCCTAAATTTGTGACCACAGGAGCAGCTGCAGTGTTAGTATTTCTATTCAAAACAAGTGATTATAGGATTTAGAAATAAGTTAATTTTTAAATATGCAAGTGTAAGAGATGCAATAGACAATCAAATAGTAAAAGTTAAAAAAAATACTATTTCTCAGGCTGGGAAGGTGGCTCAGTGGTAGAGTGCTTGCCTTGCATGCTTGAGGCCCTGGGTTCAATTCCTCAGCACCACATAAGCAAAAAGAAAAAAGCCGGAAGTGGTGCTGTGGCTCAAGTGGTAGAGCGCTAGCCTTGAGCTGGGTCAGCGCCCAGGCCCAGAGTTCAGGCCCCACGACCGGACCCCCCCAAAAATATGTTTTTTTTCAAAATCTTATTTGCATATAGCATTGGAACCATTTATAGTTTACATGAAGCCTTCATATGTGTGAATTAGCAGGTCATTCTCTCAGAAAATTTCAATCGCTAAAATTAGGCCACTCCTCCAAGAATTTTATTGAATGTAAGCAATATATTTCATTTCTTCAACACATAAAAATGTGTGTATTTTCAAAATTTATATTTAAAGAAATGAAAGATTTCACAGCTGAATTCTACAAGGCCTTCAAAGCAGAACTCACACCAATACTCCTCAAACTCTTCAATGAAATTGAAAATGAAAGTTCACTACCTAGCACATTTTATGAAACCAGGGAAACAAAAAGAACAAAATAAAACTATAAATAAGAATATATAATAATTATATAAATATAAAATCAATAAAATATTTGACAACGTAATTCAACAAATAGTCACAAAGATTGTATTCCATGATCAAATTAATCATATTACAAATATGCAAATTTGATTCAACACAACACTCCTTAAGCAATACACAAGTAGATCAATACATGTTATTACATTAAACAAATAAGATCATGGACAGGAATTATAACTATATAATCTCAAATAATGTAGGAAAAGCCTCTGACAAAATCCAATTTTCTTTATGATGAAATTCTGAAGAAGCTAGGGATAGAAGAAATTTAATGTAACAAAATGAAAACCATACATGACAAATTTACAGCCAACACCAAACTAACTGACGGAAAGTTAAAATAATTTTCTATAAAATCAGGAAAAAGAATATGATGTTCATTCTTTGTATACCTATTCAATACAGTATTGGAATTCCAATAATTGAAGGAAAAATAGACCCTTGGAGGGAAAGTAGAAGTCAAATTATCCCTATTTTCAGATGACACAATGTAATATCTAAAGGAATCTGAACTCAACTTCCAAATCTCCTAGAGCTTATCCACTCCTTCAGCAATACGCAAAAATCAGTAATACATACAAATATACATACATAATTAATGAATGGAATCTGAAATTGGATGATTTATAATGATTTCTGTTTTTCTTAATTCAAACTTTGCAGTTAATATTTTTGAATTGTTCAACAGAAAATTAGAGGTATAATATTTTGAAAAGAGGAGTTGAGCCACTGGCTCACTAATCATTCCTATTTATTTCTGCTGCTAATTTAGCAAGTGAATCATTTTATTCTAAAATTGCTTATCTGCAATAATGTACAGGCTACTCCAGTCTGAAGAAAGTTAAGGCCTCCTATTAATGGAGGGAAGGAAAGAAGTGGTGACAAAGTTTATAGTTCTTAAAGAAAAATCTCACACTCTTTTGGTTAGGATAGTGTCTTCAGCTAGATTCTTCAGTATCATTCATTCCAAAGCATCACTCAGTGACTCAGGGTTTATTAGTTGGCAATGGTGTTTGCAATGAAACATACAATTGCTTTTGATGTTTTACTAGGAATATACTGCCATAGGAATAATATTATAATGGATTATTTTCTAAAATACTGTACTATATGAAAGGAAAGATAATGACTCTGATTTTTACAGATTTAGTCCTTTTTTGACTTATATTATTCAGAGATCCTCACTGTGTCTTTGATTAAGCTCTCCAAGTGAATGGTTACTGTGAGGTGGATAGGTCTAAAGAACCCTAGAAGGAAAATTGAAATCCTGAAAATTGAATTTCAGTAGCATATTAGAAAAATATCTCACTACACCAAAAATGAGAAGCTGTAAATGGGTATGGATTGTTTACACTTACAAGGATCTATTTATTTTAGCTTTACACAATAAGGAATGTTCAACATCTGTACTTTGATTAATACTTTAAGATATATATGATTTTTAAAGTCAGGTAAAGAGTACATTTATTTTTGGAGTTCATATTAATAAATATTATTTTATTTGGTCAGGTGCATATAAGTATTGTACCTATGTGATATATACGTTTTTAAAGATAAAGGATTTATTTTTGTAAATAATTATAATGATTCATCAGCATTATTACTTATTGATAGCTAAAATTTGAACTCTTTGTACTTTCATGTTCACATAATATTTCATATATAAATAGAAATTAAACTTCTATAGTATATTGTCAATGCTAAATTCTCCAGGCCAGGACCACATTTCAGAAAATATAGCAGCCTATAGAAGAATTCTTCCCTTTCTACACCATGTGTCCTGGGTTATTTTGTTTAAACTTCTCTAGCCTTTCCCTGTCCTAAGAAATGGGGCAGTGCCATTCTTTCTGATGGAAGCATAGACTTCTATATCACATTTTCTTGATCCTCCTATGGTATATCCCCTGATGTCACTGTATTTTGGTACCCTGCATCTTGTATATACATTTATCTAATTTGGGGATGGGAAGGAGAATAACAAAATGCTGAAACAAGGACACAGGATGACCCATTGCAACAATGATACTCACAAGACACTATGTCAGAAATGATCTTTACGACATTAGTAAGGGGCAGGGGCGGGATGAGGGAGGTAGGGGAGGGAAGGGATAATAGGGAAAAAAGCAAAGGAAAGGTAATAATGCTAGACAAGAAATGCATTCATTACCTTACCCATGTAATTGTAACCCCTCTGTACAGAATCTTTACAATAAAATAAATTTTAAAAAAGAAAATAACAGAAGAAAAAATACTCTCCTAGCGTCTCTGTTTCCTATTTCTCACACATAAAGAAGGGTTATTATTAAATGAAATAAAACTCATAACTCATAGGGGTGCTTAAGGCTTAAAATAATTACAATACATTTGACACTTAGAGAATTGCTTGACCTTTATGAAATATTGTCAACATACACTATTTTATACATTAAAGTTAGTAAGTTATTATTTTAATTTCATTGACTAAATTCATTACCATGAGGGAAATGAAAAAATTCTATGAGGTTATGATTTTGGGGTATTTAACTTTTTGAGCTCTAAGTATATTTTAGGTATAAGGCCCTTGTCTTTATATGCCTAGTGAAGATCTCCCAATCTGTGGGCTATTTATCTTGCTAGCTACATTCTTTGCCATGCAGAAGCTCTGCAGTTTGTGCAATCTTTCTTTGATTTGTTGCACTTCTGGGTCTTAAGAAAGTTTCGACCTGTGCCAAGGAGCCCTAGTTTTTCTCCTTTTCCTTCCTGTAATGTTTTCAGGGTGTCTGCTTTTACCTCAAGATCTTTGATACACTTGGAATTGATGCTGGTGCAAGGTGATATATAAAGTTCTAACTTTAGTTTTCTACAGGTGTTTAACCAATTCTGCCAGCACCATTTGTTGAAGAGGCTGCCTTTCTTCCATCCTATTTATTTTGGGCTAAAGATTTAAAGAGAGATGTCTCTGTAGAGGAAATAAGAAGGGCAATAGATACATGAAGAAATGTTCAACATCTCTGGCCACAAAAGAAATGCAAATCCAAACCACATCAAGATTCCACTTCACCCCAGTTAAAATGGCCATTATCAAGAAATTTAATAAAAACAGATTCTGGCTGGGATGTAAACAAAAGGGAGCTATTGCACTGTTGGTGAGAATGCATATTTTTTCAAGCTTTCTGGAAAGTCGTATGGAAGTTTCTCAAAATACATAGAGCTCCACTATGACCCAGCAATCCCACTTCTGAGCATTTACTCAAATGACTACAGACAAGGTTATACTAAAGCTACCAGCACAACTGTCCTCATTGCAGCATTATTTACCACAGCTAAGACATGGTACCAACCTAGATGCCCCTCAGTAGATGAATGGATCAAGAAAATGTAAGATAGATAGATAGATAGATACAGACAGACACAGACAGACAGACAGATAAATATATAGATATATAGATAATGGAATTCTAAGCATCCATCAGAAAGAATGACCTGGCCCCATTTGTTAGGAAATAGAAAGACATGGAAAAAAATGATATTAAGTGAAGTAAGCCAGACCCAAAGAAACATAGACACTATGCTTTCCCTCATTTGTAATAATTAGTATATGTCTAAGACAGTCCTAGAAAAGGATCACAATAGCTCAATAGCTATGTACATATGACCATATAACATGATGCTTAGGAAAATAAACTCCAAGGCATAGAAACAAGAGGTTTTCCTTTGTTGTTGTTATTTTTAATGTACTGTGTAAAGTTATTTCTTTAGTATTTTTCTTTGGTTTATCCTCTGTTGTCACTGCATTTAATTTTGGTAACTGTGACTTGTATATTCATTTATCTGAATTGGTGAGGGAAGGGGAACAACAAAACGGTGAGACAAAGGACAAAGGGTGAACCAATGCAACAGCAATACAGTATATTGGAAATGAACATTATAAGTTGGGGGTGGAGTGGGGGAAGGGAAGGTGGGAGAAAAATGAGGGAGGGGGTCACACTGTTTGACAAGAAACTCATTACCTAATGTATGTAACTGTAACCCCTCTGTACAACACCTGGACAATAACATTAAAATTTCTAAAAGTCTGAAAATCAAAGAGATGGTGCTTTCTGTCTCCTGTCTCTGTTTCCCCTATTCCAACCACCCCCCACTGTCAGGCTACCATTTGGGCTACAGCACCAGTTCATTTCGAGCTTTTCTGGTAGTTTTAGTGGAGAAAAGAGTTTCATGAACTTTCCTGCTCAACTGGCTTTGAACCACTCTCCTCATATCTCAGCCTCCCGAGTAGCTAGGATTACAGGCTTGAGTCTAATTTCTTTCTCTCTCTCTCTCTCTGCCTCTCTGTCTTTATCTCTGTCACTCTCATGTAAGTGTGAAATAAAAATAGTTAGCTGATTTGGTAACTTTAGATAGGGCCTCATTTTCATGTTTCATCTTTCAGCAGAATCTATACAAGTTGCCTGTGAAAATCAAACACAACAGTATTTCCTTGAACATTCACAAATACAAGATCAACAAGGCACTTGAATAAGCTCATATCTAACCAGGTTTTGCTACCAAACTAAATGATAGAAAATGCTATATTCACAATTACTGCATTTATTAATAATAACTATGAGATTAAAAACTGACAATTGTAAAAGAAAAACCTTATTTTAAGTTTTTAAAGTATTTCATACTGAAGTATCCTGGTATGCATTACTTGGCAGAGAGCAGACCTTGTATGGCTGGAAGCTTTTCTGATTGCAATTCTTGGAACATTATGCAGGCAGCACAGAAGCCTGCTATACAAGCTGTGTAGAGCAGGTGGGGAATGAACTTCTTGAGCAACCATCAGCTTTTTTCTTCAAAGAAGAAAGGTCAGTGAGTGCTATGTGACGTGGTAGCAACACCATGGCTGCCAAATCTGAAGGCCTGCTAATAGCTGGGTGAGCACAGTAAGACAAGACACACAATGTTTACTACTAATGTAATTATTGCCTCTCTATCCCACCTCTACTTCTACTTCCCCTCCTCAAGTAAGAATTACTTGAGCTACAAAGGATTATAAATTAAACCTATTTTATATACAAAGATACTTGAATGCAGTATTGTTAGATTTTTCCCAAGAAAAACTTACTCCCAATAAGCCTAGAGAAGGAACAAGGGAAATACAGAGAAAGAAAAAAATATCATATTTAGTATCTGAAAATGCTCTTTCTTCTAAAATCTCTATATTATGTATTCACATTTAATTGAATTCATTGATAACAATTAGTAGGTCTTATTAAATTAGTGAATGTGTTCATAAGAAAGTATTTTTTTTTGTCGGTGATGAGGCTTGAACTCTGGGCTTGGGCGCTGTCCCTGCACTCTTCAGCTCACGGTGAGCACTCTACCACTTTAGCCACAGTGCCATTTCCAGTTTTCTAGTGAATACATAAGATAGAGCTGAATTATATTTATAAACTTATTTGTTGAATAGTAACCCTTTTGTGCAACTACTTAAAGGTAATAAATTTTGTTAAATATAAAATAGAAGTTGCTATAAAGCTACTCCAATGAGATTCAAAACAGGTCTTCGATAAGTTCTTTGTAAATGAGATTTCTAGCTTTCTGAAAATCTAATAAATTCTAAATAACAAATTATTTTTGTTTAAATTCCAGAATTTGTGTATTTACTATAAGTGGATATCAACAGAAGGAGTCTTAGATATGGTCTTCATATTAAATTCCAAGGAGCAAAAAAGGATTTCTGCAGAATATACAAAGTAAATGCCATTCACAATGATTGTATAAAATAGTTTTTGCTTCATTCATCTTTTTCAGATAAGATTAGGCAGTCAAGGCACATCCCTATTATCATATTTCTGTTACTGAAATGCAGCATGGTGGTTTTCCAAGCTGTTGTTAACTTGTTTGTGATTAAATGACCCACATTTTGAGTCATAGCACTAAAGTAATCTCTAGCGTGACAATTGCCATTAATGATGGGGTTCTGTTGTCTTTCCTTCTCAAAGAGAAAGAAGCAGTAACTGGCTCTTCCCACTGGCATTCACCTGCTGACAGCAGGAGGGATGTGGACTTCCCACGTGGTCAGATGTTGTGAAGATCAAGCTTGTGAGGCTGCCTGCTCCACTTTGACCTTTACAATCACTTCATGCTTCTGAAGGGTCATAAACTGAGAGCCATGAGGATTACAAGAATTTATAAGAATCTGTCTACCACCTCATAGATTTACTTGCTCTTTGTGTTTGTAGTCTTTCTTTTCCTTTCCCGACAACCTATTGTATGTCCCAGACATAAAACAAAAGTGAATAAAATTTTAAGTGACATTCCTTTATTCTTTCATTATCTTTTAAAATAAAATCTAATTATGAGTCTCAGCCGCTGGCATCCAATTAAGCTTTATCATTATGGATTTAAAAATTAAAGTTCTATAATGAATCTCACCAAACATACAGATCTCATATTCATTCTTCAAAATTGGATTTGGTGTTCTAGCTCTTTAAAAAGCAACACAATTCCTGACATTGGCTTCACAAAGCAGTCTCCTCTACTATAGTAGGTTCAGCCCAACAAATTTCTTGGTTTGCAATTTGAATATCTCTGGTAATGTCACCTGCTATTTTCATGGACCCTCCAGGGAAGTGCACCCATACCTGTGAAGTTGGCACAATAGTTGTTCACATCTGAGCAGTTGTGATTTTTCTGAGTTTCTATCAGGGTATCCAGCTCCAACTTGCAAAGCTTTGAGGCTATGTATGATCACTCCCAGTGCAAACTTATCATCAGCTTTATGATTGGAACTGTTTTCTTATGAATTAGTTGCAATTTTGAAAGCCCACGGATTGGGAGAAGATCTTCACTAGCCAAGGGTCTCATATTTAAAATATACCTCGAACCCAAAAAATTAAATCCTCCAACAACAAATCCTCAAAGAAACAATGCCCAATAAATAAGTGGGCTAAAGACTTAAAGAGAAACTTCTCTGAAGAGGAAAGAAGGATGGCCAACAGACACATGAAGAAATGCTCAACCTCTCTAGCCATAAAAGAAATGCAAACCAAAACAATATTGAGATACCACCTCACCCCAGTTAGAATGTCTATAATCAAGAACTCTAATAACAACAGATGCTGGAGGGGATGTGGACAGAAGGGAACCTTACTGCATTGTTGGTGGGAGTGTAAACTTGTTCAACCACTTTGGAAAGTAGTATGGAGGTTCCTCAAAAGACTCCACATAGGTCTCCTATGACCCAGCAGACCTACTTTTGGGCATTTACCCAAATGGTTACAAACAAGACCACACTAAAGCTACCAGCACAACTATGTTTATTGCAGCCTTATTTACCATAGCTAAGATATGAATCATAAATATTTTCAAACTTTCAGAAAAGCATCAAATTGAAACAATCAAGATACAGAGTAAATTTTAGAATTGTCATGAGAATTCACTATGATGGGACAGGCATGGACATTTTTTTCTGTGCATAAAATATTTTAAGATATTGGAATTAAGACTGATAACATTATGTCCAAACACATCACATTCCCAGTTACAAGATGTACTTTCTAATACATATGTTAATAGCATGTATACACAAATATAGTGTAATTACCATTGAGCATTACTTTTTATTTGCAACTCCACATATGTTGTTATATATCAAACAAGTCTTTTTGTCTTAGAATTGTTCTTTTAAAATATGCCATTTAGAATTGCATTTTTGATGATATGTTAAATATCTATGTGGAGATTTTGATTACGTAATTAGTTATATCTATCTAGTTTGGGGGGTTAGTAAGGGTAGGAAAATACTTTAGACATTTGTTAGCATATAGGTGATACTTAAAGAAACTTGACAGACAATGACAAAGCAATGAACAAGCAAAGAATACTAGGAAATTGTTTTCAATTAAATAATGACAATGTCAACATCTCTGATAACCAAGAAATGAAATGTTGCAAATTCCCAAAAATTGAAGGAGATTCTGATTTTATCTTAAATAAGATTGAGATCGAGAATTGACCATTGGATTAAATAATTTGAATATCACTTAAAGTGTTGATCAAAATGGTTTCAGCTAAGTAATAGAAGAAATCAAGAAGAAATGATGTGGAAATTGCTAGTAATGCAAATTCTTCTTGGCAGCTTGTTTGACAAGCCTTAGGTGGGGATCTGAGTAAACTGTTTAAAATTTTATGCAGGATAGAGTTTTGTAAATTGTTTTGTGATATGTTTTATTTAATTAACATAGAGGGTGTTGTTTGTTATTTTTAAATTATCTTTAAGTAGTTGTACAAGGGAGTTGCATTTAATAAAGCAGTTTATGAATACAATATATCTTCATCAATGTCACCCCTTTCAACAAAACTTCTTCAAATGTGTTTGAAGTCGAGCCCTGCATAGCTCTTTCCTGTACTACTCAGGATGCTAGGATCTAAGGATCAGGGTATCAGGCCTTCTTCCTAGGCAAAAATGTTCTGAAGACTTTTCCAGCTAACTAGCAAAAACATCAGACTGAAGGAATTCCTCTAGTGGTAGAGCACCAGAAGTGAGTGGACAATGCTGAGTGAGAGAATGAGGACCTGAGTTCCACTGGCACAAAACAAAAATGTAAGGAATAATAGCTTAGACTCCTAATCTATAGGTAGATAGAAATGTTTAAAACAAGGCCCTTGCATTGGTGGCTCCCTGTTCCTGTGTAAGCTAAATCCCTGAAGGCATCCTGGCCTGGCTAAACTCCAGGGGAAATAACTTTCACATCTAATATTTCACTCTGGGCTTGTGATGGAACCAACATACTCGATAATTTTGGAATTATCTTCCAATTTATTATTTCCTTGTCCTGAAGAATATAATTTGGCTTTGGTTGAAATGGCTGAAAGGGCCTATCTATATGGTAATTTCTTTTTTTAAATGACTGGCCACATCCTTAATGTTCTCTAATAAACATACTTTCTTGATTTCTACATCATGGTAGGTTGAAAAATCCCCAGTTCCTTTCTGATTAATAATTCAGTTTTCCCATCCTTTATTCATCTTGCATGTTAACAGAAGCCATCAGTTGGAACCAAACTACGCTTAGAAGTGTTGCTTAGAATTATTCTTAGCAAAACATCCAGATTCATTATTCACAAGTTCTACCTTTCACAAAACACTAGTATTTCAGCCAACGTTGGTTTTACAGTTTTTCATTTTGATATTTTTTTTGCCATTTTGACAATTATTGTCTTTCTCCAAATCTCCAGTAACATGTATCTCATTGGTATTTGAGATCTCAATACTTTAGCCTTTATGGTCTATATTTCTACCAAGAATGTAATGCTTTTCATTGATTCCATAAGAAAATAAAAGCTTTCTTTTATTCTCTTGTTTGTCTCTCTGAGATCTTGCCAGAATTGGCTTTAAAGATTCAATCGCAATGAAGAAGGAAAAAGTTATACAAAACCACAGACATGTTTTTAAGAAGTAAGAGTATTTCTTGTGATACTACAATAGTTGATGCACATTGCATCACATTTTGCAAAAATCATGGAACTTAAAGATACAAACAGTGAACTTGAATATATAAATACCTGGGCAAAATAAATAATGTAACAAAATAATCTAATATTTTAAAAAGTATGCAATAACTTTCATAGTGCAGTAGTAGTGGAAATCAGCAGAACTAAGTAACTTCAGCTATGGGCAAGGTATATGAAACAGCCTGTTTAATCTATTTGTTAAGTTGATTACAGTGTAGAGGTGTGATAAATCATTTTAATGCTGCTATATATATGGAAATTAAGTAGTATTAAATGCATCTGAAATGGAGAGAACCAAGTTTCTCACTGCTAGAATAAAAAGTTACAGGAAAGCAAGGGGCAGAGGCTGGTATGAGTAAAGTGGTGAAGAATCACCGTTCATGGAAACACATCTAAAACAAACTACTCTCATAAGAAATATTTAAAGATATGTAAATATGCATGATATAAGTTGGAATGCATGCATTTATTTGCTTATTCTTTGATTTGAGAAAAGCTAGAAATGAGATTATAATACCAACAAGTCCAATCAGTGTCTCGTTCTGGGGTTGGCCATTTTCCATTTAATTAAAAAAAAACCCAGCTCTATCGGAGAGACATTTGATTTTAGAATGAGACCTGAACTGTCCAAGATTACTGATTAAACTCAAAACATAAATGAAATTTTCATTAATTCAAAATAAAATAAATAATTAAAAATAAATCAAAATGGGAAAATTAGGAAAATCTCTCGTGACAAAAAAATAACAATTCATGGAAATATTTCTCATATAACTGCAGATTTGTTTTTGAGGGTTAATTTGCTTTGTTTGACAAAACTGACACCAGTCATGTGATTATGTATAATAGGATATATATGTCTATATGTATACATATATATAGATATGTAGATACAGATACATATAGACATATATGTATACATATATATAGATATGTAGAGATGGCTGGCCACACATGAGAAATTTACCCCCATAGCTCCCTCCTAAACTACTTGGTAGAAAAACTTGCACAAAATTTTTAACTAGGATTTCTTAACAATACTTTTTTTTTTTGTCAGCCTGGGTGCTGTCCCTGAACTCTTCAGCTCAAGGTGAATGCTCTATCACTTGAGCCACAGCACTACTTCCCGTTTTCTGGAGGTTAATTGGAGATAGGAGTCTCACAGACTTTCCTGCCCAGGATGGTTTTGAACCAACATGCTCAGATCTCAGCTTCCTAAGT
Organism: Dipodomys ordii; assembly: GCF_000151885.1. Lineage (NCBI taxonomy): Eukaryota > Metazoa > Chordata > Mammalia > Rodentia > Heteromyidae > Dipodomys > Dipodomys ordii. The sequence goes on from NW_012267224.1 coordinate 22,478,505, forward strand.
AGCTAGGATTGCAGACATGAGTTACCAGTGCTCAGCCTCATCAACACTCTTATTTGAACTACATGGTTTCTTCCATTTTATGTTCTACTATAGAACCCACATTATTAAATATACTCACATATTGCCAACTCCTCACCCATACACTTACAAATGATTATTAAAACAAAATATTGCTGGGCATCGGTGGCTCACACGTGTAATTTTAGCTAATCAGGTAAGCTGATATCTGAGGATTGTGGTTTGAAGCCAACCCAGGCAAGACATTTCGTGAGGTTCTTATCTCCAATTAAAACCACCAAAAGAGGTGAAATGAACCCCAAGGTAAGTATTAAAATGAGTTTTCTTTCTTGTGATTATTTCCATCATACTTATAAGGTGATTTCTTTGTTGCTTTGTATGTCCCTCCTCTATGGTATAACTTGCCCTGCTCTCACTATATTTGATGTTGGTATAATTTGTGGAGGGGAAGGGCAAAAACAAATCATTTAAACAGGGATACAGGTGGACCCATTGCAACAATGAGATGTAGAAGTCGTTATGTCAAAAAACAAACATTACCTCTTTAGTGGGGGGGGGGTGAGGATGGGTGGGTGGGAGATAAGAAGGGATGGGAAGGGAAAAACAAAGGAGGAGGCAACAATGCTTGATAAGAAATGTACTCGTTATCTTGCCCATGTAATTGTAACCCCTCTGTACAGTATTTTCACAATTTAAAAAAAAAAACCACCAAAAGTGGTTGAACAAGTTTACACTACCCCTATTTTCACTGTATTTGATTCTGGTATCCTGCATCTTGTATATACATTTTTCTAATTTGTGGAGGGGAAGGGAAATAACGAAATGCTGAAATAAGGATACAGATTGACCCATTGTAACAATGAGATGTACAAGACACTATGTTGAAAACGAACTTTACAATTTAGATGGGGAGGGAGGAGTTGGGGAGGTAGAGAGGGAAGGGATGGTAGGAGAAAAATAAAGGAGGAGGTAATGATGCTCAATATAGGAAATGTACTCATTACCTTACTCATGTAACTGTAACCCATGTAACTGTAACTCATGTACAGTATTTTTACAATAAAAATATATACAATAAAATATAATAAAATAATTAAAAAACTGAAAGTGGAACTGTGGTTCAAATGGTAGAATACTAACCTCAAGCACAAAAGCTCAGGGACATCACTGATGCTCTAAATTCTAGCCCCAGGATCAGCAAACACACACACACACACACACACACACACACTAACACACACACACACACATTATAACAATTTACCTTGCATTTTGCATACTATTTGTCAAGATTATTTCTTGCATACCATGATAATACCCAGTTTCTGGAGATACATTACTTTATCTAAGATTACCAAATACAACATTTGCATTGCTATTATGTTACATTGTCATAGCTAAAAATACTGAATGAATAATAAGGAAATTATTTTAATCTATTATATTCATTTTAAATATTGCTGGCTGGGATATCCTTTCCTAATCAGCTACATAGATTAATTGTCCTACAAATATTCAAAATTAATATTTTAGCATACAGTATTATTAAGAAGAAAATATTTGAAAACATTGTATATAAATCTAACATAGAGGATGTTGGACTTATTTGACTTTCATTATGCTCACAATATGGTGTTTCAAAATAAATATTTTTATTGCCAGTCCTGGGGCTTAAACTCAGGGTCTGGGCACTGTCCCTAAGCTTCTTTTGATCAATGATAGCATTCTACCACTTCAGCCACAGCACCCCTTCTGGACTTTTTTGTTGGTGGTTCTGAGGAATCAAAATCAGAGCTTCTGGACTTTTTTGTTGGTGGTTCTGAGGAATCAAAATCAGGGCTTCATGCATGCCAGGCAAGCACTCTACCATTAAGCCACATTCCCAGCCAAGAACTGTTGTATGTGTGAGCTTTAAATTCCATAGTCACTATGCCAATTTGTGATGTATGAGACGTTCAAAGCTGAGGGCCCGGTGCTTCCCTTGCAGAACTTAGCAATCAGTAGTGTTTTCAGCCAAAAATGACAGAAATATTGATTGTTTTAATCCTGCAAAGGCTGACTTATAATGAAGCGGATGGTAAAAGGAAACTTCATTGCAAGGATCTTCATTTTCACAAGACCACTTACTTGTCCCCAAGGAATGAAATGGGGATTTACTAAAGAAAAATGAAAAATATTTTCCAAGAGTTCCCCAAATACTTATTTTTAGATGATAGAACTGGTACAGGTTTATTTCTAGTAAAATGATTATTCTAGCCTGTATACAGGAAGGGGTAAAAGGAAAAATTATACTGAGTTAACTATTTGAAAATATATTCAAAAACTACAAAAGAAGTGAAGTCTGACATATGTGGAAAAGAATAGGTTGTCAATGTAGTTCCGTTTTAGGATAGTTTTAAGTCATAGCTACATATGACCTATTAATAAATCAAATTATGTCTTATTTGTTATATAGTAAATTTGTTCACAACTATTAAGAATTAATAGGAAAATAGGGATACTCTATATTTATTTTTATTTTAAATAGTTATAATTTTTTAAACTAAGAAGTTATTTGTTAGTAGGCAAACCTGATAATAAGATCAATATTACTACCCTTTATTGTGGCACTTTTTGTGTGGTAAACACAATATTTATAGTCTGTGTATATGTGTAGATAGCATCTCATTTCATCCCTTCAATAACCCCAAGGGCAACACCATTATCTTCATTTAATATTTAATGAAACAAGTATTTAAATCATTATTTAAATGTTTGAAAGTCCCAGAGATAAAAGAATAATTATCCAACTCTATGCCTATGGGATTCAAAGATTATGAAGAAAAAAAGAACGAATGCAATGAGATCTAATAATAAAGCTGTGGTGAAATCTTACTTTGTTGTTTTTAAATGCCTAGTGTTTGCATTAGTTATTCCAGTGGAAGTTGTTTTGTCTTGTGCACTAGTTCACTCCAGTTTTTAACAATGAAAATAATTCAGAGATAAAAATTAAAGATATTAAAATGTAAGTGAAATCATGTCTTCCTGAGAAGTGAATTTCTTTAAGAACAATGATGGTTACAACTGAATATTTATATTACACAGCATGTGATCAACAACTAGAAAATTCTCTACAGTAAGTAATTATTCTTATCAGGCCCACAGGTTAAATGTTTTCAACAGCTCCCTGTTTTATTTTTCAAGATCTTGTTTTGTGCTGGCATTTAAGAATAATAAAAAAAGTTAATAGAAAATACTGCTTCACTTATTTCACATAAATTTCTGATAAATAATTTAAAATGATTCCCTATGGCATTTTCTACTGACAACATCAGAATCCAGAGATAAAGTATCAGTTCTAGGGGTTGTGGATACCTTATAGTGTGTGTTTTTTATTTTTTTCAAGAAAAATAATAGTGTGTGCTAGCTGCTAAAAGGCAGAAAACCTTGCCAAAGACCAATGAAGGAGAGAATGTTTGTAATGATTTCCCCTGACAGGCCATGTTTTAGTCTCTGAAAATTTTACAAGAACAATAAAATACAGAATAGACCCGTCCTGGAAAAACTCCAGAAACTCATATTGAATGGATTACAAAGTACTATAAATAAATCATGACTAAATACAGAACACAGAGCTGTCTTCCTGAAAAATAAACAACCCGGAAGGGTAAACTTTTAAAAGAACACAAGTGTTTATGGCTTCACAAATGGAACTTTTTCACAAAGAAGGATGCCCCAAATGCATATTCAATAGAGGTATATTTTGCATAATGAATTGTTTTTCTTCAAATCTATTTCACTACAATCTCAATTTTTTTCTTTCCTTCAAAATATCCCACTAAAGTATAAAATAGAACTTTTAAAACTATTTTTGACCCATTTGGAATAAAAATTACAATCATTTCAATTGAAATATGTAAACATCTTCATGTAACAGAGAATTACCCAGAAGAGAAAGAAGAATACTGACAGTAAAATTTTTATAGGGAATAAATGAGAGGAAAAATGAAAGGTAAAGAGAAGAATACTTTACTGATTAGTTAGGAAGAGACTTTTAAAAGCAAGAAAGATAGATGAATTCCTAAGATTTCTAATATGCTATATTCTGTACAAAAATAATTTACAGCCAGATCCCAAAGGTATGTGCTTAATTATATCTATCTCCATCTGGCTCTCCTTCCATCTCTCTCTCTAATAAATTATACTATCCTCAAGTTTATAATTGATATAAATAAACGTGAAGAATAATAAATTGAGTTGTTGGCAGAATATCTGAATGAAGTGGAGTAACTTGTCACCCTGACGTCCTATTTCATGCATTGAGGAACAATAGATGAATAATTGTCTACAGAGATAGTTAAGTCATACAGCATTTGTCAGTCTGAGGTATAGTTTCATTAGCTAAAAAACTTTAAGATCTATAAAAAGAATATATAAAAAGAATAATACTACAAAAGAAGATACATCACAGTTTTCTAAATATCAATAGCAAATCTGGAAAACAATGACAAACATACAGAAAGATTTACAATGTATGTAGGTTATCAAAAGAATTATCTATGCTGGAAGACTTAATCAAATCAATAGATTTTTTTCAAAAGAGCTACAAATCAAGAAAGATAGCACAATGTCATGTTGAAATATAAATCCAGCCAAACTGAAAATAAGTGAAGGAAGAAATAGAAACTAAGCTGAGCTCTGTTGCAGGACAGGAAACGAAAGGATTATTTTACTGTTTTTCTATCCCTCCTTTAATGCAAAGATAAGATAAGAAATTAAACAATAAACCATTATCTCCAAACTGGTATCTAATTATTCATTAGATCATTCAACAATGTTTAAACTTCTCATAAAATCCAAAGTATGCTACAAGCATGGGAAGGCTAAACAAAGTCAATATAGACCAGATAGATAAAAAGGGAGAAAAGAAATAGAAAAAAAAAACATAGAAATATTTTTAGGTATAGGATAGGATTAGAAAAAAATTTAAATAAGAAAGATACCACATTTTAAATAGCAATGGGGAAAACAGAATCCACAAGGTTCTAACAATAGCTGACCCTATGAAGCATATGAAAGAGAAAGGATCAAGGGAAATTACTTTAAATGGAAGGAAATTAGAAAATGTAAGAATCACATGAACAGCATCCATTTTCTCACTTGGTTTCAGCAATAAAGATTTTTCTCAGAATCTGAAATTAGGACTATTGTTTACTGTTTTCCCAAAGATACTGTAATAGCTCTCCCTTGTCTCTCAAAAAAAAGCCCCAGTTTGGATGATAAATTTTATTAGTGCTCTAGACCCAAAGGACACTGGAAAATATGGCTCCTCCTGGAAAGCACTGTGAGGTTTACAGTTTGTCTACAAAGGTTCTCAACACTGCCAATTCCCCAATTATCTGCTATTAGTTATTGTATACAATGAGTAGTGCTGAGCAGCAAGCATCGAGTGTATTGCATTATTCTGATTTCCTAATGGTGATCATTGCATTATAATTCTTTCCTTCCCTTGCTATCATTAAACATTTACTGCTCTGTGAAGCTAACTAATGCTATTCAGTCAGATATCAGCACACTGCTGTAGATGCCTTAGTCATCTGGATTTGGGCTGAAGACAGTTGATATTTAAGGTTATCTTTCTGCTAAGGTTAAGTATTATGGAGTGAACAAATGCTTCTCTTTACAAGGATGGGTATGTTGAAAGGGTACCAGTGAGAAGAAATACATATGAAATTGAGCTACAGAACATGCTTAATACCTTTGCTGTGCATGAATACTTTAGCAGTACCTACAGGTCAGGAAAAGATGACTCTTTGATTTGCTCCATTGTCTCTCATCCATTAGAAAATAGTGACTGGATCTTTTTGAGGTATGATATAGGACTACTAGCTTTTGTGGTAGAGTGCTTGCCTGGCATGTGTGAAGCTCTGCTTTTGATTCCTCAGTACCGCATAAGCAGCAAAAGCCCCGTAAGTGGTGCTGTGCCTCAAGTGGTAGAGTGCTAACTTTGAGCAAAGGAAGCTCAGGTTAAACAAGTTTACACTGCCATCAACAATGCAGTAGGGTTCCCTTCTGTCCACATCCCCTCCAGCATCTGTTGTTATTAGAGTTCTTGATTATAAGCATTCTAACTGGGGTGAGATGGTATCTCAGTGTTCTTTTGAGTTGCATTTCTTTTATGTCTAGGAAGGTTGAGCATTTCTTCATGTGTCTATTGGCCATCCTTCTTTCCTCTTCAGAGAAGGTTCTCTGTCGTTAGCCCACTTATTTATTGGGCAGTTGTTTCTTTGAAGATTTGTTGTTGGGGATTTAATTTTTTGAGTTCCAAGTATATTTTAGATATGTCCATTGTATGGCTAATGAAGATCTTCTCCCAATCCGTGGGCTTTCTATTGATCTTGCTAGCTATGTCCTTTGCCATGTAGAGGCTCTGAAACTTCATGTAATACCATTCATCCAAACTTTTTTGATTTGTTGTGTCAACCATTTTGGAAAGTAGTATGAAGATTCCTCAAAAGACTCCACATAGAGCTTCCCTATGATCCAGTAATCCCACTTTTGAGCATTTACCCAAATGCTCACAAACAAGACCATACTAAAGCTACCAGCACAACTATGTTTATTGCAGCATTATTTACCATAGCTAAGATATGGAACCAACTCAGATGCCCCTCAGTAGATGAATGTATATATATATATATATATATATATATATATATATATACACACACACACACACACACAATGGAATTCTATGCCTCCATCAGAAAGAATGACACTGCCCCGTTTGTTAGGAAATGGAAAGACTTGGAAAACATTATATTAAGTGAAGTAAGCCAGGACCAAAGAATCATAAGTTCCATGGTTTTCCTTATTTGCAATAACTAGTATATGTCTGAGACAAACAGAAAGGTCAGATAAGTTGATGTTAGGTAAAATGAACCCCAAGATAAGGAATCAAATGGTTTTTCTTTCTTGCTATTTTTTCTAACGTATTTATAAGATGATATCTTTGTTGCTTTGTATGTCCCTCCCTCACAGTATAACCCCTGTTTTCACTGTATTTGATGTTGGTATAATTTGTGGAGGGGAAGGAAAAAAACAAATTGTTTATATAGGGATACAGGTGGACCCATTGCAACAATGAGATGTACAAGACATTATGTCGAAAACCAAAGTTTACAATTTTGGAAGGGGGAGGAGCTGGAAGGGCAGGGATGGTAAGGGGAAACAAAGGAAGAGGCAACAATGCTTGATAAGAAATGTACTCATTACCTTGCTCATGTAATTGTAACCCCTCTGTATTTTCACAATAAAAAAAAACTTATTAAGTAAAAAAAGAAAGAAAGAAAAGCTCAGGGACAGAGCCCAGTCCCTGGGTTGAAACCCCAGTACTGGGGATAAAAAAGACTACTAAAGTTAAAAAACAGATTCCCATTTTATTGATAGAAATATACATATGAACGATATATACACACTTAGAGTTAGGAGATTAATTATAGTAATTGTGGAGGCTAAGAACTTCCATTATCCATTGTTTTTAGAGAGCTACAAAACTAGGAAAACTTCTGAAAAATCCTGTAGACTAAGAAAGTAAATAGACATAGAAAATACATGAAAAAAGCAAATGTTTGAGCTTGAGCAGAAAGAGAGCAACTCGCCTTCTTCAACTGTTTTGTTCCATGAAGATCTGGGATGGATTGGTTGATGTCCCCTTTCATGGATGTTCACTCTGTCTGCTAATATAAATGCTCATCTTTTCTGGAAATATCTACACAAACATACAATAAAGCAGTTTATCCAGCAACTTGAATATCATTTAATTGAGTCAAATTGACATATAAATGGAATGAGCACACCTATGTATCTAAAACCCATATCAAAGATTATTCTGCAGCCATGAAAGAAGTTGCATTCATTATAAGGATTTCCACAGAAGAAAGTGGAGCTAAAATAATGGAGTAGTTTTGAGTCCTTACCAAAATAAACTTGAAATCTAACTTTGAAAAAAAAAGAATACATTGTATATAAAATACCCAGAGTACCAAAATCGAACACAGTGACAACAGGGGAAATCCACCCCCGCCCATCACACACACAAGAAAAGGAGATAATCTAGTACATTGAGAACAACAACAGCAAAGAAAAACTTCTTGTGTCCATGTCTTGGAGTTCATTTTGCTCAGTATCATATTTTATGGTCATATGTACCTAGCTATTGAGCTATTCTGCTCATCTGATAAGATTATCCTAGATGCATACTAATTATTACAAATAAGGGAAACCATGGGACCTATGTTTCTTTGTGTCTGGTTTACTTCATTTAATATGATTTTTTTCCAAGTCTTTCCATTTCTTTGCAAACGGGGAAGTGTCATTCTTTCTGATGGAAGCATAAAATTCCATTACACACACACACACACACACACACACACACACACACACACACACACGACATTTTCTTGGTCCATTCATCTACTGAGGGGCATCTGGGTTGGTTCCATATCTTAGCTATGGTAAGTAAGGCTGCGTTAAGCATAGTTGTGTTGGTAGCTCTAGTGTGGTTTTATTTGTGGTCATTAGGGTAAACGCCCAGAAGTGGGATTGCTGGGTCATAGGGGAGCTCTATGTGTAGTCCTTTAAGGAACCTCCATGCTGCTTTCCAAAGTGGTTGAAAAAGTTTATGCTCCCACCAACAGTGTAGTAGCATTCCCTTTTGGCCACATCCCCTCCAGCATCTGTTGTATATACATTTATCTAAACTAGGGAAGGGAAGGGGAACAACGAAATGGTGAGACAAAGGACAAAGGGGAACCTATGCAACAGCGATATGCACAAGATACTATGTTGTAAATGATCTGTACAACTTGGGGGGGGCGAAAGAGGGAGAAAATGAGGGAAGAGGTAAGAAGCTAGACAAGAAATGTACTCACTACCTTACTTATGAATCCCTCTGTACATCACATAACAAATAAAAAAAACAAATTGTAGATGTTTTTCTACTTATTAATATGGCTGTCCTATATAAATGATACATAAATGTCAGAAATACCATTACTATTTTCTCTTTTTTTTTTTTTTTGTTGGTCGTGGGGCTTGAAATCCGGGCTTGGGTGCTGTCCCTCAGCTCTTCAGCTCAAGGTGGGTGCTCTGCCGCTTGAACCACAGAGCCACTTCTGGTTTTCTAGTGGTTTATTGGAAATAAGAGTCTCATGGACTTTCCTGCTAGGGCTGGCTTTGAACCATGATCCTTAGATCTCAGCTTCCTGAGTAGCTAGGACTACAGGCGTGAGCCACAGGTGTCTGGCTAACCATTACTATTTTAAATGTGTGAATGTAGAGTTTGGAGAGAATTGTGAAGTAAAAGAAGAACTCTCTAAGGATTTAAATGAAGAATTCTAGAATTCTTACTGGTTTTATAGACTGATTTGTCAAAAATAATATTGCTTTGACAGATTCTCTCTCTCTCTTTCTCTCTCTGTCATTCTCTTATATACTTTGAATCTAGAATCTATATTCTTATATTACCAGTTTTATAATTTATTGTCTTATCAATTAAAATCAAGTAACACAAGGGCTCACTTGCTCGGGACAAGATTTGTGTTAAAATTTGGACGTATGATATTTAATTTCTAATGCATAGTTCCTATAGTTTTGATTGTTCAAAAGATATCTTTTGCCTGCCTATGTAGTCCCCTCTGTCTCCTTACTCAGTTTTGGATTAAATAATCTTTTTAATAAAATGTTAGAATGAAATCTTTTAAGTGAGGTTGATTTAGATAGAGAGGTCTGCTTAAAGTTTTAGCACATAGTTGTTTACCACACAGTCTTCCCTAAAGTCATAGGCTTGTGCTTTTTTGACTCCAGTGGTGTCAGAGTTGTACCTTTTAGCAAAGCTATCAAGACAGAATGAGATTTTAAGAGTGGAACTCTAATCTGAAAGAATGAATACCCATATTAGGTATTTGTCTGTCCAGGAACATTAAGAGATATGATTATATAGTAATAATATACCCCTCTACAAGTCAGGAAGAGAAAGACAAGCTTTTTGCTTGACCAACCTTAGTCATTCTCCTGAATTTTCTCAAGGACTACTCTTCTTACTCTTCCCTTTACATTCATTTTTTCAATAAGAACTTTGCTAAATCAATTAAGCTCAGCCTATTTGAACATCTGATCACCTTTGGTCTTGATAAAGCATGCATTTTTCACTATTCACTAGGAGACAGTTCATCCTAGTATATCTTCATCTATAATTCTTGTAGGTCAGTGTAACTAGAATCAGGCACAAATTTCTTATTCTCAGTAATATTCCACAATTAAATCCCACCCTCTTCCTTGGCTATAAATTCCCTGCTGCCCAGGCAGTATTTGGAGTTAAAGTCCATCTATCTTCCCTAAGGTAAAAATCTCATTATAGCTATCTCTATCAATATGGTTATGAATAAAGTTTATTTTGCTTGAGCAGATAGCAGTGAATATTTTTAACAGGAAAAGTAACATTGACTGGTATAGTGGCATGCATCAATGTAAGAGGTAGGGAGGCTGAGGCTAGAGGATCTGGGGTTAAGGTCACACTGGGCTACATATTAAATTAAGAATAGCTTGAGTTATATAATGAGAACCAGTCTGAGAAACACAGCATGTTTGCTGAAATTCAGTGCAGGTTTTCTCTTAGAAACACAAAATGGAACCAAACTTAACAAATTTTTAAAGCAAGTTATGTAAACCAAGTTACCTGGTCTTAGTGGATTTATATACAGACATATGAAAGAGTAAGTCATATAAATCTATTCTCCTAAGGAGGAGGCTGCAATGCTTGGTAAGAAATGTATGCATTATCTTGCCCATGTAAGTGTAACCCCTCTATACAGTATGTTCACAAAAAAAAAAAAAAAACCTATTCTCCTGAACTTCAACATCCCACAACATATAAGCTGCTCAACCACTCATATCAAATATATTTTCTATTTGTCAATTTTCCTCTTTTGTTATTTCATTGAAATGGACATATATTATGTGATACACATAAATTTCTCTAGTAGACCTCGCTTTGGAATATTTATCATGAATTATGATTTCTGTTGAGTAAGCATTCTGACTAAAAGTTGTCTTCATTCCCTGTAGGGATTATTTCTAATTTCCCCATTCTCTTTAAATATGACTTGACTCCTTCTTGAAGGAAATAGAAGTTTCAGAAGAGGATTTTCCAGCTCCTTTTTAAAAGACAGAAGTTTTCATCATTGGCACATTTTCTCCTCATTTTTAGTGTTTTGGTTTTGTTGTTATACTAGGCATTTCATTTGTTTTGTCCTTAAATTCTAGAGCTCAAGGCTCAGTCTGCTTCCCTGCATCTTTCATTTTATTCTCACATGTAAGTGTTTTCTATTACATTGACTTCAAAATAGTGATTTTATTTAGACATATTAAAGGCATTTAATGTCTCCAAAATCTATTCTATACATACTTTACTATTCCACATTCCACAATTATTAAATGATAATTGTACCTACATTTGTGAAAGTCTAAGCATTATTCATTTTAATTTTGGTCCTTTTTCAATATTTTTCAACATTATGTACCTTGTTTATTTTTGCAACATATCTTATTTAAACAAAAGTTATCTTAAATGTAGATTGCTTTTGTGTTTAATTTTTTCCCCAAAATTGAATAGTATTTTAATTCAAAATAAGAAAACTTAAAACATTAAAAAATATTCTTATCTTTCAGCAGTTAGACAAAGGAGTTGTCATTCAACAAAACAATTTATGAATACAGTGCATCTTGATCAATGCCAAGTTGTACAACCTTCTCACCTACATCTCCAAACCTTTCCCTCACTTTTCTTAAGTTTTTCAGGATATGTATTGAATTAGTTTTTGACATTTAACGAAGCAGTTTATGTATACAATGCATCTTGACTCTTGCCATCCTGTCAAAATCTTCATCATATATTCCATTGAAAACACTCTATGTGTTTTGTGAGTTTTTAGTGTTTCATTTTTAAGAAAAAAAATCAAATCTTCACTTTAAAATACTGGCTAGTATAATGTAAAATTCCAAGATACATCTTGAATGGAAGCGTGGCACTGTTGGGAGATCATTAGAGATCACCAATATTTCACAATTTTCTTCTCTTCAATAGACTTCGTTTTTCAACAGAAAAAAGTCAGCTTCAGCAGTGGAGCCTTTATGTCCAAATCAGAACATTCTCTTCTCCAGGGCTTAGAGTGAACGATTGAACTTTGGTGGGAGTGATCGATTTATTAGGACTTAAAACAAGCCTTGTGGAGCCAAATTGAAAGAAATTGAGCCGATGGAAACTCGCAGACTGATAAAAGAGACTCCTAAATGACAAATGGGGCTGTTGCTAGCATTTTGCGAACATGTCCTTAGAAGACAAGGCTCAATAAAGATCAGATCATATTTTATTCTCTTTCACAGCAATAAACTTTTTCAAAAAGACTTGTAAGGATGTATGTGAATGAGCAGCTATTTTGTTCAATGTTCTCCTTCCTAGTCTCAATAATAGCCTTTACTTTAGTCTCCAGAAGCTGACTTATGTTTTCTCTTCTGTTTCTTTTTTTGGTCTGAGACCATTACTTGAACTTAGTACCTGACATTTCACTCATTTGCTGGTGTTCTACCAACTCAGCCATGCCTCCAACCCATGCTTTATCTCCTTAATGCTCCTCTCCGCATCAGTTGTTTGTGGCCACCTTCTCTTTGAGATACGAGATTCAATATGCTGTACTCAGGAAAGTTTCCTGATTGCTTTGAGTAGTAAAAAATCTATTTCATTGGACACATGGCTTCTCTCCTATGTAACACTTTTTGCAATTTCAAAGTATGCTTACTATGTGAATATGTTTGTGTTTCTTATTATAGAAATACTGTACAGTTACATGAGTAAGGTAATGAGCACATTTCCTATCGAGCATTGTTACCTCCTCCTTTGTTTTCCCCCTACCATCCGTCCTTCCCCACCTCCCCTATCCCCCCCCACCAACCAAGTTTAAAGTTTGTTTTCAACATAGTGTCTTGTACATCTCATTGTTACAATGGGTAAACCTGTATTCTTATTTCAGCATTTTGTTATTTCCTTTTCCTTCCCAAATTAGAAAAATGTATATACAAGATGCAGGGCACTGACATCAAATACAGTGAAAAACAGGGGTTATGCCATGGGGGAAGAACATACAAAAGAAACAAAAAAATTGCATAGTATATTTTAAATATGTTAAAAACAATAGCAAGCAAGAAAATCCAGTTATGTCCCTATTTTGGGGTTTATTTCACTTAACATCATCTTATATGCTCATACATATAACATATGGAACCAACCTAGATGCCCCTCAGTAGATGAATGGATCAAGAAAATGTGGTGTATACACACACACACACACACCACACACACACACACACACACACACACACACACACCATGGAATTCTATTCCTCCATCAGAAAGAATGACATCACCCCATTTTCAATTTGTTAGGAAGTGAAAAGACATAGAAAAAATATTAAGTGATTAAGTGAAGTAAGCCAGGCCCAAAGAAACATAGGTCCCATGTTTTCCCTTATTTGCAATAACTAGTATAAGTTTAAGCAGAAAAAGTCAAAAGTATGTGAATATTTTTAAATATTTTTGTTGTAAAAATACCATATAATGGGGTTACAGTTACATGAGTAAGGTATTGAATACATTTCCTATCGAGCATTGTTAACCCCTCCATTGTTTGTCCCCTACTATCCCTTTTCTCCCCAACTCCTCCATCCCTCCTCTCCCACCCCCGCCCCTGCAAGTTGTAAAGTTCATTTCCAACATAGTGTCTTGTATGTCTCATTGTTACAATAGTTCAACCTGTATCCTTGGTTCAACATTTTGTTATTTCCCTTCCCCTCCCCCAGATTAGAAAAATGTATATACAAGATTCAGGGCACCAGAATCAAATACAGTGACAACAGGGGTTATACTATGGGGAAAGAACATAGAAACCACATAGTACATTCAAAACAACAGCAATAAAGAGAAAAACCTCCCCTCAGTAGATGAATGGATCAAGAAAATGTGACACACACACACACACACACACACACACAATGGAATTCAGAAAAAGTATGACACTACCTCATTTGTTAGGAAATGGAAAGACTTGGAAAAAAAAAACATATTAAATGAAGTAAGCCAGACCCACAGAAACATAGGTCCCATGGTTTCCCTTATTTGCAATAACTAGTATATGTCTAGGATAATCTTACCAGACAAACAGAGAAGGTTATATATGACCATATATATGACCATATATATATGACCATATAAAATGATGCTAAACGAAATGAACCCCAAGACAGGGACACAAGAAGTCTTTTCTTTGTCACTATGTTAATATGTTATTAATAATTATCACACTTACCAGCAAATAATTAGTCAGAACCCAGTGCTTTGTCTTCAGCCATCCCTCTGTAGAAATTATATCCAATTTGCTGTACATTCTAAATATAATATATATTTCTTAAATGGATATTCCAAGCATATTATATATTTCTTAAATGGAATCCTCGTTGAACAAGTGGTTAAAAAGCTGCCATTTAACTGCATCCACCATAGCAATATGTTTGTATATGTGCATATTTCTGGGTATCAGTGTGTTTCTGCCTATATGATACATGCATATATGTATGTCTATTTTAAATGTGTGCCTAGAAATTTTAACACAGTATTGTTTGTGTTTTGAAGCTAAGGGCAAAAGAACAACATGGGAATAATTGATTTAGAAGTGTTACTTAAGTTATAGCATAGCAGTTTTGATTTCTGTTTCTTTATTAGGAAATAGACTTTCATTATTCTGTCTAGATGCCCTGGGGTGAGTGGAGACAAAGTAAAAAGAAAGGAAAAAAAACCAAGTCTATTTTTGCATATTTTAGTTCAATATGTGCCCAGAAACACAGTACCTCCTAGCCCTTGGCATGTCGAACATTCATTTTGGAAGTATGTAAAGTAAAGCTATGTAAAAGATGATTTTTTTAACAAAAACATTAGCAAGTCTATGGAAAAAATAGAAATCAGGCACTAATAATAAAATATTCTGATTAGATTCCCACTTTTTAGAAAAAAGAAACCTCCAATCAGTAAATTAAAACTTAGCAATAATCAACATCTGAATCCTTTAATTTTAGGAACACATTAAACAGTTTCTATTATTAACTCAAACTAAGAAATTGAAGAAGAAAAACTATTTTAAAACACACTTTACTCCTCATTCTGTTAAAAAAATAGTAAAAGTTTAAGCTAAATTATACTTGGCTAAAATTTCATTGGATGATTTAAAATATCATTGGTGGACTCATTCCACATTCACACAAAGGAGTTAAGTTTTTTGATCACGGTATATTGTAATTGCATTTTCACACATACTACAGAACTCTTGGTTTAAAAAAAAAGAGCAAAACTTACTGAATGAATTTTGTGATGGCTGAGTTATTGTGATAAGTCTACTTCTTTATAAAGAAGTGTAAATATGAATGAAAAAATCCTCCTAGGAAATTGTTTCAGTACTCTGTCCATATTTCCTAGCCTACCTGCAGTCTTACGGTTTGGTTCCTGCGTGCACCTGCTGTTACCTATTTTATCTCTCTTCTGCCTTCTGCTTGAAATCTTCTCCACTCAGCAGGGATGGGATTGCTGGTGATTTTGTGGTAGAGATGAACTGATCATTTCTCATTCAAAGCATGGAACCAATGAAATATCTAGCTTATTTACTCCAAGAAAGATTTCTGGAGTAAACAATGTCAGGCTGAGAACTGAAGGATGAATGAAACTTGAGCTGTTTTTAGCAGGTTGGAATATGATAGGGAAGGAGATTCCACAAATTTCATGTGTGTGACATCAGTATAGTTCAATACATTGAAAACATAAAACAGTATGAAATACAAAGGGTAAAAGAAAACCCACATCCCTCCTAAACACAGGAGAGCTTTACATAAAACTTTTTTTTTTTTTAGGACATATGGACTCACATTTCAAAAGTCATGCTCTATGCTTCCATCAGAAAGAATGACACCACCCATTTGTTAGGAAATGGAAAGACTTGGAAACAAACAAACACACATATTAAGTGAAGTAAGCCAGACCCAAAGAAATGTAGGTCCCATGGTTTCCCTATATGCAATAATTAGTGTATGTCCAGAATAATCTTTTTTTATTGTGAAAATGCTGTACAGAGGGGGTTCCAATTACATGGGCAAGGCAATGAGTACATTTCTTTGTCCAGAATAATCTTATCAGATGAGCAGAAAAGCTCAAAATCTATGCGCACACACACACACACACACACACACACACGACCATATAAGGTGATGATAAGCAGAATGAACCCTGAGACAGATACAAGAGGTTTTCTTTATTGTTATTTTTGTAATGGACTATGTGATTTTTCTTTTGTTTCTTTTGTATGTTCTTCCCATTTTGGGGGTCCAGTTGTGGGGCCTGAACTCTGGGCCTGGGCGCGGTCCCTCAGATCTTCAGCTAAAGGCTAGCCCTCTACCACTTGAGCCACAGCGCCACTTCCGGCTTTTTTCTTTTTGCTTATGTGGTGCTGAGGAATTGAACCCAGGGCCTCAGGCATGCAAGGCCCTGAGGCAAGCACTCTACCACTGAGCCACCTTCCCAGCCCCTGTTCTTCCCATTTTGGTATATCTCCTGTTGTCGCTGTATTTGATTTTGGTATCCTGCATCTTGTATATACATTTACCTAATTTGGGGAGGGGAAGAAGGGTAACAAAATGCTGAAATAAGGACACAGTATGATCCATTGTAATAGTGCGCAAGACGCGATGTTGGAAATGAACTTTACAACTTGGGGGAAGGATTGGGGAAGTGGGGGAGGGAAGGGATAGTAAGAAAAAAAACAAAGGAGGGGGTATCATGCTCTACAAGAAATGCCCCTCTGTACAGCACCTTTACAAAAAACTAAACTAAAAAAAGGGAGTCAGGCCCCAATGCATCATTCTCTAAAGTGCATGAGCATAATGTCACCAAACACGTTTCCCAAGGTCACACATTTGTCCTAAGGACTAATGCAGATGATATTCACCCTTCATTTCTTTCAGAGCCCAATGTTACAACTATAGGAGGCTGCCTTGAATTTATCAAGTTCACATTACTTTTAGGAACAGCACAAAATAAATGGGATAAAGAGATCTTTTTTGAAATACTATATTAACACCCTCTTAATGATTAACATCTATTATTGTTATATAAAATCTAGCGATCCCTTGATGGTAGTTGTTGTCATATAACTGCACAGGGTAGTTTTAGTTTATCATTTTAATTTTATTTATTGTTTCCTGTGTCTTTCATATTACTGGGTCTGTAGTTAGAGTCAGTTTTCTCTTTAATCTTAATTCTTACTCCAAAATCACTTTCTTCCTTTTTCTCTATGAAAATAGACTGACTTATTTTTAATTTAATTTTCAAATTAACATAGTTTAACAACATGTGGGTGCTGGTGTGAACTTTAATCGAATTTAACCTCCACAGCCTGCTCTTTTTTTTTCTTTTCTGACAGTGTTTGGTGAATTTATCGTGTACACACGCACACACACACACACACATCATACTTTCAAGCCTCTTCTTTCTTTGTCCATTCTCCCATTGTCCCTCTCCTAAACATTCCCATTATTATTACATTCATGCCCCATCATCATCCTCATCATTATCAATCATCATATCAGTCTATTCTTCACAATCATACTTGACTTTTTGAGTTTGGCTAATCTCACTCCATCATTTCCAGTTCTATCCTTATATTGCAAATGATATAATTTTATTTTTTTTAAATACTGAATAATATTCCCTGGAATGTGTGTGCCTGTGTGTGTGTGTGTGTGTGTGTGTGTGTGTGTGTGTAAAACCATCACCTGATTCAACAGGTTGACTGATGTAACCTGTATATAGTAAAATTGTTAATATCTTCTGAATCTTCCCATGAAAATTAACTATTTTCAAAGTACTCTTACACTCCAAAGCACAAAGTTCATCTTATAAATCTTTTCTTCTGATCTCTTGCTTATATTCTTCTCTTTTTGCATGAAATATTTTCCAAATTATCTAGATGCTGTAGATTCTTCATTCAAATTATTTAAATAAATTTTTAATGACTTGAATGAATATTGGACTATTGTTTTATTGGCCCTTTCTCCAGAAGGTCTGAGAGTGTATGAATAAAATATTAAATGACTGTAACCCTTAAATGACAGGACCCTTAAATGACCCTAAATGCAGTCACTCATTCATTCCTTAAGAAAACATTTGTTATACACTTTATGTACCAACCAATAGGAAGATTATAGCTATAATTTCAGTAGATACCTTATGGCTTTATTCCCAAGAAATACCCTTTCTTGTGGGCTATACCAACGGGATGTCTATAATTAAAATATGATAGGAGCAAAGATAAAGAATTGTACATAGAAAAGGCTAGTAGTTACGATTTGGGGTAATATGGTTAGAAAAGAGGATTTCTCTTTGTTGAAACTTTGTTCCTGTTGAGATCTACCACAAAAGTAAAGTAGTCCAATGTGCAACATTTTCATGTATATAACTGAATCAAATGTTATTAGCTGCAACCTAACCTTTTTATCAGACTTTAATTATTTTCCAGTAAACTTTGATACCACTACTATGGTATTATTACAATTAATTTCCTGTTTTTTATTCTTCTGAATGTAACTAACCAGCACTAAGATTCTTTCATATATTTGTATCAACATAAGTTTATATTTGAATGCACAGAAGATTTGAATATTTATGGAACCCTTTTAAAATGAACAAAACTAACAAAAGCTGACACTAGAATACTCAAATTGTTCAATTCATGGCTTCAATTGTGAAATGATCATAATTGGAATTGAGTTATACTCCTAGGTGTGGCATCTACTGGCATCTACACAGAGCAATCTATATTTCTACTATAAAATTTTATAGTCTTACACAATAATTACCATGGCGATTCAACTTTCACAGTTAACTGCAGGCAACATCCTGAAGAAAAATATTGTTCTACCCAGCCCTTCATGTAGCATATAACAAAACAAAACTGCATTCAAAGTTAAGGAATTTGAATTAGAAAATTCAATTTCTAAAATGATTCTGGTTATAGGAAAAATATTCCTGTTCTGGCAACACGAAGAACGAGCCCCATTTAAAGCTCACTTTTCTCTTAATGACTTTCAAATGCCATTAGGTTTGAAGTTAGTTTCATCTTACTATTTCCAGTTCATTGTTTTTAGAATATCATCCTATTTGTTGAAGGGAAAAATATGATTTTATTTGCTTTATTCCCTCTTAATATATTTAAAAATCAATTTGAGTGAAAAATATGAAAGGTAGGAACAATGTTTTATGGATATAAAAATAAATTTAATTAATAATCCTGAGTTGAGTATATATTTCAGTAATCTAAAATGTTATTGCATCTGTCTTTGTGATAAAATTATAGTTGTAAATATTTATTAATAGAAAGACACTTGTTTAAATATGCTCCTGGTACACCTGTCTCACTAACCTGGTGACATAAGCAGTCTGTATTTTAAATTAACTTTTACTTTATAAAACATATTATACAGCTTCTCACTTGAAATCTTAATGAAGTCTAGCAAAGAATGATTTGTTACTGCAATAATCTCTTTCCTCTTTGTCTTCCTCCTAAAATGTAGCTATTTGAATATTTAGCCATTTTTCTTATATTTGGCTTTATTTCTTTTTTAAATAAGTTTTTTTATTGTGAAAATGCTGTACAGAGGGGTTACAGTTACATGAGCAAGGCAATGGCAATGAGTACATTTCTTATCAAGCATTGTTGCCTCCTCCTTTGTTTTTCCCCTACTATCCCTTCCCTTCCACCTAAATTGTAAAGTTGGTTTTTCAACATAGTGTCTTGTACATCTCATGTTACAATGGGTCAACCTGTATCCCTATTTAAACATTTTGTTTTTTCCCTTCCCCCCCAAAAGTTATACTGACATCAAATACAGTGAAAACAGGGGTCAAGCACCCTGCTATTCTTTTGTGAATCCATAACAAAATTATCTGTGGATTTATAAAATCATCTGTTGAACATATTTTAGTTCTGTACCTTCTTCAGAACAGCACTCACCTTCATCCCTTCTCAAATAACTTTTAACACATTGCGAGGATAAACCTATATTTATTAATCACCTTGTTATGATTAGGTAAATAAACACAGTTGGGAAGTTAAGTGCAATAGGGTAGTATTTTTTGCTTTTCTTGAATTAACATTTTGCGTTTTTTTTTACATTATGCTGGATTTGTTTTTTGTTGTTGTTTCTTCCTCCAGCCCTTCCAGTTATATCTCAGTATGTGTTTACATAAGAGGCATTACATGATGTAATTATCATTTCCCCCTTTAGATATAGAGACATAAGATTTTTTCTCTTCCCTTTCTCATTTTACTTTATTCTATTATTTTTGTTAGGACACTTGCTTCAAAATCTTCTCTTTAGATGTATTTATTCATTAGTAGTTCATTTATAAATGTCTTGAAATCAGTCTTCATCATATATATTCATTTCTTTAAGTTTTTCCCTCACAAAGTACCACAGGAGATGGCTTAAACCAAGAGATATTTATCTCACAGTTCTGGAAGCAAAAAAATCTAAAAGATATATTAGCACTCTGTGCGTGTGTGTGTGTGTGTGTGTTTGTGTGTATCTCTGAAAAGTGTTGGAAAATAATTTCTACTTATCATGCTTTCTGATGGTTGCCTACAGTCAGTCCTTGGTGTTTGCTGTTTTATAGCCATATCATTGTATCTCCTCTCTCTTATCATAAGAATTACTCTCAGTGTGTGACTCTCTACAACAGCAAGTGATGCATTTTTGGCCTATTCCAATCCCAGAAAGCCTAATCTTAGGTAAATTACATCTTCAAAGACATTATTTCATGCAATATCAGAGATTAGGACTTTGTATTTTTAAGAATGCAATTCAACCAACATCACTTTTTCTGAAGATTTTCCTTCTTTCTCCAGTTTAATTAAGCTTATGTTTTTCTTTTTTTTTTATTGTGAAAATACCATACAGAGAGGTTACAATTACATGGGCAAGATAATGAGTACATTTCTTATCAAGCATTGTTGACTCCTCCTTTGTTTCTCCTTCCCATTCCTTCCCAATAGCCACCCCCACAACCGAGCCAAAGTTGTAAAGTTCGTTTTTCGACATAACGATTTGTACATCTCATTGTTGCAATGGGTCCACCTGTATCCTTATTTAAACGACTTGTTTTTTTCCCTTCCCCTCCACAAATTATACCGACATCAAATACAGTGAAAGCAGGGGTTATACTATGAGGGAGGGACATACAAAGCAACAAAGAAATCATCTTATAAATGCGTTAGAAACAATTGCATGAAAGAAAAACCATTTGAATACTTATCTTGGTGCTTGATAAAATCCTTTTTATTTATAGAGAACAATTAATGAATCTTCCCAAAAAAAGATTAGTATGCTCTGAGACATGGCAAATCTCTCATGTCTTCATTTGTTCCTGTTTTGATCCCTCGTCAATTTCATGGTCCTTAGAAGTATTGTACTTGATTATCTGAAAACACTTTCACTGCCTTATTTTCCATCCTGTAATACTTTTATAATATCAGGGCAAGGCTTTCTCTCTTTCCTTCTCCAAGCCTTTTATTAAAGTGCACATTAGGCAGCATATATTAGCCACACTATGGGAAGTTTTAACGAACATTCATTACTCTGCTTATTTCATTTTAATTTTTTCTTATCATTAAAGGTGTGCAACATTCTATACTGTTTATTTATTACGTTCCTTTATCTCCTTAAATAGTAATTTTCATGAGGGCAAAGTAGTATTTTATTGTATTTGTTTTGATATTTTGTGTCCACGTCTGTATTTGCTGTCCTCAAGAGAGACCCTGGTAGAGATACAACACCCAGCAGAGTTATTGACTCACATATCACATGAGCAAATCAGTCTACTTGATATTTGATTATTTTTATATTTGATATTTTTCCTCCTTTGTCTTTCTTCTTTGGACTTTAGACTAGTTTAGGGTCTTTCAGTGTTCCTTTTCTTCTTTCCTTTTTTAAAGTCTTTAAAAAAATGTCTAGCTTATTCTTTCCATTCTGTCTTTTCTTTATGAACATGTTCAGATTTGCTTTTACATATTTTCTTTACAATATTCCTCGAAAGACCTCCTTTTCCAATTTTGAGGCAGTATTTTGTCTCATCTCTATTAGAAACTGATAATGCTGATATTTTTATCTTCTGTATTACTTCATTGAATTTATTTTAGGTGTTCTGCTGAGTTTAAAAATGGAAAGGATATCACAGACTTCAGTCTTTTGAACACTTGAATTGAGCAGTATCTCTGTGGATTTTGAGAACCCTAGTGTCAGTATTTTTAGGTCTTTTGGATATGTCACTTTCTTCAAAGAACATCTTTTTAAGTATCCTGCTTGGTTATCAGAAATCTGTCAGGCACTGGATATATGAAATCTCAACATTCAATATACCTCCTAATGATTTCTGTCCAGGACTGAAATTTCCAGCATTTCTTATGAAGTTTTCTCTCAGCCTAGGGCCTCTCTCTGTGTGTTGCCCTTACAGAGAATACGTCTCTCCCCATATTCCAGGTGCTATTACATCTAGGTATCTAAATATAATTCATATTTTAACTTATTCTTGTGTTTTATGCCAAGAAGACTTTTTATTTCAGTCTGCCAATTAAAAAATTGATTCTTTGCTGCTTAGAAAGTCAATCACACAAATCTATTTCCTTTCCATATCTGAAATATGGTTTCTATGTATTCAATTTCATTTATCTTGTGTTTGGGGGCAGATATATGTGTGTGTATATTTTACAATTCTTCTTAGAGATTTCATGGGATCAAAATTATATATATATATATATATATATATGATTTTTATATAATACATTTCCCCTTATTCATGATATGTTTAGCATTTTTTATATTTAGAAAAATATATTCTGTTTGCTGAACAAAATATATTATTAATGATAACAAACTTAGGACTAACAGTACTATTTAGCACCTAAATATAATATATAATAACTTATTATTCTTCAGTTCAAACTTACTAGATAACCAAAGTAAGTGATAACATCTTTCATATTTGAAAGTTTAAGGAACTCACATCCAGCAACAAGGCTGTAGGGAATAGTTATTAAAGTTTAGAATAATTTATAACTTTTTAAATATAATAAATATACTACCATGTTGTAAAATCAAAATATTGAATGTATTTTTTTCCTATTCAGGAACCCATTTTGAAAAAAATGTATTTCCCTTCCTAAAAGGATTATCCTAGGTAAAATTGCTTGTTAAAACAATATTCAATATTCTTAATTTTATATAGATTTTTACCTATTACTTACCCATATAGAGAAAGTCCCTATTTCAGAACACTAAGATCCTTCTTGGACAAGATTTATTTTTCCTAATTAAATAGTGTGAAGCTGCATAAAATTCTAACCTTTAGAGGTTTCTAAATTAATAGCTTTAGTAAGAGATATTAAAAACTGTTCCTGAAATGTGAAAACGCTCATGGAGGTGTTTGCTCAAAGTCTAATATCATTCTTCCAAGAAAGCTAATTTAGTAGAATACAGAAAGACACTAGGCTCTTAGATTGTATTTCATTTTCTCACATAATTCTATTATAATCTTTGATATCATCCTATCACCAAACATATATTTGTATATATGTGTTTGTCTTCTTTCTAAATATCTCACATTATCTTTTATGAGAATATAACTGAAAAATGTTTTAATAGAGAGCTCATTTCTCCCATTTGCTCTTTCAGCAACTAGTCTTTTCTGTAACATTAGTATCTGATGAATGATGTTATCCAAATTAATCATCTAACAATAGTCGAAGAAGCTTAGAGTTTAAACTTCTGAATGCATAGTCTTGAATTTGTTGTAAAGTAGCATAATAGATGTTTGATAAATTTTCCGATTAAACTATGACATATAATAGAAGAATCCAAATTATTTTTAATTCTTGATGTAGCGTTGTGAATAAAAGTAATTTTGATGAGAAGATAAAATTAAGTGGCATTAATTTAAAATGATACATCAAACATTGTCAGTACAATATGGCCAAAGCATTAGCAACAACCAGTAGAAAGCACAAGAGAAAAATAGTACTTATGAAAGCTCTATAAAAGGCAGTGAATCGGACTGGGAAGTTGGCTCAGTGATAGAGTGCTTGCCTCACGTGTACAAGGCCCTGGGTTCGATTCCTCAGCACCACAAAAGCAGAAAAAGCCCAGAAGTGGTGCTGTGGCTCAAGTGGTAGAGTGCTAGCCATGAGCTGGAGAGCTGAAGGACAGTGACCAGGCCCAGAATTCAGCCCCCACAACTGACAAAAGATAAAACAAAACAAAGGCAGTGAATCTACCAAGAATACTAACACCAGAGAATTAAAGATTCTTACTACATTGGTGTAAAATTAAATAGTATCTCATAAGTAGAAAATACCCAAGTTGTGTTAGTTATTTGCATCTAAAACAATATGTAAAACACCATTAAAAATAAGGGGAGGGCAGAAATGGTGAGACAAAAGGGTGAAGAATGCTGCAATGATACTAGACACAATGTTGAAAATGAAGTATACAACTTGTGGGTGCGAATGGGAGGAATAATCATGAGAGAGTGAGGAAAGGGGTGTCATTGTCCAAAATGAGTATTTACTCATCATGTGACTTTTGTAACTTTAACCCCTTAGTACATCACCTTTACAATAAAATAAAAATCAGACTTTGAAAGCTGGGGACCAGTGGCTCATGCCTGCAATCCTAGCTACTCAGGAGGCTGAAATCTGAGGATCACAGTACAAAGCCAGCCCAACCAGGAAAGGCTGTGAAACTCTTATCTCCAACAAACCACCAGAAAACCGAAAAGTGGTGCTGTGGCTCAAATGGTAGAGCGCTAGCCTTGAGCTGAAGAGCTGAGGGACAGTGCCCAGGCCCAGAGTCCAAGCCCTGTGACCAACTAAAAAAGAAAAAAAATCAGACCTTGAAAAATATTGTGAACTAGGATTCCATTTAAGAGCCAAACAGAAAATCTGATGATAACAAATTTAAAGTAAGGGCGAGATGAAATATGTATAACCCATACATAAGCATAGTGGAGAGGAGTTGACCTGAAAGAACCAGATTTGTGTACACAATGTATTGCCCTCAAAAATCACAAATTTTAACTCACTAGTCTAATTTTATAATAATGAAGATAAAATAATTTATGAAAAAAATATATGCAAACATATGTTCTATATTAATTCTCCATGGCTCATATATGAAGTTAAAAACACAGATGAGTACCTGGAAAATAAGTTAATTTTAGTGAGTACCCTTCATTTATCTCTCACAGGCTAACCTAAAACAGTACAGTTTTAATTATATTCCACAAATTTTAATTTGGTGAAATAACAAGATTAGAGAAATTTTGAAAGAACAAAATTTTCCACTAGGGTCATGGATTGCTAATCACTGTCACATTTGCTTTGTCTTTCTGCTTTATAAGCATATAGTGTGAATAATTTTATGTGTTTCAAGTCTATTATGTATATTTTTCTATTGAATCATTTAAATGTTACTTCACACCTGTCAGAAAAATAATCCAAAACTTTTACAGCATCAAAAGGGAGTATAATATAATATTATACTGTGTATTCCTTTAGTTCAGTACTAGGATGACTTATTCTGCTTGTGGCTACTTTTAGTTCTCTAGGAGCTTTATAAAATATATGAATATATTGAAAAACATGAATATATGGAAATGTTTGAACAGGGTTGGAAGGTATGGCTAATGGTGATGGAAGGTAAGTGATTAATCTCTGCCATAGGTAACCTCTAAACTGGCCCCAAATAATTCAATAGAATATCGCAATAGACACTTCTCTAATTTGAGGAGGGGAAAGGAACAAACAAAATGCTTATATAAGGATAAAAGTTTGACTGTTGTAACAATGAGATGTACAAAACACTATGTTGAAAATGAACTTTACATCTTCAGTGAGGGGTGGAGGTAGTGGTGAAGTGGGAGGGAAGGGATGGTAGGGGAATAGAAACAAGGAGGCAACAATGCTCCATAGGATATTACTCATTACCTTGCTCATGTAACTGTCACTCCTTTGTACAGCATTTTGTTAAAAATGTACAAAAAAAGAGAAGAAATGATAAGATCTTACTCTCCATATGGGGGTCACAAAGTCCAAGGCCGCTGTCTCTCAGTATTTTACTCCTTTACTTTGAGTGAAACAGACTGCCATGTTTTTATGAGTTTTGAAAAAAATATCAACAAAAATGCCCATGTAACATGGAACACATGCCTTCCCTTGTTAACAGCCAGGAAGGAACTGAACCCTGCAAGGAATAATGAAAGTGAGGCTGGGAACTGACTCTGCCCAAATCTAACCTGGAAACTTACAGCTACTGCATAAGAGACTTGTGGGTAATCACAGTCTCCAGATATTGGACCTTTGAAATGCTGAGAACATCAACGTTTGTGGTATAAGCTATTAAGTGGTATGGACAACAAATACAAGTTTTGTTATCAGTAGTGACAAATGAGATATTTTCTATATTTTATTATCTTTAAACAGTTGTACAAAGAAGCGTCCATTTAACAAAGCAATTGATGAATACAATGTATTTTGATCTGTGTCTCCCTTTCAGTATTGTTATACCCCCTTCCACCTACCCCTTCCCTTACTTTTCTTAATTTTGTAATATACACAAAAAATTGACTGAGTTCTCTCCCACTTCTCTTCCTCATTCAACTACGTTTCTCCCGTGGCCTCTTCATCTGCCCTATTTTACCAGTTTTCTGGTGCATATTTTGTTGAGCTTTGCTTTTGTCTTTCTAAGGAATTACATTGAATTATTCTTTTAACATATACATAAAGATGTAGTAATGGCTATGGAGCCTGGGCAGTGGGTACACAAAGGACAAAGCCATCTTAAATGAACCACTTGAGGAAATTTGGATAATACCAAGTAGAAAGGAGGAGTATGTTATTGAAAACCAGGAACAAGACTATTCTTTTTAATAAGAGAAAATATGTCAATGCTAACACTTGCACAAATGGTAATGAGAGAAATGTGTCTAATACCCTGATTGATTTAGTTATATAAATTGTCAATGAAAGTGTACAAAGCTCTTTATGGCTCTATCTTGCTGCAGTGTGAAAGAGTAGAAAGGACATTGTAGGAAGAATTTTTAAATTAAGGGATGGATTTGAAAATTTTAAGCCTTTCCAAATTACCAAGCACACTGAAATTAGGACACAGCTTCCAAGAAAATATCTAATTCAGAAATTTACCAGTTAAATATGGTTTAAAAGAGATGCAAAGGTGTGAAGTTAGATCCTTTTTGTTTGGCTTCAGGGAAATCAAAGATGGATCCCCAAAGCAACATTCACTCACACAAAGAACCTTTTCTATGATTAAAGACTGTTCCACAGTTCCTCTCAATCATACTGTAAGACCTTCGGGAAGTTTAATAGCGTATCACAAAGAGATTTGTAGGTATGCCTTTTGCTTAAAGTTGTGAGACTTACAGAAGTTTTTATAGATATCTTAAAAAAATAATATTTGCAGAAATCCTACCAGGTTGGTGCAAAAGAATAAGAGTCCATACAAAATGAAAGACGTGTCACATCAGCAAAAGTTTTCCTGTGAAGACAGTCAACTTCAAACATACCCTGTCTTCCTGAGAAAAGAGGAATGCATCAGAGCACAGAATCAAGAAGTTGATGCAAAGTAAAGCATGGGTAAGAATTCCTCAGGGTTGAAGAAATCAAAGAGATCCTAGTATTTTCCTAGTGACTTATTAGCCTCATTTGTGCTTCTCATTTCCCACTTGAATAGGACAATCCTTAGCTACATTATCCCCCCAGTCTTATGCGGGATGTATAGGAATAGCTACTTCAATTCTTTAATTCTGTAATTCTACAGATCCAGAGATTTGTCAAAGGTGGTGGTGTGTTGAGGGAACTATATCGAAAGGCCACCATCCCCACTAGACTTAGTTGAAGATATAAGACTGCAGACTTTGAACAAATGCTTGAATAGAATATATTTTTGATACTTTTGACCAAAATGAGAATATTTTCCATTGTGGAAGAATGTTTACATTTGAGACGAGAGAAAAAAATATGCTATGATGAAGCTAAAATTAACCCCAATGATGATTCCCTCTTGGTCTTTATGATTTTGGTGTTCCTTTCATTTTGAATGTGAGTTGGACTTGAGGCCCATATCTGAAATTTATAGAGTATGGCAAAAAACCTTGGTACCACAGAAGGTACCACATTAAGCCAAATCAGATTCTTGATTCAGATTAACTATGAGTTAATTGAATGATTATGTTTTTGAGTACAAGAGACGGAATGTAGGGTTTTACACTCATAAGTCTGAGCTTGCTTTTTTGACCAAAGAGCAATCCATCAGAAAAATGACATTACCCAGTTCATAAGGAAATGACAAGACTTGAAGAAAAAAATCATATTAAGTGAATTATAAGCCAAATCCAAAGAATCCCATGTTTTCCCTCATTTGTAATAATTAGTGTATGTCTAGGATATTCCTAGCAGATGAGCAGAATAGCTAAATAGCTATATATATATATGATCATATAAAATGATGCTAAGTGAAATGAATTCCAAAACATGGAAACATGAGGTTTTCTTTGTTGTTTTTGTTTGTAATGTAGTATGTGATATTTTTTCTTTCATGTTTTCTCCTCTATGGTTTATCCCCTGTTGTCACTGTATTTGATTTTGATACCCTGGGTGTTTTATATGTTTGTCTGAATTAGGGAAGGGAAGGGAAACAACAAAATTGTGAGACAAAGGCCATAGGGTGAACCAATGCAACGGCGATACTCACATGACAATATGTTGGAAATGAACTGTACAACTTGAGGGGGTGGGTTGGGGAGACGGAAAGAGGGAACAATGAGGAAGGGGTAACAAGTTCTACAAGTAATGTATTCACTGCATTCTATATGTAGCGGTAACCCCCTCTGAACATTGCCTTGGCAATAAAATTAAATTAAAAAAAAAAAAAAAAAACAAGCTACGGGGCTGGGAAGGTGGCTCAGTGGTAGAGCGCTTGCCTTGCATGCCTGAGGCCCTGGGTTTGTTCCTCAGCACCACATAAGCAAAAAGAAAAAAGCCGGAAGTGGCGCTGTGGCTCAAGTGGTAGAATGCTAGCCTTGAGCTGAAGAGCTGAGGGACAGCGCCCAGACCCAGAGTTCAGGCCCACGACTGGACGCAAAAAAAACCCAAAAACAAAAAAAACAAGCTACCATGGCTCCAGGCAAACAAGCTACCATGGCTCAAGGCCTGCTCTTTGCTTTTTAATTAACAGCATGTTAAGGACATTTTTAAGCCTGGGAATCTTGAAAACATGTTCTACTGGATCTTAGTCTCCTGAGTATCTTGGTGCTAGCATGCTAGTGCTTTTAAAGAAAATTTGGTCTTCACTTAGTAGTGAAGACATGAATATACAATATATAATTTGCTGACAGAAAAGATAGTTCTCTAAAACAATAAAGAAACATACTCACTACCTGATTTATGTTAACTGTAACCCCTCTGTACATCACATTTACAATAACAATACATTAAAAATTAGTCCTTTAGTAGGAACAGAAACTAGCAGAAAAGATTTTAAACATGTTTTAGGTGGGAAATGCAAAGCTCAAGTATCTACAAAATGTCAACAAATTAAAGTTCACCATTATGCAAGTATTGGAAATTTAAAAAAAAATTGTCTGTTGGTTGTGGGGCTTGAACTTTGGCCCAGGACACTGTCCCTCAGTTCTTTAGCTCAAGGCTAGCACTTTACCACTTGAGCCACAGTGCTACTTCTGGTTTTCTGAGTGATCAATTGGATTTAAAAGTCTTGAGGACTTTCCTGCCCAGGATGACTTTGAACCATGGTCCTTAGATCTCAGTCTTTTAAGTAGCTAGGATTATAGGCATGAGCTATGGGTGCCTAGTTGTATTGGGAATTTTTACTAATCAGTCTAATGTTTCTTCCTAATAACTTAAATCATATTTAAAAATGAAGATAAAGTAAATTTCTAGAACTTGAAACTGTTTTTTAGCATGTTCTTTCTAGAAAGTAGGCAACATAGTCTAGCATCTAAACTGGGATGTAAGTAACTATACTCAAAGTGAAAGCTAAAATGCAAATCTGCAAAGGATTGTATCTTAGAATTGGGAAAAAGAGTTCTTTAATAATATGTATGCAGAAAGAAGTAAATATTGTATCATTTATATCATTTGATTATATGAAAAGGCTTTAAAATAAAAAGAAAATATGTGTTTCCTTGGCTGAAATGGGAAAAATGAAGCTCAGAGGCAAAATATTATGTAACAGAGTTATGTTTTGATGATTAAGTAGTCTGAAATGTGCTTCAAGCATTTTAAAAAGTGATGCTTTCTACAACAGAAAGCAATCATTTACTTACTCGGTAAATTAGCAAAGATTATATGATTTTATGCTTCATTTCCTATTTCAAGATTATGCACAGGTCTATATCAATAACTGTAATATAGATTTGTTTACTTGATATTTTTATACGATAAGCCAACAGGTCATTATATTTCCTTTTAGGATATCAGAATACCACTGGAAAATTAAATTAAGGTTTTATACTATAAATTTATCTTCAGAAAAAAAATCAAATGCTTTCTTATTGCAGTAATAAAGATGGCTTATTTTCCTGATCTAGTTATTTAATTTTATTATGTAGAAAATCTTACTGACATATACATAATATATAGATAAAATACTAAAATACTAATTTTAAAATATTTACTGTTTTGTTTAGTAGAGTTTCCATGTGGTCTTGTCTCTTGTGATAAAGTAATTATATTGATTTTCTAATGTCTGTATGTTTTTCTACTAGTAATACATTTATTTCTCTAGAAAATGAATATTAAATTGTGATTTGATAATCGCAATGACAATAACTATCATTGGATAAGTCTTAGTGTTTTTATTTTTTCATGAAATTTGTATTTTATAATCATTGTTTTTTTTATTCATTTGTATTTCTTTTAAAATTAAGAAAGCTATTGTACTTTTTAATTTAAAAATAGATAATTTAATACAATAAATACTGAACTCCTTAAATCTTGTATATCATACATATGTAAATGTTTTCCATTGATATGAATAATTTTATGATTTTAGAGCATATTCTTTGTTTTATTCTGCTACAATATTACTTAAAATATTTTATATTATTAAGATTGATTTTCCATTTCATTCTTCTTTGAAAACATAACTTTAAATAATTTTATTTCTATTAACTAGTGTAATCAGTGTGTAACCCTCTTCACATATCATTTCAAAAACATCTACATATAGCTCTCCATTTATATTTCTATCTTATGAACCATTTATACATTTTCCTTCTTTATGCAGAACATGCCATGCTCTTTCAAATCTTTATTTTTAAGAACTATTACATAATTTGACAAAATTCTAGGCCTTAACATTTTTAAGTTTAATTTTAATATCAAGGTGATGTACAGAGGGGTTGCAGTTGCACAATAAGGTAATATATTTATCTTTTATATAATATATCTTTTCAAACATTGTTACCTTCCCTCGTTCATCTCCCATTTTGCCTCCTCCCAATTCCCTTTCCCCCAAATTGTAAAGTTCATATACAACATGTTGTCCTGTGAGTATTGTTGTTATATTGGTTTATTCTTTGTCCTTTGTCTCAACATTTTGTTGTTCCCCTTCCCTTCCCTAATTCAGATTAACCTATATATAATGCCCAGGGTAGTAAAATCAAACACAGTGACAACACAGGATAAACCATAGGAAAAAGATCAAAAGAAAAAAGAAATAACTTCAGATAGTACATTAGAAACAACAATATCAAAGGAAACCTCTTATTTCCATATCTTGGAGTTCATTTCACCTATTATCATCTTATATGACATAGCTATTGAACTATTGTGAGCCTCTGCTAGGAGTATCCTAGACATAAACTGATATTACCAATGAGGAAAACTGTGGAGCCTATGTTTCTTTGGGTCTTGTTTACTTCACTTAATATGATCATTTCCAAGTCTTTCCATTTCCTTATGAATGTCATTCTTTCTGATGAAAGCATACAATCCCATTGTGTATACATATGCAACATTTTCTTAATCCATTCATGTACTGAGGGTCATCTGGGTTGATTCCTTATCTTAGCTATGGTAAATATTGATTCAATGAGCATGGTTGTGCTGATAGCTTTATTATGGCCTTGATTGTGGTCACTGGGGTGGGTATATGCTCAGGAGTGGGATTGCTGGGCCACAGGGGAGCTTTTAAGGAACCTCCATACTGCTTTCCAGAGTGGTTGAACAAGTTTATACTTCCACCAACAATATAGTAGCATTCTCTTATGGCCACATCCCTGCCAGTATCTGTTGTTATTAGATTTCATAATTTTGGCCATTTTAACTGAGGTAAGGTGGAATCTCAATGTGGTTTTGATTTGCTTTTCATTTATGGCCAGAGAAGTTGGGCATTTCTTCACGTGTCTATTGGCCATTCTTATACCCTCTTCAGAGAAGTTGCTCTTTATGCCTTTAGCCCACTTGCTAATGGGGTGGTTGTTTCTTTGAGAATTTATTTTTAGTGGATTCAGTTTTTGAGTTCTAAGTATGTTAGATGTGAGGCCCTTGTCTATTGTATGGCTAATGAGGATCTTTTCCCAATATATGGGCTTTCTATTTATCTTGCTAGCTATGTCCTTTGCCATGAAGAAGCTCTACAATTTAATGCAATCTCATTTATCCAACCTTTCTTTGATTTGTTGTGTTTCTGGGTCTTTTTAAAATTAATTTTTTAGTGTGAAAATACTGTACAAAGGGGTTAGAGTTACATGAACAAGGTAACGAGTACATTTCTTATTCAGCATTGTTGCCTCCTCCTTACCATCCCTTCCTTCCCACCTCCTCAGCCACACCCCCTTACCCTCAAACCCTGCCTAAATTATAAAATTTATTTTTCCACCTAGTGTCTTCTATATCTCATTGTTGCAATGAGATAAATAAGTGGGCTAAAGACTTAAAGAGAAACTTCTCTGAAGAGGAAATAAGAATGCCCAATAGACACATGAAGAAATGCTCAACCTCTTTAGCCATAAAAGAAATGCAAATTGAAACAACATTGAGATTCCACCTCACCCCAGTTAGAATGGCTATAATCAAGAACTCTAATAACATCAGATGGTGCAGAGGATGTGGCCAGAAGGGAACCCTACTTCATTGTTGGTGGGAGTGTAAACTTGGTCAACCACTTTGAAAAGTAGTATGGAGGTTCCTCAAAAGACTCCACATAGAGCTCCCTTATGACCCAGAAATTCCACTTTGGGGCATTTACCTGCATGATCACAAACAAGACCATACTAAAGCTACCAGCACAACTATGTTTATTGCAGCATTATTTACTATACCTAAGATATGGAACCAACCCAGATGCCCCTCAGTAGATAAATGGATCAAGAAAATGTGGTGTATATATACACAATGGAATTCTATGCCTCCATCAGAAAGAATGACATTGCCCCATTTGTTAGGAAATGGAAAGGCTTGGAAAAATTATACTAAGTGAAGTAAGCCAGGCCCAAAGAAACATAGGTCCCATGGTTTCCCTTATTTGCAATAACTAGTATATGTCTGGGACAAGCAGAAAAGATCAGATAAGGTGATGTTAAGCAAAATGAACCCCAAGATAGGGATACATGTGGGGTTGTTTCCTTGCTATTTTTTCTAACGTATTTGTAAGTTACCCTATGATTTTTTTTGTTGCTTTGTATGTCCCTCCCCAATGGTATAACCCCTGTTTTCACTGTATTTGATGTTGGTATAATTTGTGGAGGGGAATCGAAAAAACGAGTTGTCTAAATAGAGATACAGTTCTGGGTCTTTATTAAGAAAGTTTTACCCTGTGCAAAGGAAACCACCCATTTCTCCTATTCCTTCCTGTAATGTTTTCAGGGTATCTGTTTTTACCTTAAGGTCTTTGATTAATTTGCAATTGATTCTGGTGAAAGGAGATATATAATTCTAGTTTTCTATACATATTTAGCCATTTTTGCCAGCATCATTTGTTGAAGAATCTCTCTTTCTTCCATCGTATTTTTTTGGCTTTCTTAGCAAAGATTAGTTGGGCATAGTTCTGCAGTTTCATTTCTTGTCTTCAGTTCTATTCCATTGATCCTCAGGTCTGTTCTTGTACCAGTACCAAGCTGTTTTTATTACTATGGCTTTATAATAGAGTTTGAAGTTTGGTATTGATATTCCTCCAGCACTGTTCTTCCTTCTAAGGATTGATTTTGCTATTCAGGTCTTTTATTATTCCACATGAATTTTTGGATTGCTTCTTCTGTTTCATTAGAGAACGCTATTGGGATATTGATGGGTAATTCATTGGATTTTTAGATGGTTTTGGGCAGTATTGTCTTTTTTATGATGTTAATCCTCCTCATAAAGAAGCATTGGAGGTTTTTCTACTTCCTTACATCTGCTTTAATTTCCTTTTTCAGATTTTTAAAGTTTTCATCATAGAAGTCCTTCACTTCTTTGGCTAAGTTAATTCCTAGGTATCCTATTTTTTGATGCTATTATAAAATGCATTGCTTTTCTGATTTCAGTCTTGCTCTTCTAATCATTGGCCATTTCCTTTTGTGGATTAATTTTATGCCTTGATGCTTTGCCAAAGTTTTTGATGAGCTAGAGTAACTTGGGAGTAGAGTCTACGGGTTCCCTAAATACAGGATCGTGCCATCTGCAAATAGGGAGAGTTTTACATCATCTTTTACTATTTGGATCCCCTTTATGTTTGTCTCTTTAGGCCTTAATATTTTAGATTATTATTCTTTTACTAAAAGTTATGTATATAAATACATTTGTATAAACATATATATAGAGAGATGTCTATAAGAATGTGGAGATTTCTGCAGTAAACTTAGATTTTCATGGCTTCTACACATTGAATAATTTGTGGTTATATCAGTTTGGCTCAAGAATACAGAATTTTAGATAAATGGTGTTAAAAATATTAACTGAACTTTAATTTGAAAACCAGTTTCATCAGGAAAAAAGTATAGCTGTATTTCATGTTATTAAAATACCTGATGGGATGAGAAATGCACTCATTATCTTGCCCATGTAATTGTAACCCCTCTGTACAGTATTTTCACAATTAAAAAAACACCTGATGGTAAAGTATTCATTGTGATTTTCAAATTTAGTAGACAACAAAAATACTATAGATTTAAAAATAATATGCATGTGAGAAAATATAAGAATACATGAGTTAGGAGAATGGTTTGTTTTCAGTTTATATGTAACTAGACTTATGCAATATATTTTAAAGACTGAACATATATCAGGCCTCTCTAACCTAAATATTATTTTATGAACCATTATGCATGGTTCATAGTAGTTAGGAAATTGTAGCTATTGCTGTTACAGATTATATAAATGTGCAGCTAACGAGAGAAAAGCTTAGCACATGAGGCCATGAGCATTTAATCAAGAAGAGCGAGTACAAGACTAAAAGCCTCTTTGACAGTCCGTTCACCTGAATTCTAAACGCAATTAATGATGAAAAATGAACTGCTTATTTTAAAATATCATCAACATAATGTATTTTTATTCATGCACTGTTCTCTTTTCAAGCTTCTTTCATCATTGATTAAACCTCTGAATTCTTGGGATTAAGTATAAATGAAAAGAATTGTCAAGATAATACATATGGTCAAGGGATTATTAAAATATTGGCACATTATTAAACATGTCAGAGCTCATTTTGTCCCAAATCTCAGGAGTTTCACTGTCTGCAGTAGTGGAGGGAATCGGTTACTATGGAATGACACCCATCTCTTAGCAACTAATTGAAATAATCCTGTGCTGGGAACTGAACCAAACTGACTAAGCTTAGACACAGAAAGAAAATCCCTGTGAGTGACTCTTTTTTCATGCTCTCTTATATATGGCATCAGTTCTTTTTCATGTAATTGTCTATGCTTCAACTTGGGTAATTTCTATTTTTAAGACGAAACACATAATTAACAATAATCTTTATTTTATGGAATGAGTTTGAAAAGGGAGCTAACATATTTCTTTCTACCCAATAAGTCATGGCTATCAACAACATCAGGCTTGACTTAGCATCTAAAGCAGGTCCCCTCCCCTGGGTGCTGGTGGCTCATGCCTGTAATCTAGCTACTCAGGAGGTTGAGAATTGAAGGACCACAGTTCAAGACAGCATGAGATTCATTGAATCTGTGAGACTCTGATTTCCAATGAACCACCAGAAAACCAGAAGTGATGCTGTGGCTCCAAGTGGTAGAGCGCTAGCTTTGAGCAGGAAAGCGTAGGGACAGTGCTCTGTCCCTGAGTTCAAGCTCCATGAGTCAGGGTGGACCAGGTTTACATCTATGTCATATTTTCTTGCATGGTTAATTGATTTTAACCCCTCGCCTCCATTCTGTATGTGTAGATTCTCTGTAAGTGTTCCACATTTGCTGGTATCAAATAGACATTTACATTATGATAAAATGTGTGAAAGGTGATACTGGAAATGTTGAAAGAAAGCAAATTATAATATGTTGTTATGGAGCTGGGTTAGTTATAGTTGATGTGGCAAGATGGATTGCATTCACGGGAGTAGATGAAATCAAGGAAAACTCTGCAACAATCTGGTTGTTTAATTGATGAAGTCTCATTATTAGTAAACTGTAAGTGAGGAATGGACAAGTTGGTATGCTTTATTAGTTTCGAATAGTATGGAGTGAATACACGTTATAAAGACAATGATACTGGATGGATATTATTAAGCATTAGCATCTTGGAAAATAAAAGATTACAGGCAGTCAAAAATTATTAATACTTGAGGTAAATGTGAGCGATCCATCCTGGTAAATTAGAAAGAGGCTTTCAACTCTTGCAATAGGAGGGCATTCAGAAATAAAGACTAGTTGCTGGATTTAATAACAGGTGATAAGACTGCCACTGTTGAATGATAATTCAATGTACAACTGCTTAAAAATAATACAAAATATAACTTAGGACTAACTGACATAAGCGGGGCACTGGTGGCTAACACCTGTAATCCTAGCTACTCAGGAGGCTGAGATCTGAGGATCAGGATTCAAAGACAGCTCAGGCAGGAAAGTCTGTGATACTCCAGTAAACTACCAGAAAACCGGAGGTGGTGCTGTGCCCAAGCCCAGAGTTCAAGGCCCATGACCAACAAAAAAAAATAGCTGACATATGTTAAATATGTAATCACTCAAGTCTCTTACCTTTGGTTGTATGGGAGAAAATGAGTCTACCAATTGCTATGAGAAATATCATCAACATTGCCCTTAATTCTCATCCTGGAGAAAGATTTTAACTCCTTCCTATAGGAGTTAATGCCTTGAAGCATTGGGTAAGCCTTTCACCAGCAAGGTGTCATCAACATAGTCCTATGATTTCCCCTTCTATCACTAAACCAGAACTATAGCAAATTCACAGCATCTCTGATCCAAGATCCTGCTGCCCATTTTTCCTCCTGATAAGGAAATAAATGGATTCTACTTCAAAAGAACTGAGGGTTTTTAATAAGAAAATAGATGAATAGATTCCAAAGATGCTTGAATAAAGGGATATGGAGTTTTGATGTGGAGTATTTATTGATTTTGGAGCATTTAATCAAAATACAATTTAAGTATCCAAGTAAGAACTTCAGGAAAGGATGAAACTGTCAGAATGGCTTCTAAAATTTGTACATATATATATAGAGAGAAAATATATATTGGAATACACACATACACACACACACACACACACACACACACATATATATATATATATATATATATATGAATATCAACATTATGAGAACCATCAGCACTGAGTAGTTGTTCTCATATGTGAGGGCTGAGACAGAAGACACTATCATATATCCAGCCTTACTATTTAGAATGGAGATGAAAAGACTCTAAATGGCTAGAAAAAGTTGTGTGGGAAAAGGACTATACATGTTTGAAATGTATTAAGTAGAATTTTCTACAAC
Source organism: Dipodomys ordii (assembly GCF_000151885.1). NCBI lineage: Eukaryota > Metazoa > Chordata > Mammalia > Rodentia > Heteromyidae > Dipodomys > Dipodomys ordii. The sequence goes on from NW_012267224.1 coordinate 22,516,674, forward strand.
ATTCACCAATGTTATTATTTCCAGGCACTTCACTTTGTTTAATAGGTCTTTTTCATCTAATATATGCTTCTGAACATAAAACCTACTTGATCAAAGTAGTCATCTATTATATTCCATGAAATTTTTGCACACAATCATCTTCACCCTTTCACATCTGTTTATATTTCAATCATTACCAATAAAATATTGCTTTTTTCTCCTTTGAACCTGAAAAATCCTTACTAAGTAAACAATACAATAACGAAAAGACAAAATGGAAGTAAATGTCATAGTGAATAAATGATGATTGGCTACCAAATGTCAAAGCAGCCATCTGGGCATAGCTTGCACAATCACTCAAATCAATTTACCATTTCTTCACTAAAAAGTCTAAATAGAAATCTGTGTGACAAAAAATGTATGCTGAAATTGTATACATAAGATTCCTTTTGGTGCTTTAAATTGGCACATGTACTGCTTTGATGATGTTCACCAAATAATCTCTCTCTCTATATATATATATGTATGTATATACATATATATGTATGTGTATACTGTATTTTTGTGTATGTGGATACATGCAAATGTGTTATCTATATGTGTACATATATACAGACACATACATATGTATATATGCATATATGTATAAATGCATGCATCCACTGTACAGGTAGCCTCAGGCATAAAATACTGAAGGTAGCATCAAAATGAGATAGTACTGTATCCATGTGATGAGATGGTGTATATAATATTTATTTCATATAGTTATTATATAAATTATATTTTACATCTTATAATAATGTATTTTATATAAATGTATGTTATACTTTATTATATAAAATTACAAGCGCATATATATAAATTAAGGCAAAATATAAATAAGAATTTCTGCTATTAGTTCTATTATCTCTGTCTAATATAATTTGCTCACAGCTTGATAGATAACTAAATTCTAAATGTGTACCAAAATGGAATAAAATCACATTGAACCTGGCTCACACTTGTAATCCTAGCTTCTCAGGAGGCTGAGATCTAAGTACTACAGTCTGAAGCCAGAAAAGGCAGGAAAGTCCATGAGACTTATCTTCAATAAGCTACTCAAATGCTAGAAGTAGTGCTATGGCTCAAGCAGTAGAGCAATAGCTTTGAGCAAAAGAAGCTCAAAGATAATGCCTAAGCCCTGAGTTCAGTCCCTAAAACCAGCACACACACACGCACACACACACACACACAAACACACACACACACGCAATTACAATGAACACATGGTTATTGCCTGAAAGAAATTAATAGTCATGTCTAACATATACAAAACTCACTAATCTAAAGTTTATTTAAGAAGAAAATTAAATTACATGGCAACATGTTTCTCAAACACATGTGAATTTTGGCTCAATAGCTAGCATATAACAAATTTTATTTTTATGTAAATATTATTTAGTGTGTTTCCCTGGAATGATAGATCCAATTATTGGGGGTAAGAAACTCAAATTAGTTGACAGAATTACTTCTGTATGACTATATGTTGGATAATTAGGTTCCTATAATCATATTGCAACCAAAAAATGATACGTCACACTGAGATGTTTATAAAGACCAGAGCTCTGATTTTGACAAAGTATAAGTGTATATATATGAGAGCTATGTTTAATTACGAAACCTTTTCCACTATTAAATATTTTCAATTTTGGTTTCATTAATATCAAATACATATTCATTTAAGGCAGTTGACATTGTCATTTTTCATGCAGATTTATTTTATTAATTGAAAGTTGGGAGAAATGAATCTTTGTATCTTACATAAAGAAAAAGATGTGTGGCTTAAATACTTTTTACATAAAGTATGACCAAACAGCACCATAACTCAAGTGACCTTATAATTTATAAGTACTGTTCTGTATCTCAAACTTTAGCATTTATTATCGATTGGCAAACTACTTAAAATGCAGGTTTCTAAGCATAGTCACAGAGACGCTGATACAGTAAGTCTGAGGCAGAGGCCTAGCATTTGCATTTTTAATAAGTTCTCTGGACATGTTGTTGGTGATTAGTAAATCTCATTTTGAGAAATGTTGCTTTGCAAAGCACTTAGTGTCAAGTAAGATAAAATTAATCTCTCATTATTAAGCTTTTAAAGAAATTTTTGCCAAATATGATAGAATTTTTCAAGTATACCTTACTTTGAGTGAAGTTAATCTAGAAGATCACAACATGGTACAGGTTTAAGTGTCTCTAAGTCTTACTGTGTTGTTTTTTGCCTTCCTCTCAGGCTTGCTGCCATATGAGGTATACAAAAATCACAGGTTTAAATCTACCAGGAAGGCAAGTTAGAGAACTTTTACTCCCAATGTACTACAAAACATGAATTTCTGTTTCTGGTTCATTAAATGCCTTTTTATAAACAATCATTCCCACCAAGAAATTCCCTGCTTAACTTGACTATCTCTAAGTAATTTTGGTGGTCTGCGGAGCTCTATCTCAGACTGCTATACTGAGACTGAGGCAATATACAGGTATGAGAAGGAATTATTTCTATGTTATCATTATTGAGAGGTCTTAAACTGTCTACATGCTGGAAATGAAATCCAGTAATATAAAAATGACAACGTGCATGCATATACAGAACATAAACCTTTCCTGGATTCTCAAGAATTTAGAATTCTGAGAATTGGGAATTCAGAAACTTGGAAACAAATTGGTTGTCTTGTTAACTCTGCCTGCAGATAATTTGTCAAACATCAATTGTTTATTAATATGTGCTTTTAAACCTGAAGGGTTAAGTCAATGGAATTTACTAATGAGTTAAGTCAATGGAATTTAGAAATGGATGTACCAACTGCCATGTTTGTCCACATGTTCAATTAAATGGAGATCAGAGCTCAATGAGATTTACTACTTAAAACCAAAAGTGGTATTGAATAATGACTTTTCAATGAGCTGATAAATTATTTAATCCAGACATAAAACTGAAATCATTTTATTGAGATTTTTCCCCATAAGTTTTTAAGGGCGTATCTTTTAATGTGACTTGAATTTTGAGGGTTCTATTTATTGATTGATTTATTTACAAGATGATTGGAGAGGGAGGGAGGAAAGAATGGATGGCTACAAAAATGGTGACTTTCAAAACATATTGACTGGAATAATCTGGTGTACTGTAGACAGTAAGGACATTTTCCAAAAACATGTTAGTAATAAACACTTTTTAATATAATTTCATTGTTACTATCAAGGTGTTGTACAGAGGGATTACCATATGATGTCAGGCAAATGAGTACAATCCTTTTTGGACAATGTCACCTCTTCTTCTATTTTCCCCCAGTTTCTCTCTTCTGTACTTGCCTATACGTTGCTTAGTTCATTTTCAACACAGTAGATATGGATAACATGATTGTTCACAGCTCCCTCCCTACATTTGTATGCCTCCCTCAACTCTGCTAAAAGGGAAAAAAAGCAAAACAACAACATCAATACCATCACTGCTGCTACCATCACTATCACAAACCACAACAACAAAGCCCATTTTTTGATTTCCTGGAATTTGGTTTTATAATGAATATTTTAAATGTTCAGAGGAGTTATGCCTTTGGGTTCCTCCCGTAACTTTATCCTCCTTTAGACTATTTGTTCCTAAATGCCTAAAGTCCTGTATAATTATCTTGAACAGTTTTATTTTGTGTCTATGTGATAAACACTTTTTATATAAGGCCCTATTAAGAATACTAATCATACTACTACAGTACTATGATATTTTTGCTCAAGGTTTTCAGAAAGATTATTTTGGAAGAAGTCGTTTTCAGATTTTCTGAGAATGGAGGAAATACAGAAACATGCAAAAATTGAGTCTGCATAAAGAATTTGGACGGTAGTTAAAACCTATCAAATTAATTTGAAGGCAAATGACACTCAATGCACCTCACATCTTTTTTTCTCTTTGAAAGAACGGCATAGATCCTACCAAAGATGCCTTTCTTTGTTCTTTTGGGTTTTTTGTTTGCTTGAAAACAAAAAGAAGTGATAGAATTTCTAACCTCTTGGGACATATTGGGATATTGAAACAGGTATTTTATCTTCAGTCCTAGAAAACATTCTTGTGTTCTTTACTTGTGTATAATTTAACTGGAAGCTAAAGTCATTATCTTCCTGAGTATCTCCTTCAGAAATGCAGCCTGAGAATACACATTGTCAGTATGCCATCCACTTGCCTACATCTGGATTCTCAAGCTTTGATCAAAGACATAAAATTCTATGTAGGAAACAGAAAAGACAGGAGATAAATGCAAACAATGGGAAGCTAGCAGCTGCCTTCTCCGCTGAGGAGTTACAGATGAAGGGGGATCTTAAACTGGCACCGAGGAGGGTGCAATGTTAGAGAAGTTGAGTGTTGACAGTAGATTTATCTTAACGTTTTCATTTTGTTTTCTAGAAGGAAAAAAAAAAGTAAGTCCCGAAATTGTATTTATAACTAAAGTATCAGAGATAATGCACTGCACTGGACAGGTTTGAAGATAATGTGAAACAGGATCAGAAAAACAAAAGTTCTTTTCTGATTCCAACTGATAGTGTGCAGCTCTTAATGAAACCAAGAAAAAAGGTTCAATTCAGATTCTGCTTGGTAAAACTCAATGACTCAAGAGACAGACTGAAGCAAGTGTTTTATTTAGTGGTCAGAGAATGGAGGTATAGGAGATTTGCTTACAAATAGTTTCTCAACTCCAGATAGTAGGTAAAAATAATGAATGCAAGTTAGACTAATAAAAGGAAAGAATATGAATGTCTTTTCTGAGTAAAGAAGGAGATCTCTGGGACTTTGTATTCTACGTCTTTTTGCTCCTTTATTGTCTATTATATCCAGTCATGTTAGCTCTAAAATGCCTTTAGATTTGAAGAGGAGATCTTGGTCAAGTTAACCTTGTATGGAAGTTTCTGCACAAACATTCTTTAAATGACACTCAAGTCTGCATGCAGAGTTGAATAGAATTTGACCCAAAGGTTGAGAGAACAAAGAAAACACACAGGGTGAAGGCAAAGAGACTGAGTCATTTCCTCCCTTCCCAGTCACCCCATCAGACATCTGCAGGTTCTAGAGAGAAGAGTCAGTGTTTTCAGTAAAAGTGACCTTCAAGTTCTGAAAAGTAGCCTAGGCAACCATTATAATCACAATCTACATGTCAGAACTAGTGAGAGATTAATAATATACTGTCCACATGTGCCAACTTCAAAGTTAGTGATTTTCAAGTCAACCAAGTGCAAGTGAAACCACAGGGCTTGTTTATGTTTTTATCTCAGAGAAAAATACTGTTAGTTATTATCCATCTTTGTGTATAAACAGTTTTAACATTAAAAAGGCAACAAATCTACTTTCATGTGTTGTCAAAGGATAACAGATAGTAGCATGAAAATGATCATGTTGAAATTTTAGTATTTCAGACACATCAATCCCTCTCATTCTTGTTTAAATATATTTTTATGCAAAAAGGAAAGTGAGAAAATGTTGACGGAATTTATTTCAGAAAGTTAGCAATGGCATATTTTTTCATAGTTTGTAAGATTCTACTGATTGTAAAAGTTTTCCAGCGTCATGGGATATACTTAACAAGAAGTGTTTGTTAGTATTACAGACTCTTGCCTCTGACCAGAATCTTCAGTGTAATATTGTAGGCAATATTTTATTATTGTAGGCAATTCCATGGCTTTCCCGGAAGGGCTCTCCAGGAAAACTGGTCTTTAGACACCAAATTTAGTTCATGCTTACTACAGTATCTGCAGGGAGTATGAATCACAGACTCAGTTTGCTGGAAGGCCAACTACGCTAATGAAGATTAATGTAGTACCAGTCCAGCTACTTCTCTTTTGAGGTCTCCTTCAACTGCACCTTTGCTAAGGCACTGAGCTTCACTCTGTCTGAGCATAACCTTGCACTAATCCTTCTCCTTCTCCTTTCTCAGTAATTTTCATGTCTGTAAAATGGAAGGATCCTTTGGTCAGATGTCCAGAGCAAGCGGTGAGAAGATACCTCTCACCTATCTTTTGTAGAGAGTAGTAGCCAAGCTTCTCTTCACCCCATGGAGGTTCATTGGAGTGATCAACTAGAAATAAAAAGGTAGACAACCTCATTGCATGCACTGAGACAATCCCAAGGTACAAAACACCCATCAGCATCATGAGTTAGAAGATTATATTCTTTTCCATGGGGGAGAGAGATGAGGGAAGAAGGAGGCTTGGATTGCGGGGAAATTCAGTGGTTTAGAGAAACATACCACAGCCTGGAACCTGGAACAAATCCCATTTGGGCCTACATAGTAAGCAATGGATTGCAAGTGATTATCTTTGAGAGATGGAATGGGACAGAAGTGGAAGATAAAGTGAGACAGAAATGTCTGACCTGAGTCGTTTCATTGTCTTGGCACACTCGAATCTCTATTACTGTGATGAGTGTAGTTCATGAAAATTCAAGGAAGGGGTCAGAGGTTTGTTATCTTTTTTGGTGATTTGAGACGTAGAAGCAGACAATGAAATTTGAGAGTAAGCCTCTTCCAGCAGCTTTCATTAATTAAACATAATCAGCATAATAGGGTGTGATATTTTGAGGAAATACTCCCTATACTCCATCTGCACATCCTCTGATGCTCTCCAATTGTCTTCCTGAGGGGAAAAAAATAGGAACACTAAAAAATAGTCCCTATTTCTCAGTCTTGCTAATAGCGTCAGACTAACTTTTAAAAAATGATTCAAATATGATTTTGAATTCAGTCCATTGTCCAAATTGACTGCCTATATACCTGGCAGGATTAGTGGATTTGTAAGATTCTTGAACAAGACAATTCCCCAAACATGTCTAAGTGTCTGGCTTGTTGAGTCTCGACGCAGCTCTGTGACTTAGCTCTGTGAATAACTGAAGTTTCTCTCCACCATAAAGCAACATGCTTTGTGAAAATGTTTGTTGAGAGAATAGGGGAAACCATAACCCAATAAGGCATGTTACAAGGCATCTGCTTCTTTGAGCAGTGAATATATTCAAATCTACACTTGACAAATCTTGTTGGATTCAAACAATAAAGCAGACCTAGCAAGCAGAAAGCCAATATTATTCTAACTATGTATATTTTAAAGACTGAGACGTAGAGTAATAAGAATTTTGGACACTATTATACAACCAAAAGATGGTAGGCTCTCGGATGAATTCTTTAACTGTGCTAGTTCTTCTGATGGAAAGCAGAAATATGACTTTCTGCATTTTGAGCTCTCTGGAATTTTTCAGTTTGTAAGATATAAATCAACCAAGATATACATTTGTCTATAATTTACTTCAGCAAACAGCGCATAATAAGAACTCATCTGTATTCCATTATTTCTTGCAGCTTTTGTTTGCTTAATTATCTCCCACTCAACTATAGTTGTTCACATAGAAATTTTTTTTTGTTAGACACAACTACCAGCATCAGCCTCCCCATTTCACTTGGATGTGTCATATTCTGTAGAGCAGTAGGGCACTTTGTTTGCTCATTAAATCTGATGATTTTTTTCTTGACGTCCAATTATACTATATATAATCTATTGATTATCATTAAATAATACTTTATAAAAGCCATCAAGTATCATAAAAATCACAGTATTACCATTGTCCTTCCTTCCTTCTGTTATTGTTATATCTAAAGGTTTAGACGTCACCATCTAAAAGAGACTTACTGACATTACCATATACTGCAAGATAGCACACTAAAGACTAGAGATCTTAAAATCACCTTTACTTGATAATCACAAAAAATTTAAGCATACTATGTGTACAAAAAAATCAGTCATCAGCATCCCTGGAAAGAAGAGGTATCTTGGTTTGTTATGCCAAACCTGAGTGCACATTGGAATCAGACAATGGTGCCAATTCTATGGCTCTGAAGAACTGTTAGATTTCCAGAAAGATATTACCTCTCCATTCTCAGTCTCTTCACCATTAAAGGAGGATTAGTCTCACTTTGTAGCTATTTTGAAAAAATCATACAAGGAATGTATCAAAAATGTTTGGCTGACTGCCTGGCAGCTACTAATATAAAGGTCAACCCATTCTTGACAGTGAGCTTTGTGTCTTTGATGTAACCTGACTCAAGTATGAAATAGAGGCCTGTCTCAGGGTAGGTTTCTTCTGCATTGTTTTACTTTCTGGAGAAAGGCACATGCACTCTCCATTTCTGATGTTTATGCTATAAGCAAAGCATCATTTTATGCATCATTTTATATAAAATAACTGTCATTACCTCACCACAGAAATGTGTACCAAAATTTCCATGTCAGTTAAGAAGTTCTACACATTTCAACACATCTCTCAATGACCATTTTCTTATCTTACCACGAATTGTTCTTTTTTGACAATGCAATCTACAAATGAACACCTACCTATTTTTTTTTCAAGAGACATTACAGCCTTAAGTACAACCACAATTTCTTTTAGTCTTAAATCTTGTGTCACTTACTTGTGGCAGAAGTTCACAGAATACTTCATTGAACTAATGTGTCTTATTAGTAATTTAAATTTTATGTTACATGCTTTGTAGCATTATTTTATTATATTGATAGATTGAGAAAGCGCATTGTGTATTTTCTATGAGAAACACTTTACAGCAATAGCTTATAAGGTATGAAATAGTTTTCGTATACATGTACATGTTTGTATGCATCTCTAGATATATAAAGATTTCAAAACCAGCAGTATGGATATGAGATTTATTTGCAACTCAATATGAAACAAATATGAGATTGACATTAATATGAGACTTTAACCTAGGCATTTTCCTTTAGTATTTTTTTTCAAGGCTAGCTTTCTACCATTTGAGCCACAGTTCCACTTCCAGCTTTTCTTTTCAGGCTTAATTGGGGATCAAAGTTTCTCCAGTCTTCCAATCTTTATCCTCAAATCTCAGCCACCTGAATATCTAGATGATAGGTGTCAGTCACATGAGCCAATGGTACCAAAATTCATTTCAATTAAATTTAGTTTGATTATTCTTTTACCTTTCCAAGTTGATCAAAAATCATTATCCACTTGTCTTCTGAGATGCACTGAAAGTACATTTCAGCTTTGGAGAATGCTTCATCAAAATAATTTCTCATCCCAGTGAGAGATGGTTCCCTTTATTTTTCTTCAAAATGTTAAGAATTGCTAAAAATATTTTCCCTTATCTTATTTCTCAAAACTTTTCTCCTTATTTATGTGTTTCTTATTCAGCTCTTCTTCTTCAAAAGACACATGTACTTTGAACGACAGGACAGGTGCACCATAATTTGGTCTATAACCCATACTAACTCATGAATTCTTAAGTCTCATCTTCTCTCAAACCCCATTTCCTTTTCCATGTTTCTCTATTTTCACATTTCTCTATTTCCATGTTTCTCTGCTCTAATACATCACATATCCCTTAGTGAATCTCTTTCTAATCAGTAATTACTCAGTTCATGGGAGCCTGGGATGTTTCAAATTCTGCAGAGACATCCCACTTCTATAGACATTATAGTTGCCTTCTTTTAGCTTACAAACTGATTTCAATAGACAAGTGTTTTGTATCGTTAGAGTTGTAACTAAATATGCTTTAATAATGGTCTCATATGAGCCTGATGTCCATGTTCTATACATGTTATTATTCTCTTCTGACTCTCTAGAGTGGTAAAATATTCTGAAATTGCTTAACTAGTGGTATTATTTTGATTTTGCTCATTGAACAGAAGACACAGACTAGACTAAATTAACAGAAATGATTAGAGTGACATTTCTTTTAAATTGCTTTTTTCTTCATTTTCTATAGAGTGAGATTTGACTTCTCTACAAGATTGCTTCTCTTTTGAATGATGCACATGAGCTCCACTTCTAAAAGGCTCATTGACTCTGGATCCACACTGTACTTGTTCATCTTCTTTCCCAGATGACCATTCATTTCTAAACTTATTCAGTTCACTTTCTCTTAAGACACAGTCTACACTTTCATGACTTTTTCAAATATGATATCTACCCACATTCCAAGGAACCTTACTTAGTATTAATTTGATTATAAAAGAAAAAGCAGAGCATAGAGATTTGGCAATTTCATTCATTTTTTTGTAGCACTTGGGTTTCTCATTCCGGTGCTCTTGCTTGCTGGGCAAGTGCTCTAACAACTGAGCTAGGCCTCCAGCCCTAAACAGAGATAATTTAATACTTGATTTACTAAGTGAAACAGTGTATTTATTAATGGAAAAGTTCAATTCAAGGAGAAATAAACTCATTAAGTTTCTCTTGGTTTTTATCCTGAGATTATTTCCTATATGGTATAGAATTTACCCTTATTGTTGATCAAAGTTTGTGCAAAAATAGAAATCTAGTGTCCTTCAATAGTTCTACAGAACTATTTTTCAAGGTCAGGCAATGTTGTTTTAGTACTTATTTAATTCTATTATTGTTGGTAACAACAGGTTTAATTGTAAGTATAAGGAGAGCATATAATTTAAGATGCAACCAAAATGTTCTTTTACTAGATATTGAAAGGTAACAGACATGGAGCCAACTTCTCTGAAATAAGGATTCTATTGCTTATAGTTTCCATGAAATGAACCATGCCACATGGATCCACTGGGGAAGTTTTGAGTTTAGTCTTAGGCAGACAGAACCAGGGGAAAATTCTGCACCAGAGCCTATACTGTGGGTTTGTAGGAAGTAGAAGGACAGACAATGAAAGGCTGCCTTGTAAGTCCTGGATTCAATAATTTCAATAATTCCATTGCTTTCTAGCTAGAGATGGAGGAGTTTAATAAAGAAAGTGATTGTCCATACATACTGAGTCTGGCTTGCTTGGTTATAATTTGAAAGGTAGGCTTTTTGCTATGTCTAAGAACCTGGTAACTCTGGAAAAGACATTTCCTCCGTAGCTATAAGCCCAGATGCCAAATGTTATGAAATAAAACAAAACATAATTCATGTTTGTAAAATATATTTTCTAAATTCTCAGCTTACTTAGGGAAATGAGGATTATCTGGTTTTTTTTTTTTCGTACATAAACTCTTTAGGCCTGTTACAATAACTAAGACAAGTAATCCCACATTTGTTTTCTAGGGCTGTTGTAATGAAGTGCTGCAAAATGGATATCTTTAAAGCAACAGAAGTCTATTTTTTTTTCATTTTTTATTGTGAAAATACCATACAGAGGGGTTACAATTACATGGGCAAAGTAATGAGCACATTTCTTTTTTTTTGGTGGGGGGAGTCCGGTCGTGGGGCCTGAACTCTGGGCCTGGGCGCTGTCCCTCAGCTCTTCAGCTCAAGGCTAGCGATCTACCACTTGAGCCATAGCTCCACTTCCGGCTTTTTTCTTTTTGCTTATGTGGTGCTGGGGAATCGAATCCAGGGCCTCAGGCTTGCAAGGCAAGCGCTCTACTACTTAGCCACCTTCCCAGCCCCATGAGCACATTTCTTATCAAGCATTGTTGCCTCCTCCATTGTTTCCCTTTCCCATCCCTTCCCCTTTCCACCCCCACCCCAGCTACCACCACCAATCCCACCCCGCCACCCCCCACCCCGGCAAAGTTGTAAAGTTCGTTTTTCGACATAACATCTTGTACATCTCATTGTTGCAATGGGTCCACCTGTATCCCTATTTAAACAGTTTGTTTTTTCCCTTCCCCTCCACAAATTATATCAGCAACAAATACAATGAAAGCAGGGCTTATACCCTGGGAGAGGAACATAAAAAACAACAAAGATATCATCTTATAAATACATTGGAAACAATCACAAGAAAGAAAATAAAAAAAACATTTGAACCCTTATCTTGTGGTTCTAAGGTACTAAAACAAATAAGTATCAAATACTTCAATTCAAAAATCAAACCTTTTTTATAAGTTTTTTATTGTGAAAATACTGTACAGAGTGGTTATAGTTACATGAGGAAGGTAATGAGTACATTTCTTATCAAGCACTGTTACCTCCTCCTTTGTTTTTCCCCTACCAAAAATAAAATCTTATCTCTCTTTACTCTCTGGATTTATGTCAGTAGAATATCAGTGGAGTGCACGAATGGAGTTAAGTAAGTCATTCAGTACTGCCTATGTTTTCTAATTTCCAGGACTGGTTGTATAGTAATTCTTATTACTTGCAAATATTTTTATTTGTCTGTTAACTATTTCATAATTCCACTAAGAAATATTTTTATAAAGTAAATATAGATTTTACCAGTGCTTCACACTGATTAATTACACTTCACTTATAAATGCTATTCTGTCTTTTCAAGTACACTGAATAATACTGGTTGTCAGAGTAAGGTGAGAACATGTCTGTGAAAGCACTATTGTTCATCAGAGAATTCAGAATTTATTTTAACTTTTTCTCTAGGAAACCACATATATAGCCTTAAAAATAGCCTACAAACAAACATGCACCTTCATGGATTTGGATTTCTTTAAATGCTACTATAGAAGATTAGATCAATAGTCTCCAAACCTTTATTAGTTATCAACATAATGTGAATCTGTCTTTGATTCCTGTCAACTAGAATATTTGATACATGTTAAGGCAGTGTTGTGGTCTTTCTGGATTATTCTGCACTTCTTCAACACTTAACAGAGCTTTTCAAGATAACTACTTATAACATCTGTTACTTATGTCTTTATTGAGGTGGGAAATAAGAAGATAGAGGAAATCCCTTAGTAGAGTCCAGATATTTATGAAGGATGAGACATTGCCAGTTCTCTTTCAAAACCAATCACTGCTATAGTGATACATTAGGAGTCTGAAAGTTTCAATATGATATGTGAGTGAATTTTGAAAATAAAAACAATAGATAATTATATTATATTACAATATTTTACATATTAAAATTATTATATATAATATCTATGTCAGACACACCAGCTTGGATTCTCAAACCTGATACTTTTGACTAGTGTGACCTTAGGTTAAATTAGAAAGACACTTGAATCTCATAAAGATTTAATTTCTTTCTATTACTCTTTTAGGTGGATTACCATATAAAGATCACCCTTTTCAGATATATATTACTATAAATTTTGACAAAACCTTCATTAGTAAGACTAGCTATCAGAAGAGATGGAATCGCTACTCAAGTTGCATGAAACTCTTGATCTGAATTATGTCAGATTCAACAAATCATAAGTTAGAGTAAAGCAGAGCACTATCTTATGAGGATGGAAATGATAAATTCAAGATAAGGTATGGTCAAAGCCAGAGAACTAAGACTTCTGTGTCACTCTTTCCTTTTGCTATAATCATTTTTGAGAGTGCGGCAGCCTTGGATTACCTCATGAAACACCTCAAAGTGGTGTTTAGAAATGAACAACTCAGTATGTTTGCAGGGGGGGAGGGAGGAGGGGAAAGCACAAAACACATTAGAGACCCACATAGCAGTCCCAACAAAATAAAGAATTGAGAGCACATCCTCCTAATAAGATGATTTTCATGCAAAAAATTATCCATTTTCCACTCTGTTAAAAAAGAAAAGCGATGATAAGTATTAAACATAGATGGCAACAACGAATTTGACTAGCCATGACACTGTAAAGAGCCTGGAAAATCCAAGGAAGTTTTGGAGTAAAGCTACATGGATGGCCATTCTATAATGAGAATGAAAAGTGTTTTATGCACTAAGCTCCAATAGAGAGTATCTACCATGGAAGAAGCTCTAAGTAACACATTAGGAAAGATAATTTTCTCATTCTTACATCATCCAGCTTCTGTTTTTGACCATCCCATTATTGGTACAATGAGTGTATAAAGTCTTGATGGCAGAGGGGAAAGTCACCCATAATTCCATTATTCAGTCATGCATTTTGCACAACTCTATCTAGATATTGCTTTGCTGATTGTCTAAACTGCAAGCAAGAGACAAATGATACAATCCACTTAAGAAATAAACTATTATACTGTGTCAGATTGATTGCATAGTTTCCCTTCTACATTACAAGAAGCACCAATGAATCGGGGTAATTTGTTTTCTTTTTCCTATAAGTCCTCAAGCCGCACCACTCCTTAAGGATTACACAAACGCCATGTGAGTCTCTTCAGCTAGTTTATTCTTTATAAAGAATCTTTACAATGGGCACACAGCCATCGAATCTACTGGCCTGACCACAAACTATATATAATCAAACAACAATCAAACAACCTTTCAGAAGTATAAATTTGAAGTGAAATCATTCAGTGTTGTGATACTATCTTCTAGAATATATTAAAAACACCTTAAATTAAAAATGTTAACATACTCTACTTCTCCAGTGAATAGCAGATATGAGTACAAAAATCAAAGTTAAAAATACCAGTGGGAGGGGCTGGGAAGGTGGCTCAGTGGTAGAGCGCTTGCCTTGCATGCCTGAGGCCCTGGGTTCGATTCCTCAGCACCACATAAGCAAAAA